>NC_064918.1:34496715-34846029 GCF_929443795.1 Astur gentilis
ACAGTCCTTCAGAGAGGTTTTTAGAACAGCGTGCCTTATTGTATATAGAACTTGCTTTAGGTAAAAAGTGTGTTAAGCGTAATTTGATTAAACATAGTGTGATTACGGGAAGACAGTGTGGGGTAAATGTAAAAGTTAGTTAAAGCCAAAATTAGCGGTAAGGTCTATTTCCATTAATAACCTGGGAACGAGGTTGATTGTGTTCCCACAGATACAGGCCCACGACAGACTCCTGTTCGATTTGTACGATCATCATCATCTGGAGCATCATAGATGATGTGGCAACATGAATACTACCTCAGCCGAAAACTAATGTATAGGTCACCTTGGCTAACATAACAGGTCAAGATTCTCTGTGCATTGCAACTGTATCGTAAAGCCCATGAACCAATAGACAGGATGGCTGTGACTCGTGCAGCGCGCCTGGCCAGCGAGCGCATGCGTCATAGATTGCAACCGAGGCGGACTTTTGGCACCCGCTGGCCACGTGTGCTAAAACCCGTTCCTCTGCAAATGTATAAATACCGGGATTTTCCGAAGAGCATCGGGCTGGTGTACAGTGAGGCCATCGTTGCCTCTGTGGGGACGCCCACGGAAAGCTGGCGCCTACCAATTGCTGGGCTGAGTTCGCGGAGCAAGATGGCACAAGAATGTATGGATGGTTCATCTTCCTCATAGTCCTCATGGTCTGGGTCACTAGGGGTAACGGGTTGGCTCAAAGAATTATGGGCATTGTTGTAGTTACTGTGATTTTAGCTATTGTAATAATTTTACCTTGTTCAGCTTGCTAAGAAAAAAAATGGCATCCCAAGTTATTAAGCAAGCCTGGATTGCTCAAAAACAAAAAGGGGGAATTGTTGAGGATTTCTTTGCTGGGCGAGGGCATGTGAGCAATCCAGCCGTTAGGTGGGAACGAAGCATAAGTTTACAAAGTGCTGGAGCAGACAAGGACGCTGTGTCCTTTTACGCTGGGAAAAAGGAAGATAAGAAGAGTGACAAACAACTCCTGGATGCCAAAGAATGAGATAAGTAACTGCTGGAGACCTCGTGAAGAAGCTTGCACAGCCAATAGAGGATAAGATAGTGTCACGTGAACCGGGGTATTGTACCAATTTAGAGTATTCTATAAGGCGCGTGTACAAGCGCATAAGGTATATAACTGTGTCAAACGTAGATGGACTTCACTTGATCACATTGGTCTGTGTGTGATTTCCCCTGTGGATCCTCCGCAACATCTAATCACCTCCCTGTTTTCCATATGTTTCTACATAGTTCACAAACTATTTTCACCATGTCTAGTGCACACAGGCAACTCATGGGGGGGTTACAAAAGGGACACAGCCTTGCATTGCCTTGAGGCCCTCTCTCTCTGCAGAGACAGGTCACAGGGAACTATGTAGACAGCTTAGCTCTGGGTTGTCTGATAAACCCTAAACTAAACAGGGCAGTGGCTGCACTATTCAAAGAACCAAAACTTGAACTGACCTTTAAAATCCCTTAACAGCTAGTATGCCACTATTCAGTTGCCTGAAGAAGCAAGGTAAAAAAACCCAAAACCTGGAGGTTTTCAGCTTCAGTTTCAACTGACAACCTTGTGTATTCAAACAATCACAGACCAGCAAAGGAAAGATAAGGGCAAACTCCACTCAGAGATACATAATCCATTTAGGCATATATCATAATCCACTCAGACATAGTCATACACACCATTCCACAAGTCAGGGGATAAAAACTCTAAGATTCAGGTTGGAAATGGGGGAGTCACTTCTCCAACTATACAGTTGGCTTGTGAAGGAAACCCTTCCCCCCTTGATCGCGACATCCGTCAAGGTAATTTCCCTGGGATTGAGAGCCCTTACCTGGAGGGGTAAGTGATTATTGTTTATGCTTTATGATTGTAAACACGTGTGTGCTTGTGGTTGTCTGTGAATTACTTGTGGTTGTAATAGCGTACTACTCTTGCCTTAAAAATTGCAATAGTGCATTCCTCCATTGTATCTGTAAAACCTGCAATAGTGATGTGTTAAGTCTGTAAGTGAAGTTCAAATAAGTCATTTTCTTGAACCTTGCA
Source organism: Astur gentilis (assembly GCF_929443795.1). Taxonomy (NCBI): domain Eukaryota; kingdom Metazoa; phylum Chordata; class Aves; order Accipitriformes; family Accipitridae; genus Astur; species Astur gentilis. The sequence continues at coordinate 34,498,787 of NC_064918.1, forward strand.
GTTAAGTCTTTTTCCGCCACAGATCTGCTGCATGATCTTACCAGGCATGGAGGTGAGTCTGACTGGTCAGTAGTTCCCAGGGTCCTCCTTATTACAGTTTTTAAAAATGGGTGTGATATTCTCTTTTCTCCAGTCACTGGAGAATTTGCCTGATTGCCATGGATTTTGAAATATGATGGACAGAGGCCTGGAAACTACATCAGCCAATTCCCTCAGGACCCTGGGATGCATCTCGTCAGGTTCCATGGACTTTTGTATGTTCAGGTTCCTCAAATGGTCTCGAACCTGATCTTCTCCTATGGGAGGGACTTCATTTCCCCAATCCCTGCCTTGAGGTTCAAGGTCTTGAGAGATGTGGAAAGAGAGATTACCTTTGAAAACTGAAGCAAAAGAGTTGTTGAATACCTCAGCCTTTTCCATGTCACTTTTGGGATGGAGGTGTGTTTTGGTATTATAATGAGATTATAATGAACAAAGTTCACCCAGAGGACATGATGTTGCATGTCAGTACCTTAGAATGGGGCATGTGTGATATAAATCAGAAGTAGGGAAGTAGGTTGACAGAACCCCCATTATTTTACCTCCTTGCTTCAGTGGATTCAATGCAGGGACCAACTGTTCTTGTTCCTATTGTTCCAGTTCCCTATCCCTGCTATCACAGAGCCTGGCTGTGGCATCTCCGCTCCAGTCCACCCTCCATGTTACTTCTCAGAGTCAGCATACCAAGCTCCCCTGGTGTTGCTAACATCTAAGGTTGCAGGCTATGTTGCTTAAGGAATTATTGTGGAAGCAATTCCTTATGTGTCCACTGCATTCCACCCTGGAGGTTCACCTTCCCTTGGGGGGGGGGGGGGGGGGTCATATTGATAAGTCACCTCCAGCAATCATTCCACAGAGCTCTGAGAAAAATGTCCTTAAAGACCTGCCAGCTCTGTTCTGCTTCTTTGTCCCTGAGGGCAGTTTCCCAGGGGGTGCCTTCCACTAGCCCCTTAAACAACTGAAAGTTTGCTCTCCAAAAATTCAGGGTCCTGACTCTAATCTTCACCTGGCTCATATCCCTCAAGATTGGGGATTCCACCAGGGCATGACTGCTGCAGCCCAGGCTGCCACCAAGCTTGACTTCTCTAATTAGTTCATCTGTGTTGGCAAGCAACAGGTCCAGTAATGCTTCTCTTCTGGTTGGGCTGTCTATCACCTGGATTAGGAAGTTATCCTCAATGCACTCCAAGAGTCTCCTGGACCACGTACACCTCGCTGTGCCACTTTTCCAGTAGATGTCAGGGTGATTGAAATCCCCTAGCAGGATCGGAGCCTGTGAGTATAATGCTTCCTGTAGTTGAAGTAAGAACGCTTCAACTACAGGCTCCCGTTGGTCAGGCAGCCTGTACTAAACACCAACCATGAGGTTTCCTTTGTTGGCTTGGCCCCTAATTTTTACCCATAAGCTTATAACCTGTGCATTGTTGTTTTTTAAAGACAGCTCTATGCAGTCAATCCATTTTTTTTACATAGGGGGCAAACCCCCCTACCCCTCCTTCCTTCCCTGTCCCTCATGAAATCCTTCTGAAAGCTGGTTTTGCCATAAAAGAAAGGTCAAGGGACCTGCACAGGAGATCCAGGTTTTGGAAATAAAATGGCAAGACGGTCGTCGTCAGATCCCAATGGATGTGATCAACCAAATAGCAGCTATGTCTCCCCCGACTAATAAAAGGACACACAGGCCTTCTTAGGTGTTGTGGGGTTTTGGAGAATGCATATTCCAAATTACAGTTTGATTGTAAGCCCTCTCTATCAAGTGACCCGGAAGAAGAATGATTTTAAATGGGGCCCTGAGCAACAACAAGCCTTTGAACAAATTAAACGGGAGATTGTTCATGCAGTAGCCCTTGGGCCAGACCCAGCAGGACAAGATGTTAAAAATGTGTTAAAAGTGGCCAGTGCTCTATCTCTATACTGATTCATGGATGGTGGCAAATGCCCTGTGGGGGTGGTTACAGCAGTGGAAGCAGAGCAACTGGCAGTGCAGAGGTAAAGCCATCTGGGCTGCCGCACTGTGGCAAGATATTGCATCCCGGCTAGAGAATCTGGTTGTAAAAGTACGTCACGTAGATGCTCATGTACCCAAGAGTTGGGCCACTGAAGAGCATCAAAACAACAAACAGGTGGATCAGGCTGCCAAGATTGAATTGGCTCAGGTGGACCTGGACTGGCAACATAAGGGTGAGCTATTTATGGCTCAGTGGGCCTATGATACTTCAGGCCATCAGGGAAGAGATGCAACATATAGATGGGCTCGTGATCGAGGGGTGGACTTGACCATGGACACTATCGCACAGGTCATCCATGATTGTGAAACATGTGCTGCAATTAAGCAAGCCAAGCGGTTAAAGCCCCTGTGGTATGGAGGGCGATGGCTGAAATATAAATTTGGGGAAGTCTGGCAGATTGACTATATCACACTCCCACAAACTCGCCAAGGCAAGCGCTATGTGCTGACAATGGTGGAAGCAACCACCGTATGGCTGGAAACATATTCTGTACACCGTGCCACTGACCGGAACATTATCTTGGGCCTTGAAAAGCAGGTCTTGTGGTGACACGGCACCCCAGAAAGAATTGAGACAGACAACGGGACTCATTTCCAAAACAACCTCATAGACACCTGGGCCAAAGAGCATGGCATTGAGTGGGTATATCATATCCCTTATCATGCACCAGCCTCTGGAAAAGTTGAACGATACAATGGACTGTTGAAGACTACATTGAAAGCAATGGGGGGTGGAACTTCCAATCATTGGGGTACACATTTAGCTAAAGCCACCTGGTTAGTCAACACCAGAGGATCTGCCAATCAGGGTGGCCCTGCCCAGTCAGAATTTTTACATACTGTAGAAGGGGATAATGTCCCTGTAGTGCACATAAAAAATATGTTAGGGAAGACAGTCTGGGTTACTCCTGCCTCAGGCTAAGGTAAACCCATTCGTGGGATTGCTTTTGCTCAAGGGCCTGGGTGCACTTGGTGGGTGATGCGAAAAGATGGGGAAGTCCGATGTGTGCCTCAAGGGGATTTGATTTTAGGTGAGAATAGCCAGAATTGAACTGTATGATATTAGTTGCTATATAACCCTGCTACTGTATGTTATTATTACTATAATTGTTATATGCTATATCTATGGTACTATAGTAAGAATCACTTGGATCAAGGAAGAAAGAACTGTGATAAAACTGAGCAAAGCGCAGTAGTGATGCAACCAGAACTGACTCCAGCATGCAACAATCCAACAGCGCACACCATCCTCCTGCTGCGTCAAATGTCAGCTGCTCGTCACACCACACTGAAGCCCAAATCTGTCCTACCAACTGATAGGACTTTGCACCATCCCTCCTGTCCAAAAAGACTGGTATGACAGATGGAGGCCAGAGTTGGAAACTAAATGAACTCAACGAATATTTAATGAACATGACCCATAAACTAAAGGAATGATATCTCTGTGTGTGTATACATATATATATATATATATCATTGTTCATATGTCTCAAAGGGACGGAAAAGGTGATGTTTGAACGAGATGTAACTAAAGGTTTGCGAACTGAGCATGACGTCAATGGTATAGAATAAGGGAAGGATACTCTCCTGGTTTCAGCTGGGATAGAGTTAATTGTCTTCCTAGTAGCTGGTGCAGTGCTATGTTTTGAGTTCAGTATGCGAAGAATGTTGATAACACTGATGTTTTCAGTTGTTGCTCAGTAGTGTTTAGACTAAAGTCAAGGATTTTTCAGCTTCTCATGCCCAGCCAGAGAGAAAGCTGGAGGGGCACAAGAAGTTGGCACAGGACACAGCCAGGGCATCTGACCGAAGGTGGCCAACAGGGTATTCCATACCATGTGATGCCACATCTGGTGTATAAACTGGGGGGAGTGGGGATAGGGGATCGCCGCTCGGGGACTAGCTGGGTGTCGATCAGCGGGTGGTGAGCAATTGCACTGCGCATCATTTGTACATTCCAATCCTTTTATTTTTGCTGTTGTCATTTTATTAGTGTTATCATTATCATTATTAGTTTTTTTCTTTTCTGTTCTATTAAACCGTTCTTATCTCAACCCACGAGTTTTACTTCTTTTCCCGATTTTCTCCCCCATCCCACTGGATGGGGGGGAGTGAGTGAGCGACTGCGTGATGCTTAGTTGCTTGCTGGGGTTAAACCACGACACATTATAGCTTTCCAGCTGCACAGTGGCTTTGAACTCCTCCTGCTTGTTACCCATGCTGCATGCACTGGTATAGTGATACTTCAGCTAGGCTACAGACCATGTCACCTTTTTAGAGGAATAAGCCCTAATTCCTTTGAGGCATTTCACAGGTATTTTCCTGTTGGTTCCTAATGTATCAGCAGCCCCTGGCTCTTCTCTGTTGCTCAAAACTCTGTCCCCTTCCCCTGCTGAGTCTAGTTTAAAGCCCTCCTTGTAAGTCTGGCCAGCTTGTTGGCGAAGACCCTTTTGCTCCACTTGGTTAGGTGAATCCCATCAGCTTCCAATAGACCCGGCTTCTCAAAGGTAGATCCATGATCATGGAAGCTAAAACCTTGAGTATGACACCAGCCATGCAGCTACGCATTCACCCGTTCAATTTGTCTCCTTCCTGAATTCCTTCCTCTGACTGGGAGGACACAGGAGAACACCACCTCTGCTCCTGATCCTTTTAACATTGCTCCGAGGGACATATAGTCTCTTTTGAGGGTTCTAAGTTGCCTCATCACAGTATCATTAGACCCTATGTGGAATAGTAGGAGCAGATGATAATCTGTAGGGTTCTCAGTGATGTCGCAAATGCGAGCTCCTTGTTAGGCAGCAAATTTCTTAGCTCAGCTGAATATATATATCCATGAAAGCATAGGTGAATATATATATCCATCAAAGCATAGAGAACAAGTCTTATGAGGAGCAGCTGAGGGAACTGGGGTTGTTTATTCTGGAGAAAATGAGGCTCAGGGGAGACCTTATCACTCTCTACAACTACCTGAAAGGAGGTTGTAGCGAGGTGGGTGTCGGTCTCTTTTCACAAGTGGCAAGTGATAGGATGAGAGGAAACAGCCTCAAGTTGTGCCAGGGGAGATTTAGATTGGATATTAGGAAATACTTCTTCACTGAAAGGGTTGTCAGGTATTGGAACAGGCTGCTCAGGGAGGTGGTTGAATCACCATCCCTGGAGGTATTTAAAAGATACTTAGGGACATGGTTTAGTGGTGGACTTGGCACTGTTAGGTTTACGGTTGCACTTGATGATCTTAAGGGTCTTTCCCAACCTAAATGATTCTATTCTGTAGATATAGAATGGATAAAACATTCTTTAATAAGAGCTAATGGAATGAATGATTAAAGTTTAGGAATCTTATTGATTATAAAGGTGAACATATTTTACCATAGAGCAGTGCAGAATTTAACAACCAGGAATGTAAAGAACAATCAGAGAGCAGTCAGAGAGAGTTTAGGACACCCAAATGCTACCCTCATGTTGGACTGAGCCAGTTTCAGCCGGCTCCAAGACAGACCAGCCGCTGGCCAAAGCTGAGACAATCAGTGACGTTGGTAGCACCCCTATGATAATATATTTAAGAAAGGGTAAAAAATGCTGCACAGCAGCAGAGAATAGAGGAGTGAGAATACGTGAGAGAAACAACTATGCAGGCACCAAGGTCAGTGAAGAAGGAGGGGGAGGAGATGCTCCAGGCGCCAGAGCAGAGATTCCCCTGCAGCCCATGGAGAAGGCCATGACGCAGCAGACACCCACCCTGCAGCCTGTGGAGGACCCTATGCCAAAGCAGGTGGATATGCCCTGAAGGAAGCTGAAGTCCGTGGAGAGCCCACGCTGGAGCAGGCTCCTGGCAGGAACTGCAGCCCGTGGAGAGGAGTCCACGCAGGAGCAGATTTTCTGGCAGGACCTGTGACCCCATGGGGGACGCACACTGGAGCAGTCCATTCCTGAAAGACTGCACCCCGTGGAAAGGACCCACGCTGGAGCAGTTCGTGAGGAACTGCAGCTCATGGGAAGGACCCATGTTGGAGAAGTTTGTGAAGGACTGTCTCCCGTGGGAGGGACCCCACACTGGAGCAGGGAAAGAGCATGAGGAGGAAGCAGCGGCAGAGATAAAGCGTTAGGATCTGACCACAACTCCCATTCCCTGTCCCACTGTGCCACTCAGGGGGAGGAGGTAGAAGAGTCGGGAGTGAAGATGAGCCCAGGAAGAAGGGAAAAGCAGGGCAAAGGTGTTTTTAGATTTGTTCTTATTTCTCATTATCCTACTCTGTTATTAATTGGCAATAAATTAAATTAACTTCCCCAAGTGAAGTCTGTTTTGCCCGTGATGGTAATTGGTAAGTTATCTCCCTGTCCTTATCTTGACCCACAAGATTTTCCTTGTATTTTCTCCCTCTGTCCTGTTGAGGAGGGGGAGTGATGGAGCAGCTTGGTGGGTACCTGGCAGCTAGCCAAGGTGTATTGGTTTTGTTTGGCAAGGTTTTGGTAGCGGGGGGGGGGGTTACAGGGGTGGCTTCTGTAAGAAGCTGCTGGAAGCTTCCCCTGTGTTCGAGAGAGAGTGAGCCCATACCAGCCGGCTCTAAGACGGACCCGCCGCTGGCCAAGGCCGAGCCAATTAGTGATAGTGGTAACGCCTCTGTGATAACATTTTTAAGAAGGAAAAAAAAGTTGGGACGGGGAGAAACTGCCGCCGGAGTGAGGAGTGAGAACATGTAAGAGAAACAAGCCTGTGGACACCAAGGTCAGTGAAGAAGGAGGAGGAGGAGATGTTCCAGGCGCCGGAGTGAAGATTCCCCTGCAGCCCGTGGTGAAGACCCTGGTGAGGCAGGCTGTCCCCCTGCAGTCCAGGGAGGTCCACGGTGGAGCAGATATCCACCTGTAGCCCGTGGAGGACCCCACGCCGGAGCAGGTGGGTTCCCGAAGGAGGCTGTGACCCCGTGGGAACCCCGCGCTGGAGCAGGCTCCTGGCAGGACCTGTGGATCTGTGGAGAGAGGAGCCCACAGAGCAGGTTTTCTGGCAGGACTTGTGACCCCGTGGGGGACCCGCGCTGGAGCAGCGTGCTCCTGAAGGACTGCACACCGTGGAATGGACCCATGCTGGAGCAGTTCGTGAAGAACTGCAGCCCGTGGGAATGGCCCACGTCGGAGGAGTTCGTGGAGGACTGTCTCCCGTGGGTGGGACCCCATGCTGGAGCAGGGGAAGAGTGTGATCAGCCCTCGTCCTGAGGAGGTGAAGCGGCAGAAAATAACGTGTGATGACCATAAACCCCATCCCTGTCCCCCTGTGCCGCTGGGGGGGCTTGGTGGTGAAATCCGGGAGGGTAGTTGTGCCCGGGAAGAAGGGAGGGGTGGTGGGAAGGTGTTCTGAGATTTCATTTTATTTCTCATTACCTTGCTCTGGTTGATTTGTAATAAATTGAATTAATTTTGCAAACTGAGTCTGTTTTGCCCGTGACGGTAATAGTGAATGATCTCTCCTGTCCTTATCTCGACCCGCAAGCCTTTTGTTATATTTTCTCTCCCCTATCCAGCTGAGGATGGGGGAGTGATAGAACGGCTTTGGTGGGCACCTGGTGTTCAGCTAGGGTCAACCCATCACACAAGGTAAACCCACCACAGATACATATGCCAGATGAAATATAAAACAGCCATAAAAATCAGAGAATTCTCAAAGGAATTACAGAAGATAATAAAAACATACTGTAAGGAATAGCCTGCATGGCTCGATCAAAACAGGAGTTAGATCTACAAGAAAAAGTGGTGGTTTTTTCCCCTCAAAATGGATCCGGGTGCTTTTCTGCTGACCCATTTTGTTATATGAGTTAGGCTTAGCCTGCAGGGACACAGATCATATAGTCTAAGTCACTGGGAAAATTCATGAAATCATTGTCAAACTCTCAGTACACATGAACAGCAGTCAGAGAGAGTTTAGGATACCCAAAATAGAGCAAAAAATTTTAAATTATACAAACAATTCACCATTGGGAAGAGAATTTGAGCAAGCCACTGTCAATGCATAATGTCACTTAAATTTTAACTAGGTCTGATTTTGCACTTTGATTCAGTAGTTGGCAGATGACTAGGAAAAGAAAGTCATAGTGATATGCCTTTTTTCCTCACCAGTTTAGGACCCTACTCTAATCCTTTGAGAACTTATGTTCTATGTGTTTTGTGAAATGTGGGTGCTGTTCCTGTGCACTTTTTTGTTATACAACTATATTTTGGCTTGTACTCTATATGCTAAAATATATCTGAGATCAGGAACTGAAACATTGCTTAAGGTCCAAAGAGTTTAGCTTTAATTGCCAATATGATTAAAAACATATTTAAGGCAATATTTTAACTTTTTGGGTTACTTTTGATTATTGTGGAAAGTCATATTCATTTGCAGAGGAAATGTCTTCAAATATTTTTACTGATTATTATTTTTATTGCAATAAGCAGAATTCAACTAGTTATAGTCTCATAAATAAATTAATATTATAAGGATGCATAGTATTTTATAATGATAGTTGATAAATGGTGATGATTTAATTGCACTTCCTCTGCTACCAATCTTAAAATGTTCAAAGGAAGTTCCAGTGATTGGCTTTCTTCTGAGTTAAATTTCTCTGGAGTTTTCAGTCATCTCTTTTCTATATCCAGTGATAACTTGCTTTAGCTGTTTTAAATAATACATGTCAATTATAACACACAGCTGTTTAACAAAACATCTAAATGTTGCTACAGGTCTCTGTGGGTATTTCCTGATGGCTTAAAATGATATCAGTTTAGCACATATAGTAAGATATGTGAGCTGGAAGCAGCTTAATTCTGCAATGACAGAAAAATTAAGGAGTATTTATGGATTACTGTTGCTTTTCAGAACCACTACCAACTCTGATTTTGGCTTCTTTTACAAAGACTCAGAAATGGAATCGCAGACATTGCATGTCTGTGTACTAAATAGGTTACTTGTAACTTGGTTAGTGCTTTTGAGAATATCCTGTATTAGTTATTTCTCTCCATTTATTTCAAAAGAATGTCTCACCTTTTTAATTAATGGATGCTAGAAATGTACTTTTTACAAGAAGCTTCTTTCCAAGTCCTGATTGTAACCTTTCCTGAACTGCAAACAAACAGAGCTTCCCTCAGTTGTCCCTCAACTGAATTCTCCATTTCAGTTTAAATTAGAATAGAATCCCAGCCTTGCAATCCTGTGTGTTACTACTCTAGATAACTTTTTGGGCTTCTTAGGCTGCTAGACCTCACAGAGCAGCATTCTTCTGTTCCATGTTTTTTTTTCCTAACTGCATTGCTTTTTAAAAGTTCTTATTAAGACAGTTATATATCTGCCTTGAGAGTAAATAACAAATCTAGATGTCCGTGAGAATTAAAAAAAAGCTAGATATTTGTGGTGGGTTGTCCCTGGCTGGCAGGTAGGCCCCCACCCAGTTGCTTGCTCACTTCCCCACCCAGTGGGATAGGGGAGACAATTGGAAGGGCAAAAGTGAGGAGAAAACCGCAAACCCGTCATAGGTCAAGATAAAGACAGTTTAATAAGTGAAGGGAAAAGAAAAGAAAAAAAAAAGTAATCCAAACACAATTACTCACCACCAGCAGACTGATGCCCAGCCACTTCCCGAACAACGGCTGCTTTGGAAAAAAATTCCTTCCCCCAGCTCTGCTCCCCCCCCCCCCCCCCCGCCCCCAGTTTTACTGCTGAACATGATGTTATATGATATGGAATATCTCTTTGGTCAATTTGGGTCAGATATCCTGGCTGTGTCCCCTCCCAATCTCTTGTTCACTCCCAGCCTCCCTGCTGGGGGGGTCAGAATGAGAAATAGAGAAGGCCTTGATGCTGTGCAAGCACTGTTCAGCAATAGACAAAACATTGGTGTGTTATCAACACTATGCTATGAAGAAAATTAACTCCATCCCAGCCAAACCCAGTACAATATGCCAAACTGAAAGAAGTTGTAAATAGAGTGAATATAAAACCACTAAGACCAACTGGAAAGATTTAAATTAATAGCAGAAACCAAAACAAGAAACGTTCTCCAAAAAGTTAAGCAAGTCTATCCAGATAAAAGAAAGTTATTGTAAATGCAAAGAAAAGTCTAGGAAAAAAAAAGATGAAGCAAGTAATCATGGTAATAGATGGCAGCAAGAGACACATATTTGGTACTCTGCTATTCATCAGAGAAGTCCAGTACAGTTTTAGCTAAATACATAGTGGCATTGTATAACACAGCTCAAATATAATGGTTCTTCTTTGTGTAATTGAACAGTAGATCCACCACATTAAAATCCAGGTATGATACTACTAAAGACATAGTAAGTTGGCAACAGTCTAAAAGTGCCATGGTGAGATGCTAAATGACGAGACAATTGAAAGGAAAAAACCCCCACAAGAATAGGAAAAATATTCAAACACAGGGAAAGCAAATAACAAAGGGAGAAAAATCTTATTGATTATAAAGGCGAACATATTTTACCATAGAGTAGTGCAGAATTTAACAACCAGAAATGTAAAGAAGAATGACAACTACAGTTAGTTCCTCTGTAAAGGCTATATTTTACCCTTTTATCATTTTGGAAATATCCCCCAGCATGAATGGGAGATGGGCAGCAGATAAAGGTGACTATATGGTTATAGCCAGGCCTTCTGATGTCAAACTACATGGTGTTTGGTCTGTTGCAGAAGTTGGAAATATAGAGGCCTTAAGTATCTGAGACTGCCAGATTTTGTCCTCTAATTTTTAGATATCTGTTTTTCAAATTTTTGGCCTGGCAATCATGAAGATTTAAGAGCATAATAACTTCACCAGGCACTATATACACATTTCCATATAAGCTATGTGTATTATTGCATATAGCAGTTAAGCTGCTTTGAAAGTTTAATGTATGTCTAATGGCCAAACTTTCAGATAATAATTGAACTACTTGAAAATATAAATCAAAAATATGAACAGAGATGTTGTCGTGGTTTAACCCCAGCAAGCAACTAAGCACCACGCAGCCGCTCACTCACTCCCCCCCATCCAGTGGGATGGGGGAGAAAATTGGGAAAAAAAGAAGTAAAACTCGTGGGTTGAGATAAGAAGGGATTTAATAGAACAGAAAAGAAGAAACTAATAATGATAATGATAACACTAATAAAATGACAACAGCAAAAATAAAAGGATTGGAATGTACAAATGATGCGCAGGGCAATTGCTCACCACCCACTGACCAACACCCAGCTAGTCCCTGAGCGGCGATTCCCTACCCCCACTTCCCAGTTCCTATACTAGATGTGACGTCACATGGTATGGAATATACCGTTGGCCACTTTGGGTCAGGTGTCCTGGCTCTGTCCTGTGTCAACTTCTTGTGCCCCTCCAGCTTTCTCACTGGCTGGGCATGAGAAGCTGAAAAATCCTTGACTTTAGACTAAACACTACTGAGCAACAACTGAAAACATCAGTGTTATCAACATTCTTCGCATACTGAACTCAAAACATAGCACTGTACCAGCTACTAGGAAGACAGTTAACTCTATCCCAGCTGAAACCAGGACAGATGTTCAACTGTCTTAAGTGATCCATTTCTGCAATTTCTTTAAACTATAAGATAACTGATTGTCTCTGAAGAGTTGCTGAGATGACAGTCTTCAAGACTGAAGCCCTTTTTGGTTAGAGAATGGGTATGGGATAGGCATCAGCAATGCAAGAATTTTCATCCTAGACTGGCTAGGAGCACCAAACCTGTTTAAAAGCACCTACATCAAAGGATCAAGACAATAATGTAGTTTCTACATCCAGTAGTGTGAACTGGCACTGGATTGGTGATGCATAAAGTTACCTATTAAAAAATAAACTAATATGACCCATTCATTTCTCAGATGCCTTCTGAAACTTGTTACAAAATATTAAAATATTTATCAGATTGGAAAATGGGTCAAGGCACTAGTCATTTTCATCCATTCTTTGTCCTAACAGATATTTATAAAAATGTATACAAGGTAGAATAACTTCAACAGGGGAAAGTGAGAGACTCCCACCTCAGAATACCATGTAGGTCAGTGGTGAACTGCTCTCCTAGGAAGTTAAGAGATCTACCCTCAATCAAGCAGAAAAGAAATTTGAATCTAGGTCTCATGTCTCAGATGAGTTAAAAGTATAGGGACAACCAATATACAAGATAAGAAGTTACAGGTGCCCCACCCCCGCCAGCTTCCAGTGGAAGTCCCATCCCCTGCCAGCAGCCATGTGTTCCATTTACCCTGGAGGTCACTCCTTTCTTCCAGTCACATGTTCTGTTGTAATTGGCTGGCCGGACCAACCACCCCTTGCAGTTTACCCTGAAGTACACTGGAGCAGGAAGTCCCTTCCCCTCTATATACAGGGGGTGCCATTTTATGGTAGGGAGCAGCCATTTTTTTAAACATCCTAACCCACGTGTTTTCATACTGCTCTGTGACTGACTGACGGATGTTTCTTGACACCGTCATACCCACGTGTTCTCAGGCAGCCCTGTGAGTGGCTGGCAGGACTAGATGCCCCTAATCAGAAGCATGGCAGAAAAGGAAGACCTCACTCACTACGTACAAGGAGGCCACCACTTTTGACAGTGTCATTCCCCATGTGTTTTCATACTGCTTTGTGATTGGCTGTGCTGTTTTCGGCTGGGATAGAGTTAATTTTCTTCATAGTAGCTAATATGGCGCTATGTTTTGGATTTGTGCTGAAAACACTGTTGATAACACAGGGATGTTTTAGTTATTTCTGAGCAGTGCTTACACAGAGTCAAGGCCTTTTCTGCTTCTCACACTGCCCAGGCAGTGAGTAGGCTGAAGGTGCACAAGAAGTTGGGAGGGGACACAGCTGGGACAGCTGAGCCCAAGTGACCAAAAGGATATTCCAGAACATATGACATCATGGTCAGCATATAAAGCTGGGGGAAGAAGGAGGAAGGGGGGGACATTCAGAGTGCTGGCGTTTGTCTTCTCAAGTCACCATTATGCGTGATGGAGCCCTGCTTTCCTGGAGATGGCTGAACACCTACCTGCCGGTGGGAAGCGCTGATGAATTCCTTGTTTTGCTTTGCTTGCATGTGTGGCTTTTGCTTTACCTATTAAACTGTCTTTATCTCAACCCACGAGTTTTCTTGCTTTTACTCTTCCGATTCTCTCCCCCATCCCATTGTGGGGTGGAGTGAGCAAGCGGCTGTGTGATGCTTAGCTGCCGGCTGGGGTTAAGCCACGACATTGGCTGACAGCCTTTTTTTAACACTGTTGTACCCACGTGTTCTCAGATCTCCCTCTGATTGGACCAGGAAGCGCTCAGATATAAAAATAAATAAATTTATATATACAATAAATGCATTTATAGAAATCTATATGAAAAGAAGTGTGCAAATATGTATAAATACATGTTTTATTTATTTATATATATACTGTTTTTTATATATACTTAGATAAATATACATACATTTATAAAGATACAGAAATTGACTATATATATCCATCAAAGCATTCTTTAATAATAGCTAGTGGAATGAATGATTGAAGTTTAAATGTGAATAGAAAGTAATTAAACAAAAGTCAAAGGCAGGTTCAGGGCCCCCCACGTTAGAAGGCTGCAGACCTTCCCCAAAAAGCCAGTCAAAGAAACTCTGTAAAACTCGATTTTGGAATTTTAGAAAGCCAGCATTCTTTATTGCAGAGCTGGGTGCATGGGGGATCGCTCCACCTATCATGCACACCGTTACCTAGAGCAAGCAAAATTTTTATTATTCCAGTCATACATATTCATACTATCATTTACATAGTGTCCACCCTTTGGTCACGCGCAGTGTGGGTCATGTCTTTCTCCTAGTTAACTGGCCTTGGCAAGTTTTAATTACAAAAACTCAGCAGAACTCGAAGTTTATCATCAGGGCCCAAGGCACATCAGGCCCAAGGCCTCCTGTCTGTTGGCGCCTCCAACACATACCATTGACAAAGCTCAAGGTTTTTCTTATCTAATTAGTACATACAAAAATTTTGAAGTTTTCAAGCAAGCAAAAGTTTGTTAGTACAGCAATACAGTAAAGTTTTCCTTCTCCTGCCTTTGTTCAAGGCATCAACCTGTCAGACCATTATGGGGTGCAGGCTGTTGCTATATGTGTTTCCTTATCCTTAGGTCAGTGTCGTGGTTTAACCCCAGCAAGCAACTAAGCACCACACAGCCGCTCACTCACTGCCCCCATCCAGTGGGATGGGGGAGAAAATCGGGAAAAAGAAGTAAAACTCCCGGGTTGAGATAAGAACGGTTTAATAGAACAGAAAAGAAGAAACTAATAATGATAATGATAACACTAATAAAATGACAACAGCAAAAATAAAAGGATTGGAATGTACAAATGATGCGCAGGGCAATTGCTCACCACCCGCCGACCGACACCCAGCTAGTCCCCGAGCGGCGATTCCCTGCCCCCACTTCCCAGTTCCTATAGTAGATGGGACGTCACATGGTATGGAATACCCTGTTGGCCAGTTTGAGTCAGGTGCCGTGGTTGTGTCCTGTGCCAACTTGTTGTGCCCCTCCAGCTTTCTCACTGGCTGGGCATGAGAAGCTGAAAAATCCTTGACTTTAGTCTAAACACTACTGAGCACCAAGTGAAAACATCAGTGTTATCAACATTCTTCTCATACTGAACTCAAAACATAGCACTGTACCAGCTACTAGGAAGACAGTTAACTCTATCCCAGCTGAAACCAGGACAGTCAGTGACCTTATAAAACAAAAAGGCTCCAGCGGACAGAGGGGGAGAAGGAAGAAGTGTGCCATGACTTGTCTGCATTCCTGTCCAGGCCTGCAGCAGCCAGAGAAAGAATGGGCATAGAAGTGACAACAGCATTTGAGGAAAAAACGAAATAGACTGGAGAAGTCTGTCTGGCAACTGGTTCCCTTCATACCCTGATAATAAATTTTCTCTGTAATTGAGTTAAATTGATTGTCCAGTGTTTAATTTCATACATGCGTGAAGTAACAGCATGTCAGTAGATATGTCTATGCTACTGTTTCTGTTAAAAGACATTTACTATGCTCCTGTTGAGGTGGGAAGCTTTGGGGTATAAATCCCTTTTTGAAGCTGCTAAAAGGCAAATTACTGATCTGAACAGAAGCCAAGTGGCAACCTGGCTTGCAAATCAGGATACTTACAGCTTACACAAGACTGCAAGAAAGCACTTTAAAAGAAACAAAGTGATTGTGGCAGAGGTGGATGCACAATGGAAGGCAGACTTGGTGGATATGAGACAGTTTTCCAAACACAGTGATGGTGTTAAGTACATCTTCATGGTGATGGGCATATTCAAGCCTGCTTGGGCTATTGGTCTAAAAGGCAAAACAGGTTCTGAAATAGCCAGGGCATTTAAAACAATTTTTTAGCAGGGGGTGCAAACCTCAGAAATTACAGACCAACCGGGAGAAAGAATTTTAAAACCAGCCTTTAAACAAGCTGTTAAAGCAGTGTAATGTTCACCATTTTGTTACTAATCACAAAGTAAAAGCCGCTGTCATAGGCAGTTTTAACAGGACACTCAAAACTAAGATGCAGAGATGTTTTACCACACACAACAATTTTCACTACACTGATGTGTTGTCAGAGTTTATAATTGGCTACAACCATAGCTTCCACGGAACTATCAGAGCCAGGCCTGTGGATGTGAACCCTTTAAACTCTGCAAGGGCTTGGAAAACAATATACAGGGGTCTGTTTAAAATTAAAGAATCTGCACCTCTGCTCAAAACCAGAGACCAAGTCAGGGTGTCTAGAACAAGAGAAAGATTTGAGAATGGTTATGAACAGACATTCATGGGTAAAATTTTCATACTAGCTGAAATAGGGAGAAGGGGACAGATACCCATGTACCGCTTAATAGACTATGGTTATGGAGCAACCGAGGGGACATTTTACCCTGAGGAACTTTAAGAAGTGAATCCTGATGAGGACAGAATCTACAAAATTGAGAAGATCCTTGCTGCAAAAGGGAAAGGAAGGAAGAAAGAAACAGCTGCTGGTAAAGTGGCGTGTTCAGACTATCCAATTTAACAGTTGGATAGAACCTGAGACCAGGACATCTAGTGATTGGCAGTGGAGTGGGGGAAAAAAAAGAATGGCAGAAGGGGGTTCCTACTTCACACTACCCAGCAATGCCAGTACCAGAATCTTCCCACAAAACACTAGCCTGAACTTCACTGTACAGCTGGTGATGCCCCTGGAGCTGTTAGACAAATGGGAGGTAGGGCTGGCAGAAATACAGTACCCCCACAGCTAGAATAACATCAATGAAGACGCCATCTTTGAAATAGTGCTGCAGGATAAGACATGGCAGTATACTTTGCAGAAAGTCTATTATCCATCCCTTTCCATGTTGATGGAACGTATGAACCCCCACAACAAAGCTTCAGCTGTAGACTCTCCAGCAGTGGGCCTGGTCTATGACCCCATCATAAGGAAAACAAAGCTCAAAACAGATGAAAAGCCTTACACTTTTTCTACAACCGGGGATCTAGCACATATTTTGGGGGCTTCTCCAGGGGTCGCTTCTAAGAAATTTCTTTTTGTGGCAGACATCACTCTAACTCTACATAAATCTTGTAGAGCACCAGCTGTTTGGGGACTTTGTGCTTCGTTTATTGCACTGTGTTCTGACCGGCGGTAATAACAAGATCATTATGGTGACATATGATAAGATGCACTACATGCTGGTAAACTGTCAGCACATCAACACGATCAGCATTGAAATAAAGACTGAGCAGAACAAACACATCTCATTTGGCTTTGGGAAGGTGATTGTGTACTGCATCTTTGACCCTGGAAGCCTCTGATATTTTAAGAAACCACACAAAAATGGGGGCTGGTAAAGAATTATGGGAACCCATCCTTTTACATGCATTATTAGAGACCAGGCCAGTAATGGTCTCCCTGGTTTTCAAGGTGTTCCTGTGATGTATGGTGCGGGTGTTGGAGGCATATTCTGTAGCCTGTTTAGAAAGGCTGTCCCACTTGTGAAAAGGTGTTTGGAAATTGTTAAGACACATGTTAAAAGCGCTGCTCAAGATATTGCAAAAACCATGTTTGGACATGTTTCCAAGGTTCTCATGGACAAGTTGGAAACACTGGCAAATTGGGAGGGCTCAGGACTTGCTTATATTCAAAGAAAAAGCCTTAAAAGACAGACACCCATATCATGCCCCTGGAGGAAAGGCCTGCCCCAGCCCTTTAAAAGAAAAAGGAAGGGGGGTGCCAGACAACAGGCTGACCAAGATAAGAAGAAAAACAACAACATCCAGGCCAAACGGTGCAAAAGGAACAGAAAACCCAGAGAAAGAGATCCCATTCCACGGCTAGAAAAGGGAATATACTTTAAAAGAGATGGCTGTCATTTCTGGCTGCTCAAATCTGTACCAAACCTGAGCTGGATTTCTTTGAAGTGTCCCTGATGCAGAACAAAAATGAGAAAAGCCTGATTATTGAGATGCATCCACTTTCCACTATTGCAGAGTCTGCACCTCTGGACTTTTTCATAGATCGGAATGGTGAAGATTACATAGATCTGAACAATACTCTGCTGTACATTTGCTGCAAGACTGTAAAAGCTGACGGGTCCAACCTCTGTGCCAGTGAGGCCGTGGGCCTCATAAATTACCCACTGGCATCTATTTTCAGCCAGCTGGACATTCTGCTGGGGAGACCAACTGATAAACCAGAGCAACAACTGCTACCCCTACTGGGGTGAATCCAGGATATCAATACCTGGCTCCAGGATTGGTGCCTGCACCAAAACATTGGGGTTTATAACCATGGAAGAACCTTCGAGAGACAAGGTATGCTGGGGCCTGGGGGGATCCACCTGTCCCAATGGGGAAAGCACGTCTTTGGGCGTAAGCTGGTGGGACTGATCGAGAGCACTTTAAACTAGAATTGATGGGGGGAAGGGGATACCAACAGGATTGCAGTAGGTAAGCCAAGGATTGGTATGGCATCACCTGAGGGTGGCAACGCTAGTGGGAGCATTTACACTGCTCCTGGGAGCACGGAGGGCTCAGGAGCACATCTGAAATGCTTGTACACCAACGCACACAGTATAAGAAACAATCAGGATGAACTGGAAGCATTGGTCAGGTCCCAGAGCTATGATGTCATTGGTATTAGTGAGACTTGGTGGAATGAGTCCCATGACTGGTGTGCTGGGTTGGAGGGCTACAGGCTGTTCCGGAGGGATAGGCAGGGCAGGCGAGGTGGGGGAGTTGCACTGTATGTAAGGGAGAGGTTGTACAGCCCTTATGATGAGTTATTCTATAGGCAATTAGGACAAATTTCAGGATCAGTAGCCCTTGTCCTTATGGGAGATTTCAGCTTCCCAGACATCAACTGGGAATATCATACTGCTGAGACAAGCAGATCTTGAAAATTCCTGCAGTATGTTGAAGATAACTTCCTGTCACAAGTACTCAGTGAGCCAACTAGGAAAGGTGCCCTCCTAGACTTGCTATTTGTGAACAGAGAAGGACCTGTGGGAGATGTGATGGTAGGTGGGTGTCTTGGCCGCAGTGATCACAAAATGGTTGAGTTCAAAATTTTCAGTGTAATGAGAAAACAGGACAGCAGAGTTGCTACCCTGTATTTCAGAAGAGCTAACTTTAAGCTATTCAGGAAGCTAGTTAGCAGTGTCCCTGGGGATCTGCATTTGACAACTTAGGAGTCCATGAGTGCTGGTCAGTTTTCAAGAACCACCTTTTAGAAGCAGAGGAACAGGCAATTCCATTGTGTCAAAACTCAAGCAAGTGGGGCAGAAGACCAGCTTGGCTAAACAGGAAACTCCTCTTCAAACTCAAGAGGAAAAAGAAATTGTATGACCTCTGGAAGCAAGGTCAGGCTTTGCAGGAAGATTAGAGCTGTGGTCCGCATATGCAAGGAGAAGATATGAAAGGCTAAAGCTCAATTAGACTTGGAACTGGCCAGTGCTATGTCAGACAACAAGAAATGTCCAAAAACTTGTGGGATTGTTCACCCAATGTGCAAGCCAATAACACACAGAGTCGAGGTATTAGCTATTTATTGACGGTTCTGTGCAGAAAGGAGTGCTAGGGGGTATCCCCGCAAAGCTACCACACCCAGCACTAAAACAGTCATTCATTTATACATTGTAAATTAGCATAATTACCATACTCATTGTTTATCAACCTTTTACTGGTGCCTGTAATTCCATATCTTAAAACTGATTGGTGTGTAGTGTCCTTGTCTTCATTTAAAGGTGCAGCATCTTTTAATTTTACTGCGCAAGCTCAGTGGGTGAGGGTCTTCAGGTGGAGGCGGGTATCCTAGCTTCTAGAGGTGTGGTCTTCATATTATAATTAGTTAAGTTCACCTAAAGGGCATGTTTTTTAGCTGATTCATGTGGTATAGCCAAGCTTCTTTGGCAACCAGCCCACTAAAGTTTCTGGTTCCTAGTTTTAGGTCGATTTGTTCCTTCTATTCCATTGTCTTGTCAAGAGTTGCTTACCCAAGTGATTTACATCAATTACTTATCTGTTGTTCCCTAAGTTTGTAAAAAAAAATATGACCATAAAAATTTCAATATCAGAAAGGCTTTTTTTAAGAACAGTAAAAGCAAGAGGAGTTCTAAAGAAAGAATTGGAGTGATACTTGTTGAAGATGGTCACCTGACAAATAAGGATGAAGAAAAAGCAGAGGCATTCACTACATTTTTTGCCTCAGTCTTTAATAATACTCATAGACCTTGGGCTGCCCAGTCCCCTGAGTCAGAGGACCACAAGTGTGGGAACAGTGACTTTCCATTTGTGGACACTGAAATTGTAAGGGACCAGCTGTATCAGCTGAATGTTCACAAGTCCATGGGGCCTGATGGGATTCATCCCAGAGTACTGAAGGAGCTAGCAGATGTTATGGCAGGACCCCTCTCAATCATCTACCAAAGGTCTTGGGAGTCTGGGGAAGTCCCTGCTGACTGGAAGCTAGCCAAGTGTCACGTCCCAATTTCTCAGGATGATGACTCAGGTTTGCCGATTCCCAGGTCAGGATTAAGGTGAAACAACACCAGGGATCCTTTAATTCACAAAACTCAACTTTTATTTGCTTGCAACAAGAATTGGCATGCTCACAACAAGAATTGGCATGAAACTACATCAGTAGACTGTGCAACATGTGCTAACCATACATCACCAAACATATACTACAAGCCTTGCTTATTTGGGGATCAGTTCAGGGAAGAAAATAAGGAAAGCCTTCCTGTTGAGTCACAAGGTTCAGAGTGGACCCCCTTGCTTTCTAGACTCCCTCTCAGGGAGGAGCCTAGGGGCAGCAAGATCCACTCCTAGTCCCAGACTTGGTCAATGGTTTATGTCTAAAGGGATGAGGTGTAGGGATTACGGGGAAAAAAAGAGACAGAGAGACAGACAGAGAGAAAAGAGAAAGATTTCACCAGTCCTGGGTCCAGCGTTGGTCCAGCCAGCCTAGGGGTCCAGTTCTGGAGGGTGTGTGCATGTGGGGCTTCAGTTTGTGTCCTTTTATAATCTCCTTGCCCCTCCTTCAGGTGGGCACTCAAATTCATTAGGCTAATTAGGTGTCATGCGCAGTTTATGCTTTCAGAACCTTCGGGAAATGGATCGGTGGGCTTGGGAGTTGTTTGGGGAGTAACTTCTTCCTTGCAAACATGACCATTGTTTGATCTTTGGCTATGCATGGTGAGCTGCCGCACTCAGCATATCAGAGCAAGGAACTGCCAGCAGCCCTCCTCACCCTGTTGGTAACCGACTTCTCACCTGCCTGCCATTAGTTGCTATGCAGGGTTCATTGTTATACAGAGTTCACCATTATGCAGAACTTGCCCCACCACAGTGTTTGAGACATTAACTCCTTCAGTATCTGACACTAACGTTATTCCAATTTACAAGAAGGACATGTGGGAAGACCCAGGAAACTATAGACCTCTTAGTCTAACCTCAGTACCTGGAAAAATTATGGAGAAGATCATACTGGGTACTATTGAAAGGCATTTAAAGAATAATGCAATCCTCAGGCACAGTCAGCATGGGTCCACAAAGAGAAAGTCCTGTCTAACTAACTTGATCTCCCTTTCTGATAAGGTCACCTGCCTAGTGGATGAAGGGAAGGTGGTGGATGTAGTTTTTCTGGATTTTTTTTAAGGCTTTTGATACTGTCCCTCACAGCATCCTTCTGGGCAAGTTGTCCAACTGTGAGATGAGCAGGTTCATGGTGCACTGGGTGAAGAACTGGCCGAATGGCAGGGCTCAAAGGGTTGTAGTGAATTGGGCTACATCTGGCTGGCGACTGGTCACCAGTGGTGTTCCTCAGGGCTCAATTCTAGGGCCAGTCCTGTTCAATATATTTATCAATGATCTGGATGCAGGAATTGAATGCACCATTAGCAAGTTTGCTGATGATAACAAACTGGGAGGTGCTGTTGACCCTCTCGAGGGACAAGACGCCTTGCAGAAGGATCTAGATAGATTGGAGCATTGGGCTATGATTACTGGGATGAAATTTAACAAGAACAAATGCCGGATCCTTCACCTAGGATGGAATAACGTTGGGCACAAGTATAAATTTGGTGTAGAGTGGCTGGAGAGCAGCCTTGCAGAAAGGGATCTGGAGGTCTGGGTTGACAGCAGACTCATATTGAGTCAGCAGTGTACCCTGGCAGCCAAGACGGCAAACCACATTCTGAGGCGCATTAAACACAGTATAACCAGTTGGTCAAAAGAGGTGATTATCCCACTGTATTTAGTGTTGTTGCGGCCTCACCTTGAATGCCCTGGTGAAAGGGCTGGAAGGCACATCCTATGAGGAGCGGCTGAGGACTCTGGGTTTGTCTAGTTTGGAGAAAAGGAGGCTGAGGGGTGACCTCATTGCTCTCTACAGATTCTTGAGGAGGGGAAGTAGAGAGGGAGGTGTTGATCTCCTCTCCCTGGGATCCAGCGACAGGATGCATGGGAATGGTTCAAAGTTGCACCAGGGGAGGTTCAGACTAGACATTAGGAAGCATTTCTTTGCCAAGAGGGTGGTGAAAGACTGGAACAGGCTTCCTAGAGAGGTGGTCAATGCCCCAAGCCTGTCAGTGTTTAAGAGGCATTTGGACAATGCCCTTAATACCATGCTTTCGATTTTCTTCAGCCCTGAATTGGTCAGGCAGTTGGACTAGATGATCACTGCAGGTCCCTTCCAACTGAACTGTTCTGTTTTGTTCTGTTCTATTCTATTCTATGTTTGATTTTAGTATATCTGGGGATCATCCTAGGTGTCTTACGAGGAATTAGATTGGGTTTTGGTTTTGATTTTGGTTTTGCAAATATTTTTTTTTTCCCCTTATGGTCCCAAAGGGGAAAATAAATAGCTTTTAAAGAAAAATGCTTTTGTAGCTGAGTGAGGTCCCAAATAGTTCTGGAGATACTAAGGGACTACAAATTCACCTAGTTTGTCCTGGAAGAGGTATGATGTCAGACAGAAGAGTGATGTGTTCTGGTTTAGCAGAGGCTTGATGGATGGTAAGGGTACGCTTTTGAACATCACTGTGGGAAATACAGTAAGGTATGTGACACCAAAGTAATGAAGTTTAATGCTTATTTTCATAGACAAAATGAGGTCCTTCCAAGTAATGTTTTTTACCCATGGAATATTACTGCTCACTGTTATTTTAGTAACAACTAGCTTCTCTTAATAAAGATCATGAAAACCTCTAACTGCATAGGTCCCAGGAAAAAATTAGTTACATGCCTAGCAGTTGAAGACTAGCACTAGAGCATGCATTTGGCTGACTGAAGATAAGCCCATGCTCTCATATAATCATTAGAATCATAGAATCATTTAGGTTGGAAAAGACCTTTAAGATCATCAAGTCCAACTGTAAACCTATGTGGTGGGTTGACCCTGGTTGGATGCCAGGTGCCCACCAAAGCCACTCTATCACTCCCCCTCCTCAGCTGGACGGGGGGCGGGGGGGGGGGAGAAAATATAACAAAAGGCTCGTGGGTCAAGATAAGGACAGTTTAATAAAGTGAAAGCAAAGGTCGCACGCGCGAAAGCAAAGGAAAACAAATGATGTTATTCTCTGCTTCCCATCAGCAGGCAATGTCTAGCCGCTTCCCGGGAAGCAGGGATTCAGTACGCATAGTGGTTGCTCTGGAAGACAAAAATGCCCCCCTTCTGTCTCCCTTTACTTAGCTTTTATATCTGAGCTGATGTCATATGGTATGGAATATCTGTTTGGTTAGTTTGGGTCAGCTGTCCTGGTTATGTCCCCTCCCAAGATCTTTCCCTGCCCCAGCCTGCCATTGAGGGGGGGGCAAAAATGTTGGAGAGACAGCCTTGATGCTGTGCCAGCACTGCTCAGCAGTAGCCAAAACACTGGTGTGCTATCAACACCTTTCTAGCTACTGATGCAGAGCACAGTGCTATGAGGGCTGCTATGGGGAGTATTAACTCCATCTCAGCCAGACCCAATACAACCTAACACTGCCAAGTCCACCATTAAACCATGTCCCTAAGCACTATGTTTACACATCTTTTAAATACCTCCAGGGATGGTGATTCAACCACTTCCCTTGTCAGCCTGTTCCAATGCTTCACAACCCTTTTGGTGAAGACATTTTTCCTAATGTCCAATCTAAACCTCCCCTGGGGCAACTTGAGGGTGTTACCTCTTGTTTTATCGCTTGTTACCTGTGAAAAGAGACTGACACCCACCTCACCACAACCTCCTTTCTGGTAGTTGTAGAGAGTGGTAAGGTCTCCCCTCAGCCTCCTTTTCTCCACACTAAACAACCTGTCCTGGGTTCAGCTGTGATAGAGTTAATTTTTACAGGAACCTGGGAGGTAGGGGCATAGCCGGGGCAGCTGACCTGAACTAGCCAAGGAGCTATTCCATACCATGTGACATCATGCTCAGTATATAAATGGGGAGCGGGCTAGGGGGGTAGGTGTCTCGACTTTCGGTGGGGGAAGTGGTGGAGACTCGTGTCCCGGGTGGTGAGCAGTTGCACTGTGCATCACTCTTTTTGTATACTTTTTCATTAGTGCCGTTGTTGTTGTAATTTCTTTGTGTTGTCCCAGTAAACTGCCTTTATCTCAACCCTCGAGGTTCCAGTTTCTTTTTCTTCTCTCTCCTCCGTCTCCTCCCCATCCCACCGGAGGGGGGCGGAGGAGTGAGCGAGCGGCTGCGTAGTCCTTTGTTACCGGCTGGGCTGAAACCATGACACAACCCCAGTTCCCTCAGCTGCTCCTCATAAGACTTGTTCTCTACACCTTCACCAGCTTCATTGCTCTTCTTTGGACATGCTCCAGCACCTCAATGTCTTTCCTGTACCGAGGGGACCAAAACCGAACACAGTATTTGAGGTGTGGCCTCACCAGTGCCAAGTACAGGGGGACAATCACTTCCCTAGTGCTGCTGTCCACACTATTTCTGATACAAGCCAGGATGCTCTTGGCCTTCTTGGCCACCTAAGCACACTTTTGGCTCATATTCAGCTGGCTGTTGACCAACACTCCCAGGTCCTTTTCCACTGGGCATCTTTCCAGCCACTCTTCCCCAAGCCTGTAGCATTGCATGGGATTGTTGTGACCCAAGTGCAGGACCCAGCAGGTGGCCTTGTTGAACCTCATACAGTTGGCCTCGGCCCATTGATCCAGCCTGTCCAGATCCTTCTGAAGAGCCTTTTTACCCTTGAGCAGATGAACACTCCTGCCCAACTTGGTGTCCTCGATACATGTGTAAGAATAATAAGTTTATTTTGAAAAAAATGTTGTTAAATATCTAAAGTGCAAGTGCATATCATGTGGTGACTATCTTCCTGTTACCAGTTCAAAGTGTACTTTTCAAAATGTAAGCCTAATGGGTGCAGAAAAAACCATAACCTAAAACAAGGAACTTGAAGTTAATGTGTAACAAAGAAAGCAATAAATAAAACTGGAACTAGATTCAGTGATAATTCTGTTTGCTGTCTGGTGTGTCCCTTGTCTATCTTTCCTCATGCCTCATCTAACACATGTTGTATTGGTTCAAGCAGAGGGTCAAGTATATTAGCTTCTTTCCATGCCAATTCCAAGTGTCCATTTCTCAAGATATCCAAATCTCATATAGTATGTAACTATGCAGCAAGGAACTAGAGAGATTTGCACTTGCACAACTTCTGCATGGATGCCTGTAGATGTGGTACTCACTGAGATTCACTGTGGTTATACTTGATGACTATACAGTTTGTTCAGTCCTCTCCTCCCTGAATTTAAAGTTTTTTAATGTTCTATTACTCTCTAGCATTCCCAATGCAAGAACTGTTGATGCTGAGGAATGGATCAAAGAAAGTAGACTCACTAGTTTTCCTGAAATAGCATCTTCTATTGTTATTATCAAAGGCAGACTAGTAGCCTACATGGCCTCTCGATCTTACCAACTAGGACATCTCTTAGCTTTTTTACTTTCTGTTTCAAATCCCCTTTCATAGCTGCTGAATCCACCTGTATTCCTCACTGTATTGTCTCTCAAACACATCGTCTATAGTTCTTATTTTCTAAACAGCTGGACTGTTCATTTATTTAGCCTTCTGAATGGCATAGCTGCCTATTCTTATACGGAAGCACCTGTGAAAGAAATAGAAAAAAGAGTGTATTTATCTGTTTTGATGTAGAACACTGAAAAAAAGGCCTCTACTTCATTGTCTTCATTAACATAAGGTCACAGAGTGTAATTTAACATTTTTAGTATTGTTGTGGTTTAACCCCAGCCAGCAACTAAGCACCACGCAGCCGCTCACTCACTTCCCCGCCCACTCGGTGGGATGGAGGACAGAATCAGGGGGAAAAAGTAAAACTCGTGGGTTGAGATAAGAACGGTTTAATAGAACAGAAAAGAAGAAACTAATAATGATAATGATAACACTAATAAAATGACAACAGCAAAAATAAAAGGATTGGAATGTACAAATGATGCGCAGGGCAATTGCTCACCACCCGCCGACCGACACCCAGCTAGTCCCTGAGCGGCGATTCCCTGCCCCCCTTCCCAGTTCCTACACTAGATGTGGCTGTCCTGAAACCAGGACAAGTATACCACTTTTTCCCATTTGTGAGAAATCTAGCAAGTGAGTCAGTTCGGACTGACAAAGAAAATCCTTTTTGCCTGAAAAACATACATAAATATCACCTGCCAGGATTGGAAAAAAATCAGAAACATTCCCGATAAAATGATGAAGTGAGTGACTGACATTTCAATTGACATTGAACTATTAATGAAAAGATTCTTCTTTACACCACAGAAAGAACAAATGTTAAAGCACTGTGATACAAATATCAGGCTTTGTCTGTTTTTCTGTTCTTCTGCCTTTTCAGAGATCTTTTGGTTTCATCTTCATGTAAGTCCTAGGTAAACCAAACTTGCTGGGACAAGTCCAAGCTAAATAGGACATTAACTGGAACATCTTACTTAGCAGGTTGTTCCTGGTTAACCATGAGCTGATTTGGGTTACACACAGTCTGCTCCTAAGGTCCTCTTTCAAGAGCATCCTCTGTCTCAGAGATCCTCAACAGGAAAATGGCATCTAAGGAAGCCTGGAAGACACCTTATTCTTGGAAATTCAGTTCTTTGAAAGCAATATAAGAATACTCCTAGGAAGGTGTTGGGAATTGGCTTGATGAGAAAGGACATGGGTCTATGGAAAAGTTGTGCGAGCAGAGTTATGTGTGAAGGAATGTCAGCCTGGGCAGCAAGATTAGGTCTTGGCCGAAAATAGCTGGCCTTGCTGATATCAGAAGAAAAATAAAGACAGTGTGACCTTGGCATAGTTTCATAAGCAACTTTTGAAGAAGTTCCCATGAGAAAGTTACGGAACATGCATAGTTGCAAATCACAAGTGGGTGTGTTTTAGTAATGAATAAACATTAGCAATGTACCAATCGTATTAGGACTAGTAGGCATAATTATCGCAAACTGTATAAATATGAGCTATCCGTGCAAATAAAGTTGAATCACTTCTATCACTCATAGTGAGTTGACTTATGTGCATTCCTCTGCCGCTCGCAAATGGTGCCCGAACAGGGACCGAAGAAAGGGGAATAGGAGCGGCGGACACTGAGAAGCACCGGTAGCAGCGACCGGGGGGCAAAAGATTAACCGAACGCTGATCGTCTTGGTTGGTGTGTTAATTCTCATGCCTGGACTGTCCAAAAGGGGTTCGCCGTCAGTGAGGGCTACTGGAAAAAGGCTGCAAAGACTTTTTAATCGAGGTGCCTTAATCAAGGAGCGTCAAGAAGCCGGCTCGCAATGGATCTAAAGGTAGCCCTAAAATTATTACAGTGCTTTTTAGAAAAGCGGGGGGTAAATTGAGTTAAGCAAGTTTTGGGATTTAAAGCGGCTTCTACAATGGAGCAAGGACAGAAACCTTTCAATTAGTGTGGGTACAGCTTTTGAGCTTAGTACCTGGAATGCTATCGGAACCTCCCTATGGGATGAAATTAGTGATGGGTCTAAAGAAGTTAAAGGTCTTGCAACTTTACGGAAATTGATTAAGACAACTCTGCAAGAAATGAAAGCAGATCTGCGTCTGCTTTTGCTGCTCTCTCTCTCCAACCGCAAGTGAAAGAGAAAAGCGGGGAGAAAAACATAACGCAGCGAGAGAGACTTTTGGAGCTTGTTCGCCTGCTCCTGTGCCCTTGACTTCTGCTCCACTCCCTGGGACTGCCGATATTAATCAGCCATCCGACAGTTCCCAAGCCTCCCTAACCGTACGATTAAAGGAAACCCTACAGAATCATGGGGTGAGTAAAAATCCACCTAAGAGAAAACAGCCCCCAGATACCACCATTCAACATGAACAAATTATACCTAGCATATACCCTGATTCAAATAATGCAAAGAAGGATTTGGCTACTCTAATAATAGAACAAAAAGAGACAATGTTAGAACTCTTAAAGGAAATGCGGAAAAGAGACGGGGAAACCAACCGCACCCGCAATAGATGCGGAGCCACTTGTAATAGCCGCTGCAGAAGAAAGGCAGAGACATTGGAGGGGAGTAATAAAAGATGCCATTATAGAAGGGACTATGCTCCAAGCATTCCCAGTTATTGCATCGAATGGACAGAAAAAATGGGAGGCGTTTGACTGGAAGGTCATTGAGAAATTAAGGAATGCTGTAAGTCAGTACGGAATCAAATCTGCGTTAACTCACCAAATACTGCAATTCATTTTTTCTGCTGATACGCAGATACTTCAAGATATTAAACAGCTAGCACAGTTGATTTTGACACCCGCCCAAATGTTAGTGTTTTTCCGGCAGTGGGAGACGCTCTGTGATAGGGAACAAGCAACACCATGACAACAAACAGATCCCTTATGGGGAGTAACCACGCAGATGCTGATGGGTACTGGACCCTTCGCATCAGGGAACGCTCAGTTACAATGTATCACTGCGGTTTATCATCTATCACAGATCTTGGAGTATCAAGCCTTTCTTACCATACCAAACAATATGTACAGCCATGCTTTTACCCAGGTGAAACAGGAGAATAATGAACCTTTACACAGTTTATTAATAGACTGCATAGGGCAATCAATGACCACTCTGACTTGAACGAGGGCATGAAAGAAAACATGTTCAAAATACTCGCTTTTGAAAATGCTACTGAAAAGACACACAAAGCATTGTGTAATTTGCCGAAAAATGCAGACATCGTTGATATGACAGAATACATGGATCGATCAGTGGACTCACAGAAAGTAGCCTATGCTGCCACAGCTCTCCAAGGAGCTACAAAGAAACACAAGGCCAGTAAGACACCCTTGGTCAAGTGTTTTAACTGTGGCAAACGTGGACACATTAGGAGCAAATGTACAGTTACTGCTAACAGTAAGTGCTGCAACAAGTGTAAGAAAGATAACCATACCACCAAGAATACAGGAAGAAGGGAAGCTTTACACCGACCGCGAAGGCTCCTCGTGCAACAACACAAATGCAAGGGGCTTGAGCTGCCAGCCCTCAGGCAGCCTCGCAACCACCAGATCCGCCACTGCAGGAAGCTCCGGAGTGGATGTGGAAACCGCAGTACACATCCAACATAAAGGGACCATTGGGGTTTGGACTTAGTGCATTTTTAATGGGGCGATCTTCAAGAGCTCTAGTAGGAATTCTGGTGCTCCCAGGGCTTATTGATGCAGATTATTGTGGGACTGTGAAAAAATCCTGATTCATGTTTTAATCCCTCCTGTTTCTATTCCTAAAGGTATCAGAATAGCACAATTAGTTCCATTCAGATCGTGTGTTCTGAACTCAGGTAAAGTACAACGTGGAGATGGTAGATTCGGCTCCACAGGGAAACCGCAGGTATACTTTGCCATGGACACAACAAGAAGTAAACCAGAAAAGGTAGTGTGTTGGGAGCTGGCTTGCTGAAAAGGGACATGAGCCTGTGGAAAAGTTGTGCGAGCAGAGTTCTGTGTGAAAGAATGTCAGTTTGAGCAACAAGATTAGGCCTTGGCCGAGAATAGCTGGCCTTACTGATAGCAGGAGAAAAACAACAGCTGGTCTTGCCGTTATCGGGAGAAAGGTAAAAACAGTGTGACCTTGGCATAACTTCACAAGTAACTTTTGAAGAAGTTCTCATGAGAAAGTTACTGAACACGCATAGCTGCCAGCCACAAGTGGGTGTGTTTTAGTAATGAATAAAACATTAGCAATGTACCAATCATATTAGGACTAGTAGGCATAATTATCGCAAACTGTATAAATATGAGCTAGCTGCGCAAATAAAGTTGAATCACTTCTATCACTCATATTGGGTCGACTTACGTGCATTCCTCCGCCGCTCCAACAAATGGTGCCCAAACGTGGGGCCGAATAAAGGGGAATTGGAGCGACGGACACTGAGAAGCACCGGTAGCAGCGACCGGGGGGCAAAAGATTAACCGAACGCTGATCGTCTTGGTTGGTGTGTTAACTCTCGTGCCTGGACTGTCCAAAAGGGGTTCGCCGTCAGTGAGGGCTACTGGAAAAAGGCTGCAAAGACTTTTTAACCGAGGTGCCTTAATCAAGGTAGCACCAAGGAGTATCGAGAAGCCGGCCGGCAATGGATCAAGAGGTAGCCCTAGAATTATTACAGTGCTTTTTAGAAAAGCGGGGAGTAAATTGCGTTAAGGAAATTTCGGGGTTAGTCGCGCTGGGTCGCGTTAAGGGGTGTTTTAAGAATTCAGATTTATTGTTTGAGGAGAGTGGGTGGCGTAAGTTAGGAGATGTATTATGGGACTTGGTAATTGATGATGATAAATCAGCTAAAAAATTAATGAAACCTTGGCGGGAAATTATTAACAGTATTAAGCGATATAAATTAGAAAAGAATTTTGCGGCAGTGTGTAGACATTCGTCTGATCACCCCGTGGGACTTGGCACAGGGTCCACCATACCCTGGGCCACAGAGCACTGACACCAATATGAGGATGCTGCAAATGGCGTTTATTTAACTGCGTCACGCCCTTACATACTGTCTGTCGGTCATCCCGCCTCCCTTAACCCTTCTCTTTCCGTACATCGCGAGATCTTCCGAGCGCCAATCCCTACAGCAGTGGCTACAGAACGGCTGGGGGGTACTGAGGAATTAGCAGGCTTACTTACTTATGGCAAGGAGTACGTTCCTACTCCGTCCACTGGCCCACCAGTTACAGTACATCCTAAAGTGGCCAGTCAGCCGCCTCCTGTACCACCACGCAGTAATGTTACAAATTTATCTAATGAATCAGAGGTAAAATCTGCTGCACCACCAGGTCCTAAAGAATCAGAATCGGAAATCCCGCAAATTGAAATGAAAGAGGGAATACCGAGTAGTCAATCATTAAAAAATCGACTGAAAATAACACCTGTAAATTGGCAAAAAATATTACAAGGTGCAGTAGAAGATAAACAGTATGAACTGGCTGGCAGCATTTCGGAAGTTCTTGCTTGCCCAGTTGTTTACAATGTAGGAGATGATGGAAATTTAGAAGGATTACATCAGCCACTAGGCTGGAAATTACTATCACAATTACGATCTACAGTTAACGAAGCAGGATTACAATCCGAGCCTGCTAAACAAATGTTGAACTATATATGGGGAAGTGTAATCTTGTGTCCAGAGGACATTAAAGGAGTTATCCGAATGATAATGACACAGTCACAACAGTTATTATGGCAAGCTCACTGGCAGCGGCATTGTGAGGTTTCAATGCATCAGCCGCGTCAGCAGGGAGACCCGCTTTATGGGGTTACTGTTGAACAACTAATGGGATCAGGCCGATTCGCTAGTATTGATGTTCAAATCCAACAAGGTCCAGATGTATGCTTGGAGTCTATGCGAACGGCCAGAATGGCAATAGGGAATGTGAGAACTCAGCCAGTGTCACCTTCGTATATGTCAATGAAACAGAGTAGAGACGAACCTTTTGGGAAATTTGTAGATCGAGTGACATCCGCAATCGATCAGTCTGATGTCCCTGAATGGATGAAGGGAGCTATATTAAGACAGTGCATTTATGAAAATACTAATCCCGAAACTAAAGCAATAATTCTGTCTTTACCGGGGGATGCAACTGTAGAAATGATGCTAGATAGGTTAAGTAGAGTTCCAGTGGGTCGGCAAGCGATGTTAGTGGAAGCAGTGCGGGAATTAGGGAAGGATTTGATTCAGGCACAGCAGCAAGCATTCGCAGCCTTAGCTCCGTTGCACCAGCCTGAGACGCGACCCCGATCATCGATACAATCAAGAAGTAAATGTTTCCGCTGCGGGCAAGAAGGTCATATGAGAAGGCACTGTAGAGTTTCTCAAGTTTGGTGCGAGAACTGTCAAGTGAATAATCATAGCACCAGCGTCTGCAAGCGGACGGGAAACGGACAAGCGAGCGCGTCGGGTTGCCGCGCGAGGACAACAATAGCCGCCCCAGCCCTTCAGACTCCATCGACGGAGAAGCAGAGCCATCTACCGGTGGAAAACAATACAAATCCATTTCTACAGAGTCCCTGCAACCAGCCACAAAAGGAAGCCTCGGGCTGGACTTGGCAACAGCAATAGATATTACATTACTGGACTCACGACCACAAAAAGTTCCTACAAACATTCATGGACCTATAACTATTAATGGACAAACCTATGGAGCATTATTACTCGGACGATCGTCGAGTGGAATACAAGGACTGTTTATTTTACCAGGAGTCATTGATGCTGACTACACTGGCATGATATCAATCGTACTGCAAACAAATTTTCCACCAATCCATGTGCCAGCCGGCAGTCGGATTGCACAATTGGTCCCTGTGCCGCAGCTAACTAAGGACTTACACCCATGTTCTGAGAAGGTAAGACAAAATGATGGATTCGGATCTACTGGAGGACTAACCATGTTAACCATGGCAATGAACCAGCGACCGGTAATGAGGATTACAATGGAAAATTATGGACATTCTGTTCACATTGAAGCACTATTTGATACGGGAGCCGACCTTACCATCGTGTCACAGGATCGTTGGCCGGAGAGTTGGCCCTTGGTTCCTATGACTACCGGGGTTGAAGGGGTTGGCGGATCTACATCGGTACGGCGTAGCAGAGACAGAGTTACTATCATCATAGACGGAAGAACAACAACTGCCTTTGTGACTGTGATGTCGCTTCCACAAGGAGTACAGGCTCTTGTTGGAAGGGATGTTTTAGATCAAATGGGAGTGATCCTTACGACGGACAAGCATTTTCAATGGCGGTCACTGCAGAATGGACTTTCCCGATCCAATTACAGTGGCTGACAGATGATCCAGTCTGGATCGAGCAGTGGCCGTTGAAAAAGGAAAGTCTACAGGCAGCTCATAACCTTGTTCGAGAACAGCTTCAACAAGAATATTTACAGTTATCAACAAGTCCATGGAATACTCCAATCTTTGTAATAAGAAAGAAATCAGGAAACTGGAGACTACTACAAGATTTAAGAGCAGTAAATTCTCAGATGCAACCAATGGGAGCTTTACAACCTGGACTACCCAATCCTGCTATGTTACCAGATCAATGGACTCTATTGATAGTTGATCTTAAGGACTGTTTCTTCACCATACATTTGCATCAGCGAGACACCCAGCGATTTGCATTTACTCTGCCTTCGATTAATAGAGAGGCGCCTGCGCAACGGTATGAATGGACAGTGTTACCACAAGGTATGAAGAATAGTCCAACTCTTTGTCAATTATTTGTGGACAATGCATTACGTCCTGTCCGGGAGGCCTGGCCGACAGCGTTTATTTATCATTATATGGATGATATCCTGATAGCTCAAAAGGACAGTTTTACAAAACAACAAGAGCAATTTTTATCGCAGGCTTTAAGGAAGGAAGGTTTAGTCATTGCTCCAGAAAAAATACAGAGGGTTTCGCCTTGGAAGTACCTCGGCTGGAACATTTCAGAATCTCAAATTCGCCCTCAAAAGTTAACCCTGCACACTGAACTACGGACATTAAACGATGTACAGAAATTGATGGGAGACCTACAATGGTTGCGACCAGTAGTGGGTATACCAAATGAACAATTAGAAGAACTTAGGCCATTATTACAAGGAACAGATCCAGCGAAACCTGTACACCTTTCTTCCAGACAACAGGAAGTTATCAAGGCAATTGTCGAACAAATTACACAAAGGTGGGTAGATCGTCGAGATCCGCGTATTCCTGTCGATTTAACGATTATACATGGACCGTCTCAATTAATTGGTGCACTGACCCAGTGCAAAAAGAAAAAGGGGGAGAAGGTCCGAGTGTTGGAATGGTTGTTTACACGATTGCAACCACAAAAAACGATTGAGAGGAAATTAGAGACTTTAGCAGAACTAATTATGAAAGGAAGGACAAGAATATTACAAATTACTGGATCAGAGCCGGGAATTATCAGAATACCTATTAAAAGGGAAAATTTAGAGTGGTGTTTGCGACAGTCGGAGGACTTACAAATGAGTCTATTGTCAACAGCAAATGATATAACTATTGATTCAATTAAAGCACCAGTCCTGCAATAGGTCAGTCAAAATACATGGATAATGCCATCAAAACGAAGTGAGAGACCATTGTCAGACGCAGTTACTGTATTTACCGATGCTGGAAAAAGGTCACGTACAGCAGCAATTACATGGCTTCAAGATAATCAATGGTATCATCATATCCTTGCAGCAGTGCCAGGAGACTCACTGCAAACACTGGAATTAGCAGCAGTGGTGTGGGCAGCTCTACAATGGCATGATACAGAATTGAATTTTGTGACAGACTCATTATATGTTGCTGGAGTTTTGGAAAGGATTGAAGATGCGAGGATCAAAGACATCAAGAATTCTTGCCTATTTGAATTGTTTCGTCAATTACAATCGGCATTACGACAGAGACAGAAAAGCTATGCAGTTATTCACATTAGAAGTCACATGTGGAAGGAAGGACTGGGAGAAGGAAATGATAGAGCTGACCAATTAGTTAACGTGACTGTACCTATGAATGACTTTGTAAAAGCCAAAGAAACTCACAACGTATTTCATCAAAATGCAAGAGGTTTATATAAGCAATTTAGTATTACAATCGAAGAAGCCCGAGGAATCGTGAGAGCGTGCCCTGAGTGTAGTCATCCTGGACCAGGTTTAGGGACTGGAGTTAACCCACGTGGACTGGGCCCAAACGAACTTTGGCAAATGGACGTTACCCATGTATCTGAGTTTGGTCGTTTGAAATATGTGCATGTGACTGTAGATACATTCAGTCGATTTATCTGGGCAACGGCACAAGCCGGGGAAAAGGCGCTGCATGTTGTCCGACATTTGACAAGTAGTTTTGCTGTCATGGGAGTGCCTCAGAAATTAAAGACGGACAATGGACCAGCGTATGCTGGTGAAAAGATCAGAAAATTTTGTCAACAATGGGGGGTGACGCATATTACAGGCATTCCACACTCTCCCACAGGACAGGCTATTGTAGAACGGGTTAACCAGACATTGAAAGAATATTTGCAGAAATTTAAAGATGTGTGTGATGTTCAGGAAAAGTTGGCTAAAACATTATTTGTTATGAATTACCTATGTATATTTGGGGAGAATGATGAGCCACCAGTCAAAGTTCATTCAGGAGTTGCTACTTTAGAACAAAAGCAACCAATGAAGGTGTATTATAGGGATTTGGCAACGGGTGAATGGAAGGGACCCGTTGAAGTACGATATATGGGGAAAGGTTATATGTGTGTTATTACTCCTACAGGACCTCAATGGGTGCCGTCTAGATGGACCAAAGCTGCGCCTGCTCCCGCTACTGTTCGCCCTTCTTGTTCCACTGAAAGCAGTTCCAGTACCGGGTCAGACAAACGTCTGGATAGCGTGGGCGAATAGGACGGGACAGACTGATTTTTGTTTGAGTTTGGCAACTGCAACAGAACCCTTTAAAACATGCTTGATAGGTTACCCTCATTTAGACTCTTCTGACTTTCTAGGATGGATAGATAATAGCAAAAGTTGTAATGGAATAGATGTAGCAAGTCAATCAGCTTGTTTAATTATGCAATTAAATCATACTCTACCCTGGGATCCACAGCAACTGGACCTTTTGGGCTCTGAAGCAATTGACAATGGTACACATGAGAATACAACTCGTACTTGCATCTCTTTTGGTAACTTTAATAAATTCACTGTACAAGCAATGCACATGGCACGCTGGTTAGGAAAAAGTAGTCGAATTGGTTGGGATGACAATCCATTTATAAATGGAGCTAGTGGTACAATTGTTTCTCCTTACAGTACGAGTTTCGATATTAATCATTATTGTGGCAAATTTAATAAAACTACAACATTTGGAGCCTATGGATGGAGTATGAATGATGCCAATGAAATATTGAGAGTAAAAGGTTCGGCTAAAGCTTTACTGCCTGGAATATTTTTGATTTGTGGAGATAGAGCATGGGGCGGAATCCCAAAGAATCCTCTTGGAGGACCTTGTTATATTGGTAAATTGGCCTTACTTACATTAACACACCGGAATTGGCTTAAAATATTACGATCCTCACCCAGAAGCAAAAGGAGTATAGCTCAACTTAGTCAAAATTGTGATGACAATGTTGAATTATGGTCAGTTACAACTAGAATTTTTGCATCTATGTTCCCAAGTGTAGGGACAGCTCGTGCTTTGAATCAATTGAATAAACTCGCTTGTTGGTCGGTAAAGCAGGCTAGGGCCACGTCAGAGGTCCTTGAAGAGATGATGCAAGACATGTCAAGTTTAACACATGCAGTGTTACAAAATAGAGCAGCTATTGATTTTCTATTGCTGGCACAAGGACATGGGTGTGAAGATATTGAGGGGATGTGTTGCTTTAATTTAAGTGATCATTCTCAATCTATTCACAAACAGATAAATTGGTTAAAAAAACATACACAAAAAATCCAACAAGAGATTAATTGGTTTGATGGGGTGTTACAATCAATATTCGGCGGGATAACACCATGGCTAATGTCATTGATTAAGGAAGCCTTACGGTGGTTGGGTATATTGATATTAATCTGTATAATAGTTAAAATTGCATATGGGTGCATGATGAAAGGAGTCTCAAAGCTGACACACCAAGCTCTACTCGCACAAAAAGAAAAAGGGGGAATTGTTGGGAGCTGGCTTGCTGAAAAGGGACATGAGCCTGTGGAAAAGTTGTGCGAGCAGAGTTCTGTGTGAAAGAATGTCAGTTTGAGCAACAAGATTAGGCCTTGGCTGAGAATAGCTGGCCTTACTGATAGCAGGAGAAAAACAACAGCTGGTCTTGCCGTTATCGGGAGAAAGGTAAAAACAGTGTGACCTTGGCATAACTTCACAAGTAACTTTTGAAGAAGTTCTCATGAGAAAGTTACTGAACACGCATAGCTGCCAGCCACAAGTGGGTGTGTTTTAGTAATGAATAAAACATTAGCAATGTACCAATCATATTAGGACTAGTAGGCATAATTATCGCAAACTGTATAAATATGAGCTAGCTGCGCAAATAAAGTTGAATCACTTCTATCACTCATATTGGGTCGACTTACGTGCATTCCTCCGCCGCTCCAACAGTAGTGCAATTGGAAGGGCCTGACGGAGTTATCATCAAGAAACTGATGACAATCAATACAGGAGCTGATGTTACGATTATTTCACGATGCATTTGGCCTCCATCATGGCCATTGATCAATCCAAATTTTGGTATTGCAGGGGTAGGGGCACACAAGCCACCTTAGTAAGTCAGCTACCAATTACCCATTTGTGTTCCCCGACGGTGAACACGTTACGATGCGTCCGTATATCATGACTACCCCAACTGAATTGTTTGGCTTCATAGGCCGTGATTTATTGAGCCAAATAAAGGCAATATTAATGACCCATCCTTTTAGGAGCAGTCACTGAGGGGCAGCCAATCATGAAAATTAGCTGGACAACAGATGAGCCTGTGTGGATTCATCAGTAGCTGCTAAATTCTGAAAGGCTGCTAAAAATACAAGAGTTAGTTGAGGAGCAATTGAGAGCGGGACATGTTGTCCCTTCTAGTAGTGCATGGAATACATCAATATTTACCATTCCCAAGAAAAATACGACATGGAGACTGTTACATGATCTCATAGCTATGAATGCAGTGATGCAGAGTATGGGAGCCCTGCAGCCAGGTTTGCCGTCTCCAGTTATGCTTCCAGAAGAATGGGATTTGTTAATTATAGATCTAAAAGATTGTTTTTTCACCATTCCCTTGCACCCAGATGACACTGAACAGTTTGACCAATTGGTTGCAGCGGCATGGGAGCCTCCTCCAGGGAATTGCTTTCAACAAAGCACGGCAATCACATGCGTTCTTGCACCAACCCGCTAGGAGGTTAGCAAAGCAATTTGACTTACCACTTACTGATGCCCAAGGTATCGTTAAAGCATGCCCCGATCGTCAAAAGGAAGGGCTGGGCTTGGGCTGTGGGGTTAACCCATGAGGTCTTTTGCCGTTGCAGTTGTGGCAAATGGATGTCACTGATCCGACAGATTCTGACTAATAGAGTATTACTAGCGGACATTGAGTCCTTCAGAGAGGTTTTTAGAACAGCGTGCCTTATTGTATATAGAACTTGCTTTAGGTAAAAAGTGTGTTAAGCATAATTTGATTAAACATAGTGTGATTATGGGAAGACAGTGTGGGGTAAATGTATAGTTAGTTAAAGCCAAAATTAGGGGTAAGGTCTATTTCCATTAATAACCTGGGAACGAGGTTGATTGTGTTTCCACAGATACAGGCCCACAACGGACTCCTGTTCGATTTGCACGACCATCATCATCTGGAGCATCATAGATGATGTGGCAATATGAATACTACCTCAGCCGAAAACTAATGTATAGGTCACCTTGGCTAACATAACAGGTCAAGATTCTCTGTGCATCGCAACTGTATCGTAAAGCCCATGAACCAACAGGCAAGATGGCTATGACTTGTGCAGCGCACCTGGCCAGCGAGCACATTCATCATAGATTGCAACCGAGGCGGACTTTTGGCACCCGCTGGCCACGTGTGCTAAAACCCGTTCCTCTGCAAATGTATAAATACCGGGATTTTCCGAAGAGCATCAGGCTGGTATACGGTGAGGCCATCGTTGCCTCTGTGGGGACGCCCACGGAAAGCTGGCACCTACCAATTGCTGGGCTGAGTTCGCAGAGCAAGATGGCACAAGAATGTATGGATGGTTCATCTTCCTCATAGTCCTCATGGTCTGGGTCATTAGGGGTAACGGGTTGGCTCAAAGAATTATGGGCATTGTTGTAGTTACTGTGATTTTAGCTATTGTAATAATTTTACCTTGTTCAGCTTGCTAAGAAAAAAAATGGCATCCCAAGTTATTAAGCAAGCCTAGATTGCTCAAAAAAAAAAAGGGGGAATTGTTGAGGATTTCTTGGCTGGGCGAGGGCATGTGAGCAATCCAGCCGTTAGGTGGGAACGAAGCATAAGTTTACAAAGTGCTGTAGCAGACAAGGACGCTGTGCCCTTGTACGCTGGGAAAACGGAAGATAAGAAGATCCTGACAAGCAATTCCTGGATGCCGAAGAATGAGATAAGTAACTGCTGGACACCTCGTGAAGAAGCTTGCACAGCCAATAGAGGATAAGATAGTGTTGCGTGAACCGGGGTATTGGACCAATTAGAGTATTTTATAAGGCGCGTGCACAAGCACATAAGGTATATAACTGTGCTAAAAGTAGTAGTAAATGGACTTTACTTGATCACATTTGTCTGTGCGTGATTTCCCCTGTGGATCCTCCGCAACACTGGGCTATTGAATCCACCCCCAACATTGGCACGCTGCCCCCAGACTCATCTCTGGTGCGCCTAGTTTTATCCCATTCCCCCTTCAAACCTAGTTTAAAGCCATCTCTATGAGCCCCACTATCTCATGAGCGAGGATTCTTTTCCACCTTTGAGATAGCAGGACTCCATCTGTCACCGGCAAGCCCGGTGGCATGTAAACCTCCCCATGATCAAAAAACCCAAAATTCCACTGATGGCACCAGCCTCTGAGCCACGTGTTAACCAGGTGTGTTTTCCTGTTCCTTTCAGTGTATTTCCCTGCCACCGAAGGGATTGAGGAAAACACTACCTGTGCTCCCAATCCTTCCACTAATCGCCCCAGTGCCCTGAAGTCCCTTTTGATTGCCTTTGGATTTCTCTCTGCAATCTCATCACTGCTGACCTGCACAACCAGCAATGGGTAATAATCAGAGGTCTGAA
Organism: Astur gentilis; assembly: GCF_929443795.1. Lineage (NCBI taxonomy): Eukaryota > Metazoa > Chordata > Aves > Accipitriformes > Accipitridae > Astur > Astur gentilis. Next base: position 34,538,609 of record NC_064918.1, read on the forward strand.
TCAGACCAGGGAGTTCCCTGGTAATGTCTTTTACCCAGGCCCCAGGGAGGCAGCAGAGTTCCCTGTGGGATGGGTCAGGTCTGCATATTGGGCCCTCTGTCCCCCTCAGAAGGCAGTCGCCTATGACAATTACCCTCCTTTTTCTTTTTTCAGAGGATGTGAGAATGTGTGGGGCTGCCCGACTGAGATTCACTTCCTTAGATAGGACTTCATCTACACCGTGATCTTCATTGACCTGGTCCTCAAGTTCCAGAGCCCCATACCTGTTGTGTAGGGGCAACTGGGAAGGTGAGGGAGACCAGGAGGGGATTCGCCTGCCTCCCCAAGCAGGGACCTGTATCCATTCGCCTCCATCTCTTAGGTTCCCTCCTGCCTGGTGGCAAGAGGGCAGGGGATCCTCTGCTTCTTGTGGAGCCTCCATCTGCTGCCTCTGCCTCAGGGATGGTAGGGTGTGGGCCCACCAATCTATCTCCCTCTCACATTCCCTGATACTCCTCAATCTTTCCACTTCCTCCTTCAGCTCTGCCACCAGGCTGAGCAGATCATCCACCTGGTCACACCTCACACAGGAGATGTCCCTGCTGCCCTCCAGCACCAGTGATAGACTCAGGCACTCCCTGCAGCCAGAGACATGGACAGCTGCATGTTTTCTTGGGAACTCTGTTTGCGTTTCCATATTTTCCTAGCAATGGCTTTCACCCGAGTGGCAACCATAGCTGGGTCTCCTTCTGAGGCCGATGCCCACTGCTTGAGTAGCCTTCTTCAGCTGGGAAGGGGGCTGCACCCTCCCTGCACGCCCTGCCTGAGTGAACTGCCACACCACACCCTGTTCACCGCGCTCCTCAGGGCCTTTTAAATCTCCCGCGGTTGCTCCTGGTAACGTCCATGCTGTGTCAGTCTCTCTCCCGAGAGCTGCCAGCTCTGGACTTGTCTCTCTGCTCTTCCTTGGCGTTCCCAGCTCTGGGAATCTCCTTGTCCACCTTAATCTAGCGCTTAGCTGCTGAACTTACGGTTGCCACTGCTGGTCTTGTCGCCGACCGAGTGCTGGACCAGGTGATGAGTAAAGTCAGGACGCTGAAATTTAGGACTGCAAACTTTCAGTTGTTTAAGGGGCTAGTGGATGGGACCCTCTGGGAAACTGCCCTCAGGGCCAAAGAAGCAGAACAGAGCTGGCAGCCCTTTAAGGACATTTTTCTTAGAGCTCAACAGCTCTCTATTCCCATGTGTAAGAAATCAGGCAAGGAAGGCAGGACACCAGCATGGCTGAGTAAGGACATCCTGGTCAAACTAAAGTGTAAGAAGGAAATGCACAGGTAATGGAACCAGGGACAGCTATCCTGGGAAGAGTATAGGGATGCTGCCCAGGTGTGTAGGGGTGGGATCAGGAAAGCTAAGGCACAGCTGGAGCTGAATTTGGCAAAGAATAATAAGAAGGGTTTCTAAAGGTATGTCGGTCAGAAAATAAAGAATAAAGAAAATATAAACACAACACCCCCCCCCCCCCGATAAATAACACAGGAGAACTAATGACAACCAACATGGAGAAGGCTGAGGTACCTCTGTAGGGTTCAATTATAGGGAACTTAGTGACTGGGCCTGAAAGTAGCTCATGGTCACAAGAGCGTTCCAGACGCCTTTAGAAGGCCTTGAACAGAATAAACAAGAAGATAGAAAAATAAAGAGCCCAGTTAGAAAAACACAGGTGCACATTCCATGATAAAGGGAACTTGGCACAAACAACCTCAATTCAGGGGCTTATCTTGGCCAATTGGACTGAGACAAGTTTTGCATGCTCTAGTTAATATAGCCAATTATGTCCTGTGTTTATGCGCGTGTACAGAGTGAGTATAACTAACTATCTTATGTTTATATGCGTGGACAATATCAATATAACCAATCACATTTTACGTTTGTGCGCGTGGGCACCAAATGCTTGCATGCAGCAGCCAATCGGAGCTTCTGGGCAACTTAGAGAATTGTATAAGAATGATCAGCTAGGCTCAATAAACTGGCGACTTTAATCATCATATTGGTGTTCTATTGTCCGGTCCCCACATGGATTAACCCTAAACCCTACATTTGGCGACCTCCGACGTGATCCGGTAAGGAACAAGAGGCAACGTTACTGAAAAGGCGGGGGACTTGCCGCGGATTCCAGTGGTCTTGAAAGAAAGCGCCGGGCTGCTCGAGAGAGGCAGGGCTGCTCAAGAGAGGCAGGACTGCTCGAGAGAGGCAGGTAAATCGTAAGCTTATGTGGTAAAAGGTGGCAAGGATTTCGCAGCACCTGTGAGGGGAAAGGCATCCGTAAAGATATTTATGAGGCTGGTTGAAAAAACAGAGACAGATGTTAAAAAGGACAGAAACCTTTTAATTAGTGTGGGTACAGCTTTCGAGCTTAGTACCTGGAAAGCTATTGGAACCTCCCTATGGGATGAAATTAGTGACGGGTCTAAAGAAGTTAAAGGTCTTGCAACTTTATGGAAATTGATTAAGACAACTCTGCAAGAAATGAAAGCAGATCGTAAAGCGTCTGCGTCTGCTTTTGCTGCTCTCTGTCTCCAACCGCAAGCGAAGGGGAAAGCGGGGAGAAAAACATAATGCAGCGAGACTTTTTGGAGCTTGTCCACCTGCTCCTGTGCCCTTTACTTTTGCTCCACTCCCTGGGACTGCCGATATTAATCAGCCATCTGACAGTTCCCAAGCCTCCCTAACCGTACGATTAAAGGAAACCCTACAGAATCAGGAAGTGAGTAAAAATCCACCTACGAGAAAACAGCCCCCAGATACCACTGTTCAACATGAACAAATTATACCTAGCATATACCCTGATTCAAATAATGCAAACGAGGATTTGGCTACTATAATACAAGAACAAGACAAAGCAAAAATACATGCTCAAGCTCATGCTGCAGCACTCGCTGTAGCATTACGACTGATAGTGCAACAGGGAAAAGGAGACTACGGCCCATACAAAGCCCCCCCCCGTGTGTCATCGGTGTGGTCAACCGGGGCATTTGAGATGTGTGTGCCCTCAACGCATAGCAACGCAGCCTCGATCTGTGCCAGCACTAACTATCGGCAGCCGGTCAAACTTTCCTGGGGTCTGTGAGAAGTGCGACAAGTTCGGACACAAAACCAGCGACTGTCGATCAAGGTTTAAAAAAGACGGAACGCCGTTAACATTCAGCAACCAGGGAAACGGACTGATGAGCGCCAGGATGAGGGGCACCAAGGCATCAAGTGCCTCTCAAACAGGGGTGACGGCGTGCCCGGCTGTCTTTCAAGACTCAGGGCAGCCACAAAAGGAAGTGCAGGAGTTGACCTGGCCATTGCCGCTGACACAACAATAACTGATGATAAAGTTCATGTTGTTCCATCGAATGCTACCAGGCCTTTGGGTCTTGGACTAAGTGCATTGCTTTTAGGACGGTCTTCTGTTTCTAAATAAGGAATATTTGTCTTACCTGGAGTTATCGATGCTTATTTCACAGGAAACATTTCAATTATGGTGAAAGTATTTATTCCTCCTGTAACAATTATGGCTGGAACCCAGACTGCTCAACTGGTACCCTTCAAGGCTAGTGTCCCCTGTGTCGGAGACATCAAACGAAGGGACGGAGGATTCGGATCCACTGACACACCATTCATGGCCTTCATAGAAATAATTGGATCCTCCAAACCCGTTTGTCATTTTAATTTATATGGACCTTTGGGAAAATCTCTGCTCCATAAACGTATGCTCCTCGACACAGGGTCTGATGTGACCATAATTCCAAAGGAAGAATGGTTCGGGGATTGGGAATTACAAAATATCGACACTGTGGTAACCGGTATTGGAGGCCAGAAATCCACACAAATCAGCGTGAATTTCATAACGATTGAAGACTCTGAATACAAAAGGACAGCACATGTAAGGCCTTATGTCTTAAATACTACTGTATGGCTTTTGGGTCGGGACGCTTTAGCACAATGGGGAGTTAGATTGCCCAAGCATTTTTAAAAGCGGCCATTGACAAGCGACCAACCCTGAAATTAAAATGGCTAACGGACAGACCCATTTGGGTTGATCAATGGCCGCTGTTAACAGAAAAGGTCGCTGTTTTGGAGCAACTCGTGGCTGAACAGGTGGAAGCAGGGCATTTGGTTCCTTCTACAAGCCCGTGGAACACTCCATTATTTACCATCATGAAAAAGTCTGGTAAGTGGCATTTACTGCAGGATTTGCATGCAGTGAACAAAGTAATACAAGACATGGGATCCTTGCAACCTGATATTCCCACCCCTACTATGCTCCCCAGAGACTGGCCTTTAATTGTTGTTGACGTTATAGACTGTTTCTTTACAATTCCTTTGCACCCAGATGACTGTGAGAAATTTGCTTTTACTGTTCCAACAATAAATTGACATGTGCCGGCTAAAAGTTATCACTGGGTCATTTTACCACAAGGCATGAAAAATTCACCGACTGTATGTCAATGGTTTGTTGACATCGCTCTCGAACCATTTTGCAAAAAATGGAAAGAAGCTCTGATTTATCATTACATGGATGACCTGCTGTTCTGCACACAACTTTCACCTGAACAGGTGTTAGATGACCTTAAATTATACCTTGGGGTGTTTGGTTTATTCATAGCCCCAGAAAAAGTTCAGCTAACGGCACCCTGGAAATATCTGGGTTTGCAAGTTGCGGAAGCCTCTGTATGTCCACAAAAGCTGTCACTACACAAAGACATACGAAATATACACGATGTACAAAAACTTATCGGAGACCTACAGTGGATTTGGCCTTATTGTGGTATTACAAATACAAACTTACAGGTGGATTTATTGCAGGGCAGCAATAGCTTAACTTCTGCAATACAACTAAGTGTATCGGGGCGGCAAGCCTTGACAGCAATTGAGCAAAAAATCACATCATCCATGTCTGGCAGATATATCCCTGATTTGTCTATAAATTTATATGTATATAACTCAGATAAGGAAGTTGCGGGAATTTTGGGTCAGTAGGATAAGCGATGGGAACAAAACCCATTGGTAATACTAGAATGGATATTCTTGCCTGCTAGCATGTCAAAAACGGTAGTCACTAGTACTGAAGCTCTGGGAATGTGCATTCAAAAAGCAGGGGCAAGAGTGACACAAATTTCAGGGAAGCAAATGGACAAAATTATTTTACCTATGTCACTTGATATTGTGAATAATGCCATGATGAAAAATGACTGTCTTGCAGTAGCTCTGATGGGTTTCAAGGGGGAAGTGGATAATCACTACCCCCCTCACCCATTGTTTAAAACAACGTTAACAATGGAACCATGCTGTATTTGCAGTGAAAGCCCGCTGGAGGCCATTACCGTTTTTACTGATGCTAGCAGCAAGACAGGTAAAGCAGGATTTGTATATCTTCAGGATGGATCCTGGAAATCCGAAGTCATTCTGTCAGAGGGGTCAGTACAGATGCTTGAGCTATTAGCCATATGCTCTGTTTTCAAAAAATGGGATAAAGCACCTGTCAACATTGTTTCAGATTCTCAATATGTTGTTGGGATAGTCAAACATATGCATAGATCCTTGCTAAAAACTGTAAGTAAAAAGCAGCTGTTTATGGCACTTCTGAAATTATGGATGTTATTAGAAAAACGGACACTTATTTTTTTATCGATCATATTTGTAGCCATACAACATTGCCGGGATTTATTGTGGAAGGTAATGCACGCGTGGATAGACTGGTAGTAGCCAATGCAAACATCTATTTTAATACACCCAAACCTGATTTATTTGGACAAGCACTGCTATCCCATAAATTTTATCATCAATCGGCAAAAGCGCTGAGTAAGCAATTTAATCTCCCATTGCAGCAAACCAGAACTATTCTTGCTGCTTGCCCAGACTGTGCGAACATTCCAAACTTACAACCGCAAGGGGTGAACCCCCGGGGACTATCACCATTGCAAATTTGACAAACAGATGTTACGGAATATCCCAGTTTTGGGAGATATAAATTTATTCATGTAGCTATTGACACATATTCGAACCTTATGTGGGCTACTGTTCATGTATCAACTAATGCTAAAGCCGTAATTAAGCACCTTTTGGCAGCATTTGCTGCCATGGGAGTGCCAACAGAAATTAAAACAGACAATGGCCCGGGATATCGCGCACAGTCATTAGAAACATTTTTACAGATGTGGGGGGTAGCTCATAATTTTGGCGTACTCCATAATTCCACTGGTCAAGCTATTGTTGAAGGTGCACATCGGACCTTAAAGGATCATTTAAACATTTTAAAAATGGGGGAAGACATGCGGCATTGTACCCCCCAAGAGTTAATAAGCAAAGCACTGTATGTTTTGAATTGGCTACAGCCACGTGGTACTGAGGATCAGATCCCAATTAATAGGCATATGTGTGGGAGCAAAAATGTTGATAAAAATCAGCCGCAAGTTTCAGTATTCGATCCAGTTTTACAGCAATGGCAGGGACCTTGCAAGTTATTTACGTGGGGAAGAGGGTATGCTTGTGTTTCCACAGGTAACGAACAGCCCCATTGGATACCGGCGAAATGGGTCAAGCCATGGATTGAGCGACCAGATGCCACAGACAACTCAGAAGAGCAAGAGCAAGAGGCAGCGGAGACTTCAGCACATCCCGAAGCCCTAGATTCACTGCCTAGACAAATCACAAGGGAGACCGGCAGTCAATGCAGAAATTAACGCATGTGAAAAACACGGAGTACGGTGCCGGCCCTGGATATGTATCTTAGTGCGAGTGGGTGGAAGGGATAGAAAAATTTTTCTGTGTGTGTAACCATTGTAAGAGAAATTTAAGTAACCAACTAACCTATAACTAATCGTATAGAGAATAAGCAGCTTAGAGCTATTGTAGCAAATATATATGATTTAATGTTGATCAGCATCCGGCAAAACATTACTCATAAGAGCCGAGTGTGGAAGTAGTATTAAGATACCCTGATATGTAGTCATTTAATCATCATAAAAGAAAAGACGTAGGGACTCTCTACACAAGAAACAGGGGAATTAGGGGGGGACGATTGTCACCCGACAGATCCGAACCCGACAGACTCAGGGGTGACTAACGCGGATAAACAGATTGTGGGGGTGAGGGAACCATCTCCATTGGGTAGTGCGATGAAAGAGCTGAGGGAGGTGGTGCACCAATTACAAAAAATGACAGTACGGTCGGGAGAGCCAGAAGTGAGGGAGAAATGTTCATCCTCCCGAAAGGATGAACCGAGAAGGCAAGAGAATGAAGATTCAGGCCGTATACCAGTCCCGCTCCCTTCCCTCCACTTCTCGCCACCCCCTCCGGCCCCCCCCTTGGCCCCTCCCATCCCGCCCCCTCCACCGCCCCCTCCCGCCCCCTTCTCCCCGCCCCCTCCCTCCTCCCCTCCCTCTCCGCCCCCCCCTCCGCCCGCTTGCAGCGGCGCGTGTCAGCCGGCCATGTAATGGCCGCCGCCAGCCGTGGCCGCGGCCGGCCCCGGGCAGAACCGTCCGCGCCCCCGCCACTGCCCGTTAAACCATTCCGCCTCTCGGTACCAGAGACGGTGAAACCAACTGCGCCCGGGATAGACGCGGAGTCGCTTGTAATAGCCGCTGCAGAAGAAAGGCAGAGACATTGGAGGGGAGTAATAAAAGATGCCATTATAGAAGGGACTATGCTCCAAGCATTCCCAGTTATTGCATCAAATGGACAGAAAAAATGGGAGGCGTTTGACTGGAAGGTCATTGAGAAATTAAGGAATGCTGTGAGTCAGTACGGAATCAAATCTGTGTTAACTCACCAAATACTGCAATTCATTTTTTCTGCTGATATGCTGATACTTCAAGATATTAAACAGCTAGCACAGTTGGTTTTGACACCCGCCCAAATGTTAGTGTTTTTCCGGCAGTGGGAGACGTTCTGTGATAGGGAACAAGCAACACCACGACAACAAACAGATCCCTTATGGGGAGTAACCACGCAGATGCTGATGGGTACTGGACCCTTCGCATCAGGGAATGCTCAGTTACAATGTATCACTGTGGTTTATCATCTATCACAGATCTTGGCGTATCAAGCTTTTCTTACCATACCAGATAATATGCGCAGCCATGCTTTTACCCAGGTGAAACAGGAGAATAATGAACCTTTTGCACAGTTTATTATATAGACTGCATAGGACAATCTATGACCACCCTGACATGAACGAGAGCATGAAAGAAAACATGTTCAAAATACTCGCTTTTAAAAATGCTACTGAAAAGACACACAAAGCATTGTGTAATTTGCCGAAAAATGCAGACATCGTTGATATGACAGAATACATGGATCGATCAGTGGACTCACAGAAAGTAGCCTATGCTGCCACAGCTCTCCAAGGAGCTACAAAGAAACACAAGGCCAGTAAGACACCCTTGGTCAAGTGTTTTAACTGTGGCAAACGTGGACACATTAGGAGCAAATGTACAGTTACTGCTAACAGTAAGTGCTGCAACAAGTGTAAGAAAGATAACCATACCACCAAGAATACAGGAAGAAGGGAAAATTCACACTGACCGCGAAGGCCCCTCGCGCAACGACACAAATGCAAGGGGCTTGAGCTGCCAGCCCTCAGGCAGCCTCGCAACCACCAGATCCGCCACTGCAGGAAGCTCCGGAGTGGATGTGGAAACCGCAGTACACATCCAACATAAAGGGACCATTGGGGTTTGGGCTTAGTGCATTTTTAATGGGGCAATCTTCAAGAGCTCTAGGAGGAATTCTGGTGCTCCCAGGGCTTATTGATGCAGATTATTGTGGGACTGTGAAAAAGTCATGATTCATGTTTTAATCCCTCCTGTTTCTATTCCTAAAGGTATCAGAATAGCACAATTAGTTCCATTCAGATCGTGTGTTCTGAACTCAGGTAAAGTACAACGTGGAGATGGTGGATTCGGCTCCACAGGGAAACCGCAGGTATACTTTGCCATGGACACAACAAGAGATAAACCAGAAAAGGTAGTGCAATTGGAAGGGCCTGACGGAGTTATCGTCAAGAAACCGATGACAATCAATACAGGAGCTGATGTTACAATTATTTCACGATGCATTTGGCCTCCATCATGGCCATTGATCAATCCAAATTTTGGTATTGCAGGGATAGGGGGCACACAGGCCACCTTAGTAAGTCAGCTACTGATTACCCATTTGTGTTCCCCGACGGAGAACACGTTACGATGCGTCCGTATATAATGACTACCCCAACTGAATTGTTTGGCCTCATAGGCTGTGATTTATTGAGCCAAATGAAGGCAATGTTAGTGACCCATCCTTTTTAGGAGCGGTCACTGAGGGGCAGCCAATCCTGAAAATTAACTGGAAAACAGATGACCCTGTTTGGATTGATCAGCAGCCATTAATTCTGAAAGGCTGCTAAAAATACAAGAGTTAGTTGAGGACCAATTGAGAGCGGGACATGTTGTTCCTTCTACTAGTCCATGGAATACACCAATATTTACCATTCCCAAGAAAGGTGGGAAGTGCAGACTGTTACATGATCTCAGAGCTATGAATGCGGTGATGCACAGCATGGGAGCCCTGCAGCCAGGTTTGCCGTCTCCAGTTATGCTTCCAGAAGAATGGGATTTGTTAATTATAGATCTAAAAGATTGTTTTTTCACCATTCCCTTCCACCCAGATGACGCTGAACGGTTTGCCTTTTCGGTACCATCAATTAAAAAGGCAGACCCCTATAAGAGATACCATTGGGTCGTGTTACCGCAAGGAATGTGCAATTCCCCCACGGTGTGTCAGGTGTATGTGGCCTGGGCATTAGAGCCTGTAAGAAAGCAGTTTCCTCAGTTAATCATTTATTATTATATGGATGACATTTTGATAGTGGGAAGGAACTTGCCACAGGATGAAATTTTAACTCAATTGCAGGACATCTTAAGCTATCATGGAGTAATAATAGCTCCTGAAAAGGTGCAAAAGGCAGCACCTTGGAAGTATTTGGGGTGGCACATAGATGCTAGCAATGTCAAACCTCAGAAGGTTCAAATAACATGAGAAATTTCAACGTTACATGATGTCCAGAAGCTTGTGGGAGATATCCAGGGGGTGCAGAATCTTTGCGGTATCACTAATGACGATATGGCCCCTCTGGTAGAACTCTTGGGTATGAGAACACTGTGCAGATGAGAAACGGGAAATGACAGAGCTGACCAATTGGTTGCAGCGGCATGGGAGCCTCCTCCAGGGAATTGTTTTCAACAAAGCACGGCAATCACATGCGTTCTTGCACCAACCCGCTAGGAGGTTAGCAAAGCAATTTGACTTGCCACTCACTGATGCCCAAGGTATCGTTAAAGCATGCCTCGATTGTCAAAGGGCTGGGCTTGGGCTGTGGGGTTAACCCAGGAGGTCTTTTGCCATTGCAGTTGTGGCAAATGGATGTCACCCATGTCATGTGGTTTGGTGCAACGCGTTCTGTGCATGTGTGTATTGACACCTATCCTGCTGCCATGTGGGCCACGGCACGAACTGCAGAAAAGGCCTTACATATTGAATGATATCTTCCTGCTTCTTTTGCAGTGCTGGGGGTGCCTAAAGAAATTAAGATGGACAACGGCCCAGCCTATAGTTGTACACGATTTGCTCGATTTTGTTATTTGTGGGGAATTCACCATGGTACCGGTATTCCACATCTTCCCACAGGACAGGCTATTGTCGAATGGGCCAACCAAACACTAAAGAACATGCTGCAAAAACAAAAGGGGGGAACCCAGGTCTTACTCCAAGAGGAACGATTGGCCAAAGACTTATTTGTGCTAAATTATCTTAGATTGACAGGTGATCACAAAGACCCACCAATGGTAGTGCATCATGTTCTTTTACAGGCAAAAAGGACGGTACAAAGTACAGGAATCATGGTAATGTATAAGGACCCAGAATCTGGGAAATGGTGCGGATCAGCAGAAGTAAAACTTACTGGGAGATCCTGGCTAAGTGGGTCAAGCCATGGCTTCGCATTGATGCTGGACCCGGAATTGTCCCAATGGCAACTGGCACGGCACCGGCGGGTGCTGGAACCACTGATCCGACAGATTCTGACTAATAGAGTATTACTAGCGGACATTGAGTCCTTCAGAGAGGTTTTTAGAACAGCGTGCCTTATTGTATATAGAACTTGCTTTAGGTAAAAAGTGTGTTAAGCATAATTTGATTAAACATAGCGTGATTACGGGAAGACAGTGTGGGGTAAATGTAAAAGTTAGTTAAAGCCAAAATTAGGGGTAAGGTCTATTTCCATTAATAACCTGGGAACGAGGTTGATTGTGTTTCCACAGATACAGGCCCACAACGGACTCCTGTTCGATTTGCACGACCAACATCATCTGGAGCATCATAGATGATGTGGCAATATGAATACTACCTCAGCCAAAAACTAATGTATAGGTCACCTTGGCTAACATAACAGGTCAAGATTCTCTGTGCATCGCAACTGTATCGTAAAGCCCATGAACCAACAGGCAAGATGGCTATGACTTGTGCAGCGCACCTGGCCAGCGAGCACATGCATCATAGGTTGCAACCGAGGCAGACTTTTGGCACCCGCTGGCCACGTGTGCTAAAACCCGTTCCTCTGCAAATGTATAAATACCGGGATTTTCCGAAGAGCATCAGGCTGGTGTACGGTGAGGCCATTGTTGCCTCTGTGGGGACGCCCACGGAAAGCTGGCACCTACCGATTGCTGGGCTGAGTTCGCGGAGCAAGATGGCACAAGAATGTATGGATGGTTCATCTTCCTCATAGTCCTCATGGTCTGAGTCATTAGGGGTGACGGGTTGGCTCAAGGAATTATGGGCATTGTTCTAGTTATTATGATTTTAGCTATTGTAATAATTTTACCTTGTTCAGCTTGTTAAGAAAAAATGGCATCCCAAGTTATTAAGCAAGCCTAGATTGCTCAAAAACAAAAAGGGGGAATTGTTGAGGATTTCTTGGCTGGGCGAAGGCACGTGAGCAATCCAGCCTTTAGCTGGGAACGAAGCATAAGTTTACAAAGTGCTGTAGCAGACAAGGACGCTGTGTCCTTGTACGCTCGGAAAAAGGAAGATAAGAAGAGCCTGACAAGCAACTCCTGGATGCCGAAGAATGAGATAAGTAACTGCTGGACACCTCGTGAAGAAGCTTGCACAGCCAATAGAGGATAAGATAATGTCGCGTGAACCGGGATATTGAACCAATTAGAGTATTGTATAAGGCGCGTGAAGAAGCACATAAGGTATATAACTGTGCTAAAAGTTGTAGGAAATGGACTTCACTTGATCACATTGGTCTGTGCGTGATTTCCCCTGTGGATCCTCCGCAACATACCAGAATAGTGAGACATATTAAGGGTTTTGTCAGAAATAGAGTTCAGTTCTTTTGTACAGTTATATTATGCAATTAAAACATACTCCCTCAAAAAGGATCAAATTTTCAATTGTATATTAAATCAATGCATCTGTCTTACCAAAACCTGCCATATAACCGCAAAACCAGCTTCATAACCTTTGCATTATCTGTACCTTCATATTTTTTCTGATCTTACATTAAGATATTCTTATTATAAGGTTACAATAGCTACTCTTCAGAAAAGGTAAGAATTTAGGTTTTTTTAATATAAACATGATTTTAAGTATTTCCTCCCCTTTAGGCTTTTTAGGTTCTGTAAAATAAAACAATTCTCCCTAAAATTTTGCATCCTTTATCATTTCCAGAGGTGCTTTTAAAGGAAATTTTAGTAAAATACAAGATACTGAATTCCACTATTTTGTAAACACACTTAAAATTAAATTATTTTTTTTGAACTCAACATTTCTCTGGAATCTTTTCTTTGATTTTTGTTGTGCTGGCCTCATTAAGGAGAAGTGCACTGTAGTATTTTAGGAAGATTGCAGAAGGATTAAAATATATATGGGGAGACTTATTTCTTTGTGTATTTTTATGCTTATTATTTCTTCAGTTTTATAAAAGTGGGATTTATCCAAGACTAAGTGACCCTCTCACAAGTGAAGTGGCCCTCTAAAGAGCAACATTTAAATTAGCAATATTATCAGCATCTATACATATTATGTATAAATATTTTGTTTATGAATAAACAAATATCACATTTGCAATGCCAAGTACTCAAAAGTTGCAAAATACAGAATTAAGCTTTAAATTTTCCCCCTTATGCATAGGCATTCTGATACAGTAATTAGTGACTGAACTGTATAGTATTTGCTCACTTTTGGGGGGCACAGAATAGATGGTGTTCCTTTAATAAGCAACTATATTTTTTCTGTTTTTCCTAATTCTCCAATATTCTGTTGCAGGCCTACTTACTGTACTGTATTTAAACCCAGTTTGGAAGACAAAATTATTAATTTGGGGGGGGGGGCTGCTCATCATGAAAACATGAAGCTTCATCAGAGGAATCTTCACAGTTCCTAGATGAGATGAGGCAGTACTCCTTATGACCGTATGCTGTTTTATAGAATAGAACTGAGGTGCACAGAGGGAAATCAGAAATATCTGTTAATTTGGTATGCCTAGGACTTCATTTCTTCACAGAACTTACATGTTCCAAAAACAGTCCCCACTGATTTCATTTGCTACCATGACCTCCCTTCCTCCCATCTTTCCTTTTTACAAGCCCTGATTAATCTATAAGCAGATCCAGCATGGGCACTGATGTGGGAAGAGTGCCTGTGAAAAACACTACATGTTCATGTAACTCCATTATATAAGAGGATGTATATGTTTCTAAATTGGACATGGATACCTGACCTGGAAAATTTCAGCCAGAAGATTGGCAAAGTTATTACCAACTGAATACACTCTAGCAGGAAATGTTAGTCTCAATAACAGGAAGGTACTATCAAACCCACTTACAATAAACTTTTAATAACATAAATATTGATGAAATAAATGGTCTAGTACTCACTTCAGGATTACCAGAATACATGAACCAAATATATGGGAATGGGCCTGGATTAGGGGAAAATACATCAGAATATAAAGCTCTGAGAGCAGAGACTTGAAGAGATGCATATAGGCATAGACCAGGTATAGGACACAAGGGACGCAAAGTTCTCACAGATTATGGCTTTTGCAATCACAGGCAGGGGTTGATTTGAAACCTACTTCAAGGAAACAAAGATGAAGATGTTAGGTAAACTAGAGGGAACCATCTAGTCAGTCTACAGACTGAATTGCAGCAGCTCCTTGGCAGTTCAAGCACCAGAGCCTTGTGGTAAGACCAAGAGGACTGTGGTAAAACCTGGGGTGGTGGGTAACCTGAACCCCTGATCTGGAAGGAGCAATCCAGCTGTCACTTCAGAGAACATCTCCAAGCCATCTAAGGACTCAGTTGCATGTTCAGCCCAAAGAAGCTCCAGCCCAAAAGCTCTTTGGGAGCTATTTTGTCATCCCTGACCTCTCTGAATCACTTACAGAATATCTCCACTTGACCTTCTGAGAAATGTGTCCTGTAGCCCATGAATGCATGAAGACTTTAGTAGGTGATTTTAAAATCAGTTGTTGTTCTGGTACTTGCTCTATCATTGCTCTTCCACAAACCCTCAACAGAAGTCAGTTCACTGAGCATGGGTGACTTCTGCGTCCCATGGGAATCCCTTTCCAACTACTGTCCTAGATGTGCAAAAACCAGCTTCCTAACATCTCATCAAAAGTATTTTAGCATCTAGGAAAACCAGAAGCAGTTCTAACCCCGTTATAAAAAAGTCTTAAAGGAACTGGTTTATGCTTTTTTTTTCTCCCTTTCTTAAAGAAAAACAATGTTTCCCAAACATTCTCTTTCTCCAAATTCCTCACATAACCTGTTTTAAAAAAATAGCAGTATTAGCTCGGTTTTGGTTTCACTTCTTCCTCCTCAGCTTTCAGAAATTAGTTTGTGATTACTGCAGCCAGCTCAGCTAATGTTTTTACAGGAAATAAATACAATTTACACTATACAACTGAGTTTCTCCTTCTTGAACACTGGCTATATAGTCTTTCATGCTCATATTATTCTCACCCAGTTTACACCACATAAATTTTTAGAATACTTTCATAGATCTATGGAAGTCTGATAATGATACAGCCATCATACTCCACCATACTCCAGCCAAAAATACTACTATCTAGAGATACCTGTATAACAATAACAGTAACCATTTTCTCCCCCAAAAGAAAACATGAAACCCACAGAAAACAAAACAGTCCACACATTATATTGGTAACACAGGTTAGTTAAAAATACAAGCATGCTAGTCTGCAATAATTACATAATCATATAATCGACACATTTCCTAGTACCAAGCAGATCAATCAGTAGGATTCTGTTCATAAAAAAAATTCCTTTACTACACTAATTAATCCCAGCAGGAGTGCACCTACAAGTTAAGCTGATGTACATCAATATATTTTGCAGTATTTCTTTTTACATCTTTGCTATGTCTAACAAATGGTATAAAGAATAAACAGGATGCATCTTTTTACTACCATAGAACAAAACAGTAAGTTAAAGTGAAGGTTGAGTGGGGTGGCAGCCAATGATGAATGCTTGCAAGACTATGGGGAACAGGTTAGAACTCATGATACGTTTGAAAACAATATCTGGACATTGTAAATTGTCGATACATTTTTGTAACTAAAGCATAAGGCTGTTTAATGTTTTTATAAATGATCTGGACGCAGGAATCAAATGTACATTAAGTAAGTTTGCTGATCATACTAAACTAGGAGGAGCTGTGGACTCCTCCAAGTGTAGAGAGGCCTTACAGAGAGATCTGAATAGACTAGAGAGCTGGGCAATCACCAACCGTGTGAAATTTAACAAGACCAAGTGCCGGATTCTCCACCTGGGATGTGGTAATCCTGGTTATACATACAAATTGGGGGACAAGAGGCTGGAGACCAGCCCCGCGGAACAAGATCTGGAGGTTTGGGTTCATGGCAAGTTGATGAGTGAACAGTGTGCCCTGGCAGCAAAAAGGGCCAACCATGTCTTGGGGTGCTTAGAGAAGGCTGAGGGGTGACCTCATCGGAGTCTACAACTTCCTCAAGGGGGCAGCAGAGGGGGAGGTGCTGATCTCCTCTCCTTGGTGACCAGCAATAGAACACAAGGAAATAGAATGAAGCTGCATCAAGGAAGTTCAGATTGGACATTAGGAAAAAGTTCTTCACTGAGAGGGTGGCTGGTCACTGGAACAGCCTCCCCAGGGAAGTGGTCACAGCACCAAGCCTGTCAGAGTTCAAGGAGGGCCTGGATGATGCTCTTAGTCATATGGTTTAGTGTCAGGTAGTCCTGCGAGGAGCAGGGAGTTAGACTCAATGATCCTTATGGGTTCCTGCCAACTTGAGATATTCTATGATTCTATGATAATACTAAATTTGCTTTTTAGCTGAGATCCATGTCCTTATATTATCAAACTCAGCTCTTTGATGATAGATTTTATCATTATCATTCAAAACACTTTTAATTTTGGGTCACATTTATTACTGAATCTGAGAGCATCACAGCACTCCTTCAAAAAATGTAAGGGCAAAAACTGAGATAATTTTGCAAGTGGCATGCTGTTTATCCTTGATGTATTACAGTGTAACTCCAGCTAAAGTTGTGGGAGTTGCATTACCACACACGGGTATATGAAAACAGTCATTTTGTGCTACTCTAAAATAACCTTTTCCAGACTGCTCCTGGGGAGATCCATGTTTGCTCCTCAACTAAAGAACGGTTCCTATTATACTACCTTGCTATAGATTAGCATGGTATGGTATTACCACACAAGACTAATGCTTTTGGTTATACAGTCCTTGTTCGTATCATATCACGTTGATTATTTCCTCCTGCGAAGGGTAGTTTTGCATCATCTAAAATCATCCTAGAGGTCATGCAGAGTGGATCTTTAATTAACACATTCTCCTTCTCTTGATCAGCTATGTGTAGATCATGACCCTTTTCTTGGCAGGGGAGAAACTCACTCAGGATCAATATAACAGTTCTCAGGCATACAGTATATCTGGGGACCAAAGGTGCAGTAAGGCTCTGAAATCACAGGGCACTTGGATCAAGATTTGGGCTCTAATGACTGATCAGAGGAACCAAGCACTTTTAGAATATTACTCTAACTCAATAGTAGTCAAGCAAGGATTCAGAATAACATTTCCTGATGTTATATATTGAAATGTTTTTAAAAGTCAGAACAATTACTTGACAGGACCTGCATCTTGGTAGTTCCAATATTTATCTCTTTTCTGGTTTTTGTTAGATTTATTTTATTGTAAACAAAAATTAAGTTTAATACTACTGTTAACTTGTAGAGCTAAAAGAAATGCAAGCAGATAAAGTGCATAAAGAAAGAACAGGACGAGCTGGATCTTTGTTAGTTTGGTGCATCATCATGAATATAGTAGTAAGATTCTGTCCAGACAATAACAATAATGAGGTAGTGAGCAAAAAGGTCTATCTTACAGAAGGACTTTCAGATACAGGACTGTGCTGGCACTGTCAGCAGCCTTTACACAGTAGATTAGACCTGTATCATTACTGGGATATAAATACAGAATTCACTTTTTACTGAGTTCATTTGCTGGCTGTATTCACATTTAAAAGAGCCATTGAAATGTTAAATCCACACTTCAGATGGTTTTTTTTCTTCTTGTATATATTCATTAAGCAAGCCACATGCTAAATGGGCATTTGGTGCATTATTTACATAATTTCTTAATATACAGTGAGCCAAAACATTTTGTAAGTTCTACTATAAGAAGGAAAGATTTAAAATTCTGTCCATAGGGGTAACTTGTAAATGCTCTGCCATGGCTCATGACTAGAAGATTGGTAGCCACCATACCAATGAATAAAATGCTGCCCTAACCTATGGTACTTCCAAATATAAGTTAGCAAATTTTCTTCAGCATTTGTTCCTTCTTGGCTAAAAAAATTTCTTTTCAAAAAAGTATACTTTGAGTATTTATTATAAATTAATCCATTTTAACTGTTTATCCAGTTCTTAAAAATCTGCTAGTTTTTACCACCTTCATTGTCCGACATAAGCATTATACACATTTTAGCTAAACATAAAAATAGCACACCCTCTATTCATCATACTTTCATTAGCACTACTGCTAAACATTGAAAACCACAATACACTTTATAGAACAGCAGCAGATTCCAAGTTCAGGCAAAGTATTCTCAGTTTAAAACTGGCATCAACATTAACATAAAGTTACTCTTACACAAAACATTACAAAGATGGTTATCAATTGAAGTGAAGAAGAAAACCAAAAAGTTAGCAAGAAATAATTAGAAAAACATGAATTTTATCTGCATGTGCCATGGAACAGTTAGGGGTTTTTTTTCAATTGGTTACTCTTCTTCTCTTTTATTATTATTATTTATGTTTCTTTGTATTACCATAATATTTTTGGAAAACTGATCCTGTACCAATGAGATCTCTGGGAGTTCTGTCATTGTCTTCAGTGGAAACAGTAGTAAGGCCCTGCAAAAATGCCTTATGTTTACAGATTTTGATCATGACTATTCTTCCCAAATATTATATTACCCTTTTAATTAATGGTAAATATTGTATTTTGATTAAAAACATACACAAGATGTATTAACAGTTCTAAGGCAGTTAAAACACAAATATTTTTGTGCAAAATATGGAACATATAATTGCTCAGATTAGTTTCAGAATAATCCTAAAACTAATTTCAGAAATTTTGGAAACTACCTAGTTACCACCAGATAACATGCAAGGAAAGTTGATTATTTACAATCAAATAAATTCTCATTTTTTTGTTTAGATTGTATTGAGTTAGGACTTTAGGATTTGGCCTTCACAGAATATACAGCAGTTGCATTCTAACTTATATAGAATTAAATATTTTGTTCCATATACTTTCATTTTATCTGTGTATAAAATCTGTACACCAACTGTCTATGGACGATGACCATATTGCATTAACTCTTTCTGTTTATCTTAGCTGTATCTACTGCCCCATCATATTTTTTTGTACAGAACAATGCTGCACTATATTTGTGTATTTACTCTAATGCAATAATGCATTCTCTACACCTGCTTTATTATTACATATGCATTTAAAAACCCTGGAGGATATGGATAAATATTCACTATATTTGGATGTTATATGAGGAGATAAAAATTTACTGCATGAGAAAAATAAACATTGAATTGAATATCAATGTATATTATTATTCCAGAGATTATTTCAACATTTAAACAGCATTTTTAGAAGAAACACTAAATAAATGAAAAATGAAAATTTGTGCACTTACATGCTAACTTGAGAAAAACAAGAAAAACAGGATTATTGTATTCTGGTCAACCTTGCATGAATTGTCTCTCAGTTGGAGCTGATGACCAGTTTAAAAGTTCTTGCTGTTAAGACTGTTCTGAATGGAGATATTTTATAAACACAGTTCAATAGAGTGAGGTTAGACTGTAATTTGAATATACAAACTAAGAGTACAGGAGGCAAACTATCAAACTGAGGTTACATTTTATTCCCCATGCTGTTATTTTTACTGTTTACCTCATGTTGGACTAAATTTACAAATAATTGTCATGAGATCTGTGTGACTAATGACAAGAAAATTATCATAGAATATCTCAAGTTGGCAGGGACCCTCGCAAGACTACCTAAAACTAAATCATATAACTAAGACCATCACCCAGGCCCTCCTTGAACTCTGACAGGCTTGGTGCTGTGACTACTTCCCTGGGGAGGCTGTTCCAGTGACCAGCCACCCTCTCAGTGAAGAACCTTTTCCTAATGTCCAATCTGAACTTCCTTGATGCAGCTTCATTCCATTTCCTCGTGTTCTATTGCTGGTCACCAAAGAGAGGAGATCAGCACCTCCCCCTCTGCTGCCCCCTTGAGGAAGTTGTAGACTCCGATGAGGTCACCCCTCAGCCTTCTCTTCTCCAAGCTGAAGAAGCCAAGTGACCTCAGCCGCTTCTCATAAGTCTTGCCTTCGAGACCTTTCACCATCTTGGTTGCCCTCCTTTGGACACACTCTAATAATTTGATGTCCTTCTGTCATGGTTTAACCCCAGCCAGCAACTAAGCACCACACAGCTGCTTGCTCACTCCCCGCCCTTGGTGGGATGGGGAGAGAATCGGAAGGAAGAAGGTAAAACTCATGGGCTGAGATAAGAACAGTTTAATAATTGAGAGAAAAAAATTTGTAATGAAAAGAAAAAAATAACAAAGAGAGAAAGATAAAACCCAAGAAATACAAGTGATGCAAGTGAAAACAATTACTCACCACCAACCGACCGATGCCCAGCCAGTCCCCAAGCAGCAGCCCCTCGGCCAACCTTCTCCCCTGGTTTTATTGCTGGCCCTAAAATTGAGCCCTGGGGAACCCTGCTGGTGACTGGCTGCCAGCCTGATGTAACCCCTTTATAAGTCTTTGAGCCCAACCCATCAGCCAATTGCTCACCCAACATATTATGGACTTGTCTAACTATATGCTGGACATTTTGTCCAGAAGGATACTGTGAGAGACAGTATCAAAAGCTTTACTAAAATCCCAAACCACCACATCTACTGGCTTCCCTTGGTCCACTAAATGGGTGACCTTGTCATAAAAGGAAATTAAGTTGCTTAGCAGGACTTTCCCCTCATGAACCCATGCTGGCTATGACCAATGACTGCAATTAGAACGTTTACAAGTTCAGACTGTCCTGTATGAAGGCACTACTGATGCCTATTTGTGCATATTAGGAGCAAGTTTTGCATTCATATTTATGTGCCCTGCAAACAAAACTGTGGTGAGTGGGTAGAGTACAGACATTCACTTGCAATTTTCAAAGAAATTTTTGTAGGCAGCTTCGAATATGCCTCAGGAAATTTAGATTAATTAATGGGTCATCTTAGTAATCACTGGCATTATATATTATATATGCATACATGAAAACATGAAATCATATGAAATCATGTAGTCATTCATTTTCAGTTACAAAAATGTTTCAATATATATTCTCACTATGATGAATGTGCATCTTGGGAATTCATTCAGAAACAGTTTTGATAACTAGTTTAACTGAATAATTTGTGCCTCTCCAAGAAGATTTAAAAAGTCAGAGACACAAAAGTCATTATTTATCTGTAATACTAAAGCATTGTATTATCCATAGATTTCTTAATGGTAGACCTACTGCAGTCATTTGAGGCAACAGACTTAGAGAATAGTTTACAAGGTTATGTACTTAAATAGACAAGCAGTCCCATTAAAATAATATAAAATCATACTGTCCTGGTTTCAGCTGGGATAGAGTTAATTGTCTTCCTAGTAGCTGGTACAGTGCTATGTTTTTGAGTTAGGTATGAGAAGAATGTTGATAACACAATGATGTTTTCAGTTGTTGCTAAGGAGTGTTTAGACTAAAGTCAAGGATTTTTCAGCTTCTCATGCCCAGCCAGCAAGAAAGCTGGGAGGGCACAAGAAGTTGGGAGGGGACACAGCTCGGGGACTAACTGGGCGTCGATCGGTGGGTGGTGAGCAATTGCATTGTGAATCACTTGTATATTCTAGTCCTTTTATTACTACTGTTGTCATTTTATTAGTGTTATCATTATCATTATTAGTTTCTTCTTTTCTGTTCTATTAAACCATTCTTATCTCAACCCACGAGTTTTACTTCTTTTCCCGATTTTCTCCCCCATCCCACTGGATGGGGGGGGAGTGAGTGAGGGGCTGCGTGGTGCTTAGTTGCTGGCTGGGGTTAAACCATGACAGTCCATTTTGGTGCCCAACGTGGGGCATGAAGGGTTAGATAACAACAAACGTGACCAGAGCTTGTTAAAAAAAAAATTTGTTACAAGCATTCATTATAATGGTCTAATAGTCGCTGGTCATTATGTTGATTTATGTGTTCTTAGAGTTGTTACTCTGATTTTTAAAATTCTGTTATGTATCACCTCGCTTGCTGTATGTAATTCCTCTTCTGCTGCTTATCATCTGTGGGAGCTGGATTAAGGTTTTCGCTTTGATGTATGGTATAACACTGGTTTATGGTATGATAAAGTCATCAGCTGTGGGATTAATCCGGTATTTTCACTCAGCACTGTCACCTCTATACTTTGGGAGCCATCTGTCGGAAACTATTAATAATTACATCATTTACCTTTCCTCCTTGGAAAGCCAATCTATGGGTGGGGTCCCTTTCTACGCTTTTCCCTTCTCCTTTCATCCAGTCACAATGGCGTTTGAGAATTTTGAAAAATTTGAATACCCTTGGGATGTTGAGACCAGCACGGTCCTAACCCTATTGCTAGGAATTAGCATGTTCCTGAATGTGGTTCAGCTCTCGTTTAAGGTTAAACAACTATTTAAGAAGATCGCCCAGAGATCTGCTCCGAGGCTGGATAATTATGAGTGGCAGGGTGCGTGGGGTAGTATGGGCAAATGCCTAGAACAGTGGGCACCTCCAATGTTTTGGAAATTCACCCCTGAACAAGTGCAGGATCCAGAAGAAATAGTAAAATATTTGGAAAAGGCATGCTGTCGCCCTGGCAACTCCAGAGAGATACAAATCACTGCAACATGCTGGGGCCTGGCCTATGCCTATCAAGCCCTGTTCAACACCACTCAGTACCCTCAAGGAGAAGAGAAGGTCTCTGGATCTAACAACAAGATGGCAGGCACTGCGGCTACCCAAACCTTGGCGACAGGCACTGCAGCCCCTCCAGCCCCAGTAAAGAGCACTGCAGCTACCCAAAGCTCAGCAACAGGCACTGCGGTCCCTCCAGCCCCGGCAACACTCGCTACGGCTACTCAAACCCCAGCAACAGACACTGCAGTTACCCAAAAACTGGTGAGCAGTACTGCAACTGATACAGTGGACCAACCCACAGCAGTATCAGCTGACCCCATACAGAAGGAGAAATATACAAAAAAATCAGTTCGCTTGGCAAAGGATGAAGATGAACCAGGGTCATCACGGGAACAGGAGGAAGAGGCAGAACCAGAGGTAATCACCCAATCCCTATCCTTGAGGGAGCTGCAGGATATGTGAAAAAAAATCGGCCTCCGTATAGGTGAGCATATTATCACCTGGCTCCTCCGATGCTGGGACAATGGAGCTAGTAGCCTGGAATTAGAAGGTAGGGAAGCCAAGCAGCTAGGATCACTTACAAGGGAAGGTGGCATTGACAAGGCAATTGGAAAAGGGACACAAGCCCTCAGCCTCTGGAGGTGACTCCTGTCAAGACTGAAGGAAAGGTACCCCTTTAAGGAAGATGTTATATGTCAATCAGGCAAACGGACCACCATGGAAAAAGGTATCCAATATCTGAGGGAATTAGCCATGTTAGAGACGATTCATCATGTCCCAGACAACCCACAATTACCCAAAGATCCAGACGAAGTCCAATGCACACGACCCATGTGGCGGAAGTTTGTACGGAGCGCACCATTGTCCTATGCCAACTCACTGGCGATAATGACCTGGAAAGACAAAGAGGCACCAACAGTGGAGGAAGTGGCTCGTGAACTCTGTCAATACGAAGAAAATCTCTCCTCCTCCCTACAAGCCTGCATTTCGGCTGTGGAGAAGCTGTCCCCAGGACATGCAGCAAATCAAAGAGGATATGTCCTACTCCCCACTTGTAAGGACCAATGTCTCAGCTATTAGGAATGCGATTTCCTCTTCCAGAGATACAGTATATAGAAGGTACACACTGCAAGGTGCCCTGTGGTTTTACCTTTGTGATCATGGAGAGGACATGAGGAAATGGGACGGAAAACCTACCTCAGTCCTAAATGCATGGGTATGTGAACTGTGAGGAAAAACCACCACAAAAGGGGATTCTAACAAGAAAAATGCCGATACAGTTTCCAAACAGAGTAGAAAGGCTGATCTTATTTCTGATCCTCTTGAAGGGACTTTTATATCAATTTTATGAGAAGTGAGTACTGGATACTCTGACCAGGATTAGAGGGGCCCTGCCTCCAGCCAGGTGGAGGAAAGGGACAACCGGGTCTATTGGACTGTGTGGATTCGATGGCCTGGCACGTCAGACCCACAGGTGTATAAGGCTCTAGTAGACACCGGCGCACGGTGCACTCTAATGCCATCAAGTTATAAAGGGGCAGAACCCATTTGTATTTCTGGTGTGACAGGGGGATCTCAAGAGTTAACTGTATTGGAAGCTGAAGTAAGCCTAACTGGAAATGAATGGCAGAAACACCCCATTGTGACTGGTCCAGAGGCTCCATGCATCCTTGGCATAGACTATCTCAGGAGGGTGTATTTTAAGGACACAAAGGGGTATCGATGGGCTTTTGGTATAGCTGCCTTGGAGACGGAGGGCACTGAACAGCTGTCTACCCTGCCTGGTCTCTCTCAAGACCCTTCGATTGTGGGGTTCCTGAAGGTTAAAAAAAAACAAATGCCAATTGCTACCACGACGGTGCACTGGCGGCAATATCGCACCAACCGAGACTCCCTGATTCCCATCCACAAGTTGATTTGCCAACTGGAGATCCAAGGAGTGATCAGCAAAACTCACTCACTCTTTAATAGTCCCATATGGCCAGTGCAAAAGTGTAATGGGCAGTGGAGACTAACAGTTGACTATCGTGGCCTGAATGAAGTTACGCTACCGCTGAGTGCTGCCGTACTGGGTATGTTAGAACTTCAATACGAGCTAGAGTCAAAGGCAGCCAAGTGGTATGCCACCATTGACATTGCTAATGCATTTTTCTCAATCCCTCTGGCAGCAGAGTGTCGTCCAGAATTTGCGTTTACTTGGAGGGGTGTCCAGTACACCTGGAATCGACCGCCCCAGGGGTGGAAACACAGCCCTACCATTTGCCATGGACTAATCCAGACTGCACTGGAAAAAGGGGAAGCTCCGGAACACCTGCAATACATTGATGACATCATCGTATGGGGCAACATGGCAGAAGAAGTCTTTGAGAAAGGGAAGAAAATAATCCAAATCCTTTTGAAGGCCAGTTTTGCCATAAAAGAAAGTAAGGTCAAGGGACCTGCACAGGAGATCCACGTTTTGGGAATAAAATGGCAAGATGGACGTTTTCAGATCCCCATGGATCTGATCAACAAAATAGCAGCTATGTGTCCACCGACCAATACAAAGGAAACACAGGCCTTCTTAGGTGGGATGGGCTTTTGGAGAATGCATATTCCAAATTACAGTCTGATTGTAAGCCCTCCCTATCAAGTGACCCGGAAGAAGAATGATTTTAAATAGGGCCCTGAACAACAACAAGCCTTTGAACAAATTAAATGGGAGATTGTTCATGCAGTAGCACTTCAACCAGTCTGGACAGGACAAGATGTTAAAAATGTGCTCTATAATGCAGCTGGGGAGAACGGCCCTACCTGGAGCCTCTGGCAGAAAGCACCTGGGGAGACCCGAGGCAGACCCCTGGGGTTTTGGAGTTGGGGATACAGAGGATCCGAGATTCGCTATACTCCAACTGAAAAATAGATATTGGCAGCATATGAAGGAGTTCGAGCCGCCTCAGAAGTGGTTGGTACTGAAACAGAGCTCCTCTTAGCATCCCGACTGCCAGTGCTGGGCTGGATGCTCAAAGGGAGGGTCTACTCTACACATCATGCAACTGATGCCACATGGAATAAGTGGACTGCACTGATCACACATGTCGTCGTTTAACCCCAGCCAGCAACTAAGTACCACGCAGCTGCTCACTCACTCCCCCCCACCCAGTGGGATGGGGGGAAAAATTCGGGAAAAAGAAGTAAAACTCCCGGGTTGAGATAAGAACGGTTTAATAGAACAGAAAAGAAGAAACTAATAATGATAACACTAATAAAATGACAACAGTAGTAATAAAAGGATTGGAATGTATAAGTGATGCGCAGGGCAATTGCTCACCACCCGCCAACCAACACCCAGCTAGTCCCCGAGCGGCGATTCCCCGCCCCCACTTCCCAGTTCCTATACTAGATGGGACGTCACATGCTATGGAATACACCGTTGGCCACTTTGGGTCAGGTGCCCTGGCTGTGTCCTGTGCCAAATTCTTGTGCCCTTCCAGCTTTCTCGCTGGCTGGGCATGAGAAGCTGAAAAATCCTTGACTATATTCTAAACACTA
Source organism: Astur gentilis (assembly GCF_929443795.1). Classification (NCBI taxonomy): domain Eukaryota; kingdom Metazoa; phylum Chordata; class Aves; order Accipitriformes; family Accipitridae; genus Astur; species Astur gentilis. Next base: position 34,564,736 of record NC_064918.1, read on the forward strand.
CTGAGCAACAACTGAAAACATCAGTGTTCTCAACATTCTTCTCATACTGAACTCAAAACATAGCACTATACCAGCTACTACAAAGACAGTTAACTCTATCCCAGCTGAAACCAGGACAACACAACTGGCTCACATAGGAAACCCCAGTCACCCAGGAATTTTAGAAGTGATCACGGACTGGCCAGAAGGCAAAGATTTTGGAATGTCACCAGAGGAGGAGGTGATACAGGCTGAAGAGGCCCCGCTGTATAATAAACTGCCAGAAAATGAGAGGCAATATGCCCTGTTTACTGACGAATCCTGTCGCATTGTGAGAAAGCATTGGAGGATGGAAGGCTGCTGTATGGAGTCCTACATGACAAGTTGCAGAAACTACTGAGGGAGAAGGTGAATTGAGTCAGTTTGCAGAGGTGAAAGCCAGCCAGCCAGCATTAGATATTGCTGAAAGAGAGAAGTGGCCAGTGCTCTATCTCGATACTGATTCATGGATGGTGGCAAATGCCCTGTGGGGGTGGCTACAGCAATGGAAGCAGAGCAACTAGCAGCGCAGACGTAAACCCATTTGGGCTGCCGCACTCAGGCAAGATATTGCGTCCCGGCCTGAGAATCTGGTTGTAAAAGTACGTCATGTAGATGCTCACGTACCCAAGGGTCAGGCCACTGAAGAACATGAAAACAACCAGCAGGTAGACCAGGCTGCCAAGATTGAAGTAGCTCAGGTGGACCTGGACTGGCAACATAAGCGTGAGCTATTTATGGGTCAGTGAGCCCATGATATTTCAGGCCATCAGGGAAGAGATGCAACATATAGATGGGATCATGATCGAGGGGTGGACTTGACCATGGATACTATCGCACAGGTTATCCATGAATGTGAAACGTGCTGCAATTAAGAAAGCCAAGCGGTTAAAGCCCCTGTGGTATGGAGGGTGATGGCTGAAGTATAAATATGGGGAAGCCTGGCATATTGACTATATCACACTCCCACAAACTCGCCAAGGCAAGTGCTATGTGCTGACAATGGTGGAAGCAACCACCCGATGGCTGGAAACATATTCTGTGCCCCATGCCACTGCCCGGAACACTATCCTGGGCCTTGAGAAGCAGGTCTTGTGGTGACATGGCACCCCAGAAAGAATTGAGTCAGACAACGGGACTCATTTCCAAAACTACCTCATAGACACCAGGGCCAGAGAGCATGGCATTGAGTGGGTGTATCATATCCCCTATCATGCACCAGCCTCTGGGAATAGCGAGCAATACAATGGACTGTTAAAGACTACACTGAGAGCAATGGGGGATGGGACTTCCAGTCATTGGGGTACACATTTAGCTAAAGCCACCTGGTTAGTCAACACCAGAAGATCTGCCAATTGGGGTGGCCCTGCCCAATCAGAATTTTTACATACTGTTGAAGGGGATAAAGTCCCTGTAGTGCACATGAAAAATACGTTAGGGAAAACAGTCTGGGTTACTCCTGCCTAAGGCAAAGGTAAACCCATTTGTGGGATGGCTTTTGCTCAAGGGCCTGGGTGCACTTGGTGGGTGATGCGAAAAGATGGGGAAGTCCGATGTGTGCCTTAAGGTGATTTAATTTAGGTGAGAATAGCCAGAATTGTACTGTATATTAGTTGCTATATAACCCTGCTACTGTATGTTATCATTACTATAATTGTTATATGCTATATCCATAGTACTACAGTAAGAATCACTTTGATCAAGCAAGAACTGTGATAAAACTGAGCAAAGTGCAGTAGTGATGGAATCAGAACTGACTCCAGCATGCAACAATCCAACGGTGCGCACCATCCTCCTGCTGCACCCAATGTCACCTGCTCATCACACTGCACTGAAGCCCGATCCTGCTCTACTGACTGAGAGGACTTTGCACCATCCCTCCTGTCCAAAAAGACTGGTATGACAGATGGAGCCCGGAGTCGGGAACTAAATGAACTCAACGAACATTTTATGAACATGACCCATAAACTAAAGGAATGATATCTCTGCGTGTGTGTATACGTGTGTGTATATATATATCATTGTCTATATATCTCAAAAGGACAGGAAAGTTGATGATGATTGACCGGGATGTAACTGAAGGTATGGGAACTGAGCATGACATCAGTGGTGTAAAATAAGGGGTGGATACTGTCCTGGTTTCAGCTGGGGTATAGTTAACTGTCTTCGTAGTAGCTGGTACAGTGCTATGTTTTTGAGTTCAGTATGTGAAGAATGTTGATAACACTGATGTTTTCAGTTGTTGCTAGGTAATATTAAGTATAAAGTCAAGGTTTTTTCAGCTTCTGATGCCCAGCCAACAAGAAGGCTGGAGGGGCACAAGAAGTTGGGAGGGGACACAGCCAGGACACCTGACCCAAAGTGGCCAACGGGGTATTCCATACCATGTGATGTCACATCTAGTATAGGAACTGGGGGGAATGAGGGCAGGGGGGAGATCGCCACTTGGGGACTAACTGGGTGTCGATTGGTGGGTGGTGAGCAATTGCATTGTGCATCACTTGTATATTCTAGTCCTTTTATTATTGCTGTTGTCATTTTTTTGTTGTTATAATTATCATTATTAGTTTCTTCTTTTCTGTTCTATTAAACCGTTCTTATCTCAACCCGGGAGTTTTACTTCTTTATCCCAGTTTTCTCCCCCATCCCACTGGATGGGGTGGGGGGGAGGGAGTGAGTGGCTGCATGGTGCTTAGTTGCTGACACATACACAATTTGTATACATGTGATGTTATTTTAAAATAAGCTTTAAAATAAATATTCAAATTGAAATAAAACTTTTTGAATAAAAATAATGTAATTACAACATGTAATTAATGTGTGACTTTAATATGTGATAAAAATTCCAAGTAAGTATTTAATTAGCAATATATCCTCACCACCCAGTCCCACATGCTTCCTGTACTTGGATGTCCTCTCAGTAGAACCCTGCTTGGAAGATACTGTAGTTTAGCCCTACACTAAGGCATATGATACTGACATTTTCAAATTAATTTATTATTTAACTTGCAAGTAATTGAATCCAAATGAGTACAGCTCTCTGAATGTTCACATATGCTAATACCTCCCTTCTAAAGACTGGGCAACTAATGTCAGAGAAAAATGCAAGTAACAAGATAAAAGTATCACAAAAAGTATCAAATTGTTTATATTCAAATGTGTGCAATCATACAGTCATCCATTATTTTCCTGAGTCAATCAGCAATTTTAAAATCTTTTGATTGTTTATTTGTATAATCATAATTTTTATTTTAAAATAAACAAGAACATGCATTCATTGGTTCTAATCATATTAAGTTTAGAGGCACTTAAAATGTCTCTCTGATTACCTTATCTCTTTGATAAGGAGGTGTACTGGTTTTGGCTGGGATAGAGTTAAATTTCTTCATAGTAGCTAGTATGGTGCTATGTTTTTGAATTGTGACCAAAACAGTGTTGTTGATACACCAATGTTTTAGCTATTACTGAACAGTGCTTACACAGTGTCAAGGCTGTGTCTGTTTCTCATGCAGCCCCTACAGCAAGTAGGCTGGGGGTGCACAAGAAGTTGGGAGGGGACACAGCCAGGACATCTGACTGTCCTCAACTGACCGAAGGGATATTCCATACCATATGAGATCATGCTCAGCAATAAATCTGGTGGGAAAGAAGAAGGAAGGGGGGGATGTTCAGAGTTATGGTGTTTGTCTTCCCAAGTAAGTTACACATGATGGAGCCCTGCTTTCCTGGAGATGGCTGAACATCTGCCTGCTGATGGGAAGTAGCGAATGAATTCCTTGTTTTGTTTTGTTTTGCTTTGCTTGCACACACAGCTCTTGCTTTACCTATTAAACTGTCTTTACCTCAATCCACGAGTTTTCTTGCTTTTGCCCTTCCAGTTCTCCTCCCCATCCCACTGTGGGGGGACTGAGCAAGCTGCTGTGTGGTGTGTAGCTGCCTACTGGGGTTAACCCACAAGAGGCTTTTTATAAACCTGAGGAGTCAGGGACAAGTATTCTTATTCACTCTACTGAATGGGGAAAGTATTCTTTGCTACTGTAAGATAAATATCCCTTGATCTACTTTCTTTAATGTGTTCAAGATTTTTTTTTTATGGCTAGTATAGAATATAGAATATATAAATATTATTTCATTCAAAAAGTTCATGGTTTGTTGTCTATAGCACAGCAAGTGAAGCTGATCATCTTGCTCTCACCTTCATGAACTAATGTCCCTCAGGAAGTCCTCATAATATTCCTCCTTACACCTTCTTCCTCAATGCACAAACACCCATAGGCATTCTCATTTCAATATTCATCTTCTCCTCCTAGTTCCTTTTCCCTTATTAGGGATGCTGGGGAGAAATGAACCACTGCTGCATCCTTATTAGATACCAAGAGACTGCTGTAGACAGATTCTTAGTTTAGGCTGAAAATATAAAGCATGTTTCAGGCACTAGTACACTGAGATTAACATGGTTACCGCACAGAGAATACTGGGATTCTTTCAGGACCGTATCCTGTGAAGCACTGAGCCCTTCCAAAGCAACTGGGACTGCTCACTAGGGAAAAGGTAAATGTGTCCTTTGAGCACTTAGCATGAGCTGCACTAATAATCAGCATTTCACAGGCCAAAGCTTTTCAGTTCTTAGGTTTTCTCAGTATGGATTAGGACACTGGTACAGGTATGCTTGCATGCTTTCTGGTCACAGGTATTCTGATGCTGTAAAATATAAAATATGAGGTGAATGGGAAGCAAAAAAGAGGAGTTGCCAGTAGTTTTAAGTGTTACAGTTTTGTGTGTTCTGTTTCCTCCCTTTAGTCATGACCCTTATGTATGTCCAGGTTATGGCTTTGCTAAATAGGCCCATTATTTTTAAGAGGACAGCACTGCAAATGTCTGTGTGTGCATAACATGCATTGTGAGCCATACAAAGAGTTAATTGTCCTTTCAAGAAGCCTTCAGACGACTCAGAGGGCATGAAGCAAATAAAAAAAACCCACCACTTCCCTGAAACCTCAAAGCCCTAAAGATGATATAGAAGCAATTTCAAGCAACCTTGGTTCAATATAAGGAAAGGAATTAACTCAAGTTTTCACACTGCATGACAATAAAGGTGTCAAAATATCTGTTCATACATAGATATGTGTATGCATGTGTTTATATATAAAATTTCCACTCAGTATTTCTCAATTTTATTCATTTTCAAGAGTCAAGGACTGACTTTTTTTTAATCTCTCTTTGTTCAAAGGATGGACACTACAAGAGCAGAAGTCTCTGTGTGAACACCATCCCTGACTTTGCCAAGCCACCGTTTCCAAGTAATCTCTGTAACACTATGGAAAGCCAAGTCACTGTCACTATCCTGCCATATTAAAAAAAAAAAAAAAAAAAAAAAAAAAAGATAACTAGCACGCCATACTAGGTGAAACCAGCATCCCTGCATTCCCCTGCAGCCACTGTTCCCCTCGGCTGTCTCTGGCCTGGAGATGCTCACCAGTTGTCTTCCCCACACACCCCATAGGACTCCACACCACCCCACACACACTCACTGCCTCCTGTGCTGGGAGAGTGGTGAGGCAAATGTGTCCATGGCCTGGCTGACAGCTGTTTACTGGCCCCCATTGGCAAGAGGTGTGCACATAGCACACAGGGCAAGTTTGATGTTGACAAACTACTTGTGGCAGCGAAACTGTGTCAGCACAACTTCCAGGAGGAGGAAAGAGCAGCTCCTTGCAGAGCCGGCGGGAGGCAGCTACAGCGACGGAACAGCAAATGCTATTCAGCCTGAGCAGTTTCAAGCCACCCATGTTGGAGAATTACTGTAGTCTAGTTACGGCTCTTAGCGTTGGCACTGGCTGTGTGTGTGCGTGTGTGTCTGCACATGCCAGGAAGGGCAGAGGAGCTGCGGGCCAGGGAGCCGGGTGGGAGCTCACGAATTAAGGGGAGGCCATCAGTGGCAGGGCAGGAGGTGGCAGCGTGCTGGGCCCTGCGGGCACACAACTTCCCCAAACCCAAAAACTCCCTCTTTGTTCCCCAATAGGACTCTCCAAAAAATGTAATCTCAGGCAGACTGACAGCTGGGGTGAAGAAACAGCTGCTGGAGTTAATGTTTCTTCCTCCCACTTCATCTGATGGAGGTGCCCTATCAAGACAAAGTGGGAGCAGGCAGTGCTGCTAGTTCCTTCCTGGGCTGCAGCAGGAGCCTGCCACACTTCAGCACGCACATTTTGTTCCTAGAGGCAGAGGCATCCTGGATAGCACCGTTTCCATAGCATAGGCTGGAGCTTGCACCCAGACGTGGGGGAGGGAGGGAGAAGGGGTCATAGGACAGAGACATATGCAGGAAAAATTTAAGTCTATATGTTTTAAGGTGCCTTTTTTTTTTCTTTCTCCCTCTCTCCTCCAAAAATCTGACAGACATAGGAAAAATTTTTTTTTGCATTTGTTTGCAAGGGCTGATTCACTCTGCAGATCGTTATCCAGAAAGGGCTGCCAAGTTAGCTGGTTTTTTTGGACTGAGCTGGGCCAAGCTACAGAGTTCCTGCCTGAATCCAAATCCATGCCACTGCAAAGTTTGGAGCACCTGGATCCAGGCTTTGGAGGCAGCTGCCCACCTGTGGCCCCTCAGTTGACCCCAGACTAGTGTGGACCTCCTTACCTGGCCTGTGGCAGACTGCAGCTGCTCCGTCCCTTGCAGCTGTGCTCTCTGCAGGTGGCATCCTCTCAGCACACCCTGTAGACCTGCTCTTGTTGCTATAGCCTCCCACCCTCCCTGGCTTGCATTCCGCCTTTCCCCCCACCTGTGTAGGCCAGGACTCATACTACCTTGAACAGGTGCCACCAATGCTCTGTCAGCGAGCTTGTTTCACTCCTGCCACTCCCAACAGGACTGTGGGAAGAAGAGGATGCAGGGTTTTTCCCTAAAGGATGATGGAGGATTTGTTCTCATTCACAGACTTTGTAAGGACATGGGTCCTCAGTCATGTCCCAGCATATGCTAAACTTCTGTCCTAGTGAGGCCTAAAGGCCTGCTTCTCACACTCACCCCTAGCCTTGACTTCAATTATAAACTCTGCCCTGCTCAGAGGTCCAGCTGAAATGAGTCTGAAGAGCAATTGCCTTAAGCTTTGCTTCACTAAGGGGCAGATCCTACACCTGAGTAAGTCAGTGAAGTATCTCTGAATTTGGTGGACCTGAAGATGGTTTCTGTTTAGATGTACTACTGGGCTGGTCCTCCTTGAAAGCGTTTCAAAAATAATTTTCTAAATACATAATTTTCTAAATACTCAGAGTTACATATTTGAATTTAAAAAATGTTCAATACCTAGTAATTCCCACTGACTCAACTGCTCAGCACTATTGAAAACCAGGCTTCTAAATAAGGACATAAGAATCTATCTCTGAGCATCCATTTTTAAATAAGTTGGGCAGCATTTGGCCAGTGAATAGTAATATTGAGTCATAATGTTTTTCCAACTAAACACTAGACTACCCCTCTGCTCACATTTTATGCATCTCAGCTCAGTCCCGCTATCTATAGTTATAGTTGCCATTAACTGCAGTATCCTTCATCATCACATCAGCTACCACTTAATGTCATGATACTTTTTACTGTGTTGTGACACAGCTTCATCATGTGAAGATGTTGCATTGACTGTTATGTATGTATCTTTAAAATATTTATGCATTCACTGTAGCCACAGAGATGTCTATTAATCATAGAACCATAAAATCATAGAACAACCCAGGTTGGAAGGGACCTTGAAAGATCATCTGGATCAACATTTTGTGGGAAAGGGAGCCTACATAAGATTATCTAGCACCCTGTCCAATCGCACCTTGAAAACCTCCAGTGATGGGGACTCTACCAGGTCTCTGGGGAGGTTGCTCCAGTGAATAATTGTTCTCACTGTAAAAAAATTTCTTATACTGGGATGAAATCTTTCCCAGTACAACTTGTACCCATTGCCCCTTGTCTTCTCCATGTGGCTCCTTGTGAAGAGAGACCCTCCATCCTCTTTGTAGCAACCCTTTAAGTACTGGAATACTGTGATGAGGTCTCCCCTGAGCCTTTTCTTCTCCAAGGGAGAAAAGACCCACCTCCTTCAGTCTTTTCTCATAGGGCAGATTCTCCAGCACTTTGATCATCTTCATGGCCCTCCTTTGGACCCTCTCTGGTCTGTCTGCATCTTTTTTTGAATTGTGGGGACCAGAATCATAGAATCATAGAATGGTTTGGGTTGGAAGGAACCTTTAAAGGTCATCTAGTCCAACCCCCCCTGCAATGAGCAGGGACATCTTCAACTAGATCAGGTTGCTCAGAGTCCTGTCCAACCTGACCTGGAATGTTTCCAGGGCTGGGGCATCTACCACCTCTCTGGGCAACCTGTTCCAGTGTCTCACCACCCTCATTGTAAAAAATTTCTTCCTTATATCTAGTCTGAATCTATCCTCTTTTAGTTTAAAACCATTACCCCTTGTCCTATTGCTACAGGCCCTACTAAAAAGTCTGTCCCCATCTTTCTCATAAACCCCCTTTAAGTATTGAAAGTATTGAACTGGACACACTATTCCAGGTGAGGCCTGACAAGCGCTGAGTAGAGTGGGATGATCACATCTCTATCTCTGCTAGTAATGCCCCTGCAGATGCAGTCCAGGATCTGATTTCCCTTTGTTGCTGCAGCAGAGCACTGCTGACTCATGCTCAGCTTGTTGTCCACCAAGACCCCCCAGGTCCCTTTCAGGAAAGCTGCTCCCTAGCCACACAGATCCTAGCCTGTACTGGGCTCTTTGGTTATTCTGTCCCAGGTGCAGGACCTTGTACTTGTCTTTGTTAAAATTCATACTGTTCTTGCTAGCTCACTCTTCCAGCCTGTCCAGGTCTCTCTGTAAGATGGCTCTCCCTTCTGATATGTCTACCTTACCACCCACTTTGGTGTCATCAGCAAACTTGGAAGGGTGCTTTCAATCCCATCGTCCAGATCATTTATGAAGATGTTGAACAGCGTGGGGCCCAGTATCAACCCTTGGGGGACCCCACTTGTGACAGGCTACCAGCCTGAGAAAAAAAACATTGATCCATTGATCACCACCCTCTGAGTGTGGCCTGTTAGCCAATTTCCTATCCATCTTGCAGACCACTCATCCAATCTGTATCTTGCCAGTTTATCTAGGAGGCGGCTGTGGGAAACAGTGTCGCATGCTTTGCTGAAGTCCAGGTAAACAGCATCCACAGCTCTCCCCATGTCAACAAAAAATGTTTTGTTGTAAAGGTGATCAAGTTAGTTAGGCATGATTAGCCTTTGATAAATCTGTGTTGGCTTTTCCCAGTCCCCTGCTTCATTTGGTTTGTGATAGTTTCTAGGAGGACTCGTTCCATTATGTTCCCAGGGACTGAAGTAAGACTAATGGGCCTGACTTCTTAGCCTGACTAGTGGGCCTGTAGGAGGAAGCACACAAAAGAAGGGTCTTCTTTTGGGCCCTTCTTGTAGATGAGTGTGACATTTGCCTTCTTCCAGTCATCATGGATATCCCCTGATCTCCACAACCTTTCAAAGATTATAGACAGTGGCTTTGCAACAATGTCAGTCATGCCATAACTCCAACTGTCCTCCCTTCCTCCTTCTTTCCCCCAGCTTTTATTGCTGAGCATGATGTCATATGATATGGAATATCCCTTTGGTCAGTTGGGGTCAGCTGTCCCATCTGTGTCCCCTCCCAACTTCTTGTGCACCCCCAGCCTACTTGCTGTGTGTGATGGTCTGACGAATTATAGTCAATGTCTCAAACATTCGTTAAAGAACTTTGGTGGAGAAAATGGCCTCTGTAAAAAAACTGGAGTTTTGTGAACAGGACAATGTGGCCGGAGGAGAGGGCCCCATGGAGGGTGGGACCAGGCTTCTCCAAAGCCGCCATTCCTTAAGTGGCCAGGAGAAGGAGCACAGCGTATGAGCCTGGAGGAGGGGGCCCCACAGAGGATGGGACTGTGCTTCTATCTTAAGCAGTCATGTCAGCAGAAAAAGAGAGGCAACTCCGCAATGAAACCCCCAAGGCTCACCAACCGATTCCAGAGAACCACAGGAATGGGAACTGCACATGTCAAGACCATTGACTAAAACACTATAAAAGAAGGGAGAAAGAGTTCTCAGTGAGCGCCCTCCGGAACTGCATCTCTGTGCTGGCTGGACCAACACTGGACCCAGGACTGGTGAAACCCTTTTCTTCTCTCTCTCTCTTTCTTTCTTTCTCTCTTTCTTTCTCTCTCTCTTTCTCTCCCTCTTTACCTTCTCTCTTTTTTCACAGTCCCTACACCTCATCCTTTTAAACATAAAGTGTTGACCAAGTCTGAGACAATGAGTGGATCTAGCCACCCCTGGGCTCCTCTTTGAGAAGGAGTCCAGAAAGCAAGGGGGTCTGCCCTGAACCTTGTGACTCAATGGGAGGGCTCTCCTTCTGACACAGTTTCATGTTCCTTTTTCCATTTCTTTTTCTACACCTCCCTTCTCTTTTCAAACAGTGGCTTAATGACATGTTGCAAGGTTCATACTGATAAGTTCACTTGTACTTGGGCAAGGTTAGCTTGGTAGAATAAATGTTGATTGTTGTTTGAACTCCCTTGGTGTCATTTCACCTTAATTCTGACAAAGGAAATCCACCAACCTGAGTCGCTCCAACTTTGGAACACGACACTGTGGGGGCAGTCTGAGAAACAGAAAAGGCCTTTACACTGTAAGCACTGTTCAGCAATAGCTAAAACATTGGTGTATTATCAACACTGTTTTGGTCACAAATCCAGAGCATATCACCATACAAGCTACTATGAAGAAAGTTAACTGTATCTCAGCCCAAACCAATACACTATTTTATAAAGATAACACTTTGATTGGACACACACATGCACATATACTAACATTACCTCTTTTCTTTCTGAACAATAAATTACATGAAATCCAGATGCTGAAATACCAGTTAGAAAAATTCCCATTGACTTCAGTAAGATCAAGATTTCACATGGCACCCAGAGCTGTGTACCTTTAACATTCACTCATCAAACAGTAATTTGCATTTACCCTAATTCAGCCTTCCTATTTAATTCCGTACTTCTGATGAAACACCTATACATATTTTGTTTGCACTAAGGGGTTCTCTGAGACAAATCTTTGCTACTGCTACATGATATTAGATGAGAGAACTCATTGCTACAATAGGTAATTGAGGTAAAGAACTTCCCAAGGTACAAAGAAAAACTCCCTTTTCTATGAGTAACAAGAATATTCAATATTGTAATAGTTAAACTAAAACAAATATGTACAGAATGAGATATAAAACCTCAGGTTCCAGATCATCACTCAATCTGAAAATAAACAAGTGAGAAAAAGACAGATCAGCGCATTACTATACATATTTATGGAGGACTCCTTGAACTTTTATTTGAAACATCTGATTCTAGCTACTACTGAGACAGATTAAAGAACTGAAGAGAACAGGAGATCTCATCCCTAAATGATACACTTATGTTTGTTTTGAACTAAGAAGAAATTGCAAATTAATTAGTTTCAAACAATGTGTGGTCATTTCATCTGCTGGAAAAAACTTGCCATGGAGACATATTCTTTCAATTAAATTTGTTGGTACACATGACTTGGGTTTCTCAAACTGAGAAATTAGAATTAACCCACCTTATGTCCATCAATTTATTTTTATAGCAGATTTTCACTCTACAAACTTAGTTTTTATTTTGATTAGATGGAAAGTTGTTCATCTCTGTTTCAGGACAGTAACATTCTCATTTCCACTATTGACACTTTGTTAAGCCTGATTGCCTTAGGATATGGACACATGAACAAGTCACTTTAGGGTTAAGTGTACTGGGTCTGGCTGGGTGGAGTTAATTTTCTTCATAGCAGCCTGTATGATGCCGTGCTTTGGATTTGCAACTAAAACAGTGTTGATAACACACCAATGTTTTGACTATTCCTGAACAGTGCTTGCACAATGTCAAGGCCACTTCTTTTTCCCACTCTGCCCCACCACTACAGTGAGTAGGCTGGGGGTCGGCAAAAAATTGGGAGGCAACACAGACAGGACAGCTGATCTGAATTGGCCAAAGGGATATTCCATGCCATATGACTTCATGCTCAGCAATAAAAAAACTGGTGGGTGTGTATGTGTTTGTCTTCCAAGGTAACCATTGCTTGGAGACTGGCTGGGCATCAGACTGCTTGTGGGAGGTGGTGAGTGATTGCCTTTACATCACTTGGGTTTTTCCTCTTTCCTTCACTTATTAAACTGTCTTTATCTCACGAATTTCCTCCCTTTCGCTCTTCCTGTTCTCTCCCCCATCCCACTGCTGGGTTGGCAGGGGGAATCAGCAAGCAGCTGTGTATTTGCTTGGCTGCTGGCCAGGGTCAACCCACCACAGTAAGTTAGGATGTTAATTTATAACAGTCAACATCTGTGGTGGAACTGCATCTGTGTGTGCATAAAATGAGGTGTAATCTACCTTGAATTAACTCACTTAAAAGTGTGCACACAAGCTGTTACCATGGAGTAGGTAATAAACTGTAAATATACAGTTTTTCATTACTCTGTTATCAGGGTCAGGGCAATGTTTTTTACCCTACTGAAGTGTCTGATATGCAGACACCTACCAGATTTTGTTTAAGGCTGCTGGCAGAGAACAGACTATGAATGACCTGCTTTGATTCCTGATGCTGAAGGACAAAGCAGAGAGGTGGGGAAGTGTCGTGGTTTCAGCCCAGCCGGTAACAAAGGACCACGCAGCCGCTCCCTCAATCCTCCCCGCCCCCCTCCAGCGGGATGGGGAGGAGAATCAGAAAGGAGAAAAGAAAAAAAAAAAACGGAACCTCGAGGGTTGAGATAAGGACAATTTACTGGGACAACAGAAAAAGAGGAGTTACAACAACGGTATTAATAAAAGAATATACAAAACGAGTGATGCACAGTGCAACTGCTCACCACCCGGAACCTGACGCTCCACCACTTCCCCCACCAAAAGCCGAGAGCACACTCCCCAGCCTGCTCCCCGTTTATATATTGAGCATGATGTCACATGGTATGGAATAGCTCCTTGGCTAGTTCAGGTCAGCTGTTCTGGCTGTGCCCCCTCCCAGGTTCCTGTGAAAATTAACTCTATCCCAGCTGAACCCAGGACATTATCCACCCCTTATTCTATACTGTTGGGAAGTGGCTTGCTGAAAAAGGACATGGGCCTGTGGAAAAGTTGTGCGAGCAGAGTTCTGTGTGAAAGAATGTCAGTTTGAGCAACAAGACTAGGCCTTGGCTGAAAATAGCTGGCTTTACTGATATTGGGAGAAAAACAACAGCTGGTCTCGCTGTTATCAGGAGAAAGACAGGGACGGTGTGACCTTGGCATAACTTCACAAGTAACTTTTGAAGAAGTTCTCATGAGAAAGTTACTGAACACGCGTAGCTGCCAACCACAAGTGGGTGTGTTTTAGTAATGAATAAACATTAGCAATGTACCAATCATATTAGGACTAGTAGGCATAATTATCGCAAACTGTATAAATATGAGCTATCCGTGCAAATAAAGTTGAATCACTTCTATCACTCATATTGGGTCGACTTATGTGCATTCCTCCGCCGCTCCAACAAATGGCGCCCGAACAGGGACCGAAGAAAGGGGAATTGGAGCGACGGACACTGAGAAGCACTGGTAGCAGCGACCGGGGGGCAAAAGATTAACCGAACGCTGATCGTCTTGGTTGGTGTGTTAACTCTCGTGCCTGGACCGTCCAAAAGGGGTTCGCCGTCAGTGAGGGCTACTGGAAAAAGGCTGCAAAGACTTTTTAACCGAGGTGCCTTAATCAAGGTAGCACCCAGGAGTATCAAGAAGCCGGCCGGCAATGGATAAAGAGGTAGCCCTAAAATTATTACAGTGCTTTTTAGAAAAGCGGGGGGTAAATTGCGTTAAGCAAGTTTCGGGATTAGTTGCTTTAGGTCGTGTTAAGGGATGCTTTAAGAATCCGGATTTATTATTTAAGGAGAGTGAATGGTGTAGATTAGGAGACGTATTATGGGATATGGTAACTGATGATGATAAATCAGCTAAAAAACTAATGAAGCAAGGACAGAAACCTTTCAATTAGTGTGGGTACAGCTTTTGAGCTTAGTACCTGGAATGCTATCGGAACCTCCCTATGGGATGAAATTAGTGACGGGTCTAAAGAAGTTAAAGGTCTTGTAACTTTATGGAAATTGATTAAGACAACTCTGTAAGAAATGAAAGCAGATCGTAAAGCGTCTGCATCTGCTTTTGCTGCTGTCTTTCTCCAACCGCAAGCGAAAGGGAAAAGCGGGGAGAAAAACATAATGCAGCGAGAGAGACTTTTTGGAGCTTGTTCGCCTACTCTCGTGCCCTTGACTTCTGCTCCACTCCCTGGGACTGCCGATATTAATCAGCCATCCGACAGTTCCCAAGCCTCCCTAACCGTACGATTAAAGGAAACCCTACAGAATCAGGGAGTGAGTAAAAATCTGCCTACGAAAAACCAGCCCTCAGATACCACCGTTGAACATGAACAAATTATACCTAGCATACACCCTGATTCAAATAATGCAAACAAGGACTTGGCTACTCTAATAATAGAACAAAAAGAGACAATGTTAGAATTGTTAAAGGAAATGCAAAAAAGAGATGGGGAAACCAATGCACCCGTGATAGATGCGGAGCCGCTTGTAATAGCCGCTGCAGAAGAAAGGCAGAGACATTGGAGGGGTGTAATAAAAGATGCCATTATAGAAGGGACTATGCTCCAAGCATTCCCAGTTATTGCATCAAATGGACAGAAAAAATGGGAGGTGTTTGACTGGAAGGTCATTGAGAAATTAAGGAATGCTGTGAGTCAGTACGGAATCAAATCTGCGTTAACTCACCAAATACTGCAATTCATTTTTTCTGCTGATACGCTGATACCTCAAGATATTAAACAGCTAGCACAGTTGATTTTGACACCCGCCCAAATGTTAGTGTTTTTCTAGCAGTGGGAGAAGCTCTGTGATAGGGAACAAGCAACATCACGACAACAAACAGATCCCCTATGGGGAGTAACCACGCAGATGCCGATGGGTACTGGACCCTTCGCATCAGGGAACGCTCAGTTACAATGTGTCACTGAGGTTCATCATCTATCACAGATCTTGGCGTATCAAGCTTTTCTTACCGTACCAGACAATATGTACAGCCATGCTTTTACCCAGGTGAAACAGGAGAATACAATTTATGACCACCCTGACATGAACGAGGGCATGAAAGAAAACACGTTCAAAATACTCGCTTTTGAAAATGCTACCGAAAAGACACGCAGAGCATTGTGTAATTTGCCGAAAAATGCAGGCATCGTTGATATGATAGAATACACGGATCGATCAGTGGACTCACAGAAAGTAGCCTATGCTGCCACAGCTCTCCAAGGAGCTACAAAGAAACACAAGGCCAGTAAGACACCCTTGGTCAAGTGTTCTAACTGTGGCAAACGTGGACACATTAGGAGCAAATGTACAGTTACTGCTAACAGTAAGTGCTGCAACAAGTGTAAGAAAGATAACCATACCACCAAGAATACAGGAAGAAGGGAAACTTTACACCGACTGCGAAGGCCCCTCGCGCGACGACACGAATGCAAGGGGCTTGAGCTGCCAGCCCTCAGGCAGCCTCGCAACCACCAGATCCGCCACCGCAGGAAGCTCCAGAGTGGATGTGGAAACCGCAGTCAACATAAAGGGACCATTGGGGTTTGGACTTAGTGCATTTTTAATGGGGCAATCTTCAACAGCTCTAGAAGGAATTCTGGTGCTCCCAGGGCTTATTGATGCAGATTATTGTGGGACTGTGAAAATTATAATTCATGTTGTAATCCCTCCTGTTTCTATTCCTAAAGGTACCAGAATAGCACAATTAGTTCCATTCAGGTCGTGTGTTCCGAACCCAGGTGAAGTACAACGTGGAGATGGTGGATTCGGCTCCACAGGGAAACCGCAGGTATACTTTGCCATGGACACAACAAGAGGTAAACCAGAAAAGGTAGTGCAATTGGAAGGGCCCGATGGAGTTGTTGTCAAGAAACCGATGACAATCAATACAGGTGCTGATGTTATGATTATTTCACAATGCATTTGGCCTCCATCATGGCCATCGATCAATCCAAATTTTGGTATTGCAGGGATAGGGGGCACACAAGCCACCTTAGTAAGTCAGCTACCGATTACATTTGTGTTCCCCGATGGTGAACACATTACGACGTGTCCGTATGTCATGACTACCCCAACTGAATTGTTTGGCCTCGTAGGCCATGATTTATTGAGCCAAATGAAGGCAATGTTAGTGACGCATCCTTTTTAGGAGCGGTCACTGAGGGGTAGCCGATTCTGAAAATTAACTGGAAAACAGATGAACCTGTTTGGATTGATCAGTAGCTGCTAAATTCTGAAAGGCTGCTAAAAATACAAGGGTTAGTTGAGGACCAGTTGAGAGCGGGACAAGTTGTTCCTTCTACTAGTCCATGGAATACATCAATATTTACCATTCCCAAGAAAAGTGGGAAGCGGAGACTGTTACATGATCTCAGAGCTGTGAATGTGGTGATGCACAGTATGGGAGCCCTGCAGCCAGGTTTGCCATCTCCAGTTATGCTTCCAGAAGAATGGGATTTGTTAATTATAAATCTAAAAGATTGCACCCAGATGGCGCTGAACGGTTCGCCTTTTCGGTACCATTGATTAACAAGGCAGAACCCTATAAGAGATACCATTGGGTCGTGTTACCACAATGAATGCACAATTCCCCCACGATGCGTCAGGTGTATGTGGCCTGGGCATCAGAGCCTGTAAGAAAGCAGTTACCTCAGTAACTTGCCACAGGATGAGATTTTAACTCAATTGCAGGACATCTTAAGCCATCGCGGAGTAATAATCACTCCTGAAAAGGTGCAAGAGGCAGCACCTTGGAAGTATTTGGGGTGGCACATAAATGCTAGCAATGTTAAACCTCAGAAGGTTCAAATAACATGAGAAATTTCAATGTTACATGATGTCCAGAAGCTTGTGGGAGATATCCAGTGGGTGCGGAATCTTTGTGGTATCACTAATGGCAATATGACCCCTCTGGTAGAACTCTTGGTATGAGAACACTGTGCAGATGAGAAACGGGAAATGACAGAGCTGACCAATTGGTTGCAGCGCCACGGGAGCCTCCTCCAGGGAATCGTTTTCAACAAAGCACTGCAATCATATGCGTTCTTGCACCAACCCGCTAGGATGTTAGCAAAGCAATTTGACTTACCACTTACTGATGCCCAAGGTATCGTTAAAGCATGCCCTGATTGTCAAAAGGAAGGGCTGGGCTTGGGCCGTGGGGTTAACCGATGAGGTCTTTTGCCATTGCAGTTGTGGCAAATGGATGTCACCCATGTCACGTGGTTTGGTGCAAAGCGTTCTGTGCACGTGTGTATTGATACCTATCCTGCTGCCATGTGGGCCACGGCACGAACTGGAGAAAAGGCCTTACATACTGAATGACATCTTCACGCTTCTTTTGCAGTACTGGGTGTGCCTAAAGAAATTAAGACGGACAACGGCCCAGCCTACGGTTGTACACGATTTGCTCGATTTTGTAATTTGTGGGGAATTCATCATGGTACCGGTATTCCACATCTTCCCACAGGACAGGCTATTATCGAAAGGGCCAACCAAACCCTAAAAGAACATGCTGCAAAAACAAAAAGGGGGAACCCAGGGCTTACTCCCAGAGGAACGATTGGCCAAAGACTTATTTGTGCTAAATTATCTTAGATTGACAGGTGATCACAAAGACCCACCAATGGTAGTGCATCATGTTCTTTTACAGGCAGAAAGGATGCAACAAAGTACAGGAATCATGGTAATGTATAAGGACCCAGAATCCGGGAAATGGTGCGGATCAGCAGAAGTAAAACTTACTGGGAGATCCCAGCTAAGTGGGTCAAGCCATGGCTTCGCATTGATGCTGGACCCGGAATTGTCCCAATGGCGACTGGCACGGCACCGGCGGGTGCTGAAGCCACTGATCCGACAGATTCTAACTAATAGAGTATTACTAGCGGACACTGAGTCCTTCAGAGAGGTTTTTAGAACAGCGTGCCTTATTGTATATAGAACTTGCTTTAGGTAAAAAGTGTGTAAAGCATAATTTGATTAAACATAGTGTGATTACGGGAAGACAGTGTGGGGTAAATGTAAAAGTTAGTTAAAGCCAAAATTAGGGGTAAGGTCTATTTCCATTAATAACCTGGGAACGAGTTTGATTGTGTTTCCACAGATACAGGCCCACGACGGACTCCTGTTCGATTTGCACGACCATCATCATCTGGAGCATCATAGATGATGTGGCAATATGAATACCACCTCAGCCAAAAACTAATGTATAGGTCACCTTGGCTAACATAACAGGTCAAGATTCTCTGCGCATCGCAACTGTATCGTAAAGCCCACGAACCAATAGACAAGATGGCTATGACTCGTGCAGCGCGCCTGGCCAGCGAGCGCATGCGTCATAGATTGCAACCGAGGCGGACTTTTGGCACCCGCTGGCCACGTGTGCTAAAACCCGTTCCTCTGCAAATGTATAAATACCGGGATTTTCCGAAGAGCATCGGGCTGGTGTACAGTGAGGCCGTCGTTGCCTCTGTGGGGACGCCCACGGAAAGCTGGCACCTACCGATTGCTGGGCTGAGTTCGTGGAGCAAGATGGCACAAGAATGTATGGATGGTTCATTTTCCTCATAGTCCTCATGGTCTGGGTCATTAGGGGTAACAGGTTGGCTCAAAGAATTATGGGCATTATTGTAGTTACTGTGATTGTAGCTATTGTAATAGTTTTACCTTGTTCAGCTTATTAAGGAAAATGGCATCCCAAGTTATTAAGTAAGCCTGGATTGCTCAAAAACAAAAAGAGGGAGAAAGATTTAAACAGAGACCTACAGTGGATTCGACCTTGTTGTGGTATTACAAATACAGACTTACAGCCGCTGCTGGATTTATTGAGGGGCAGCGATAGCTTAACTTCTACAAGACAACTAAGTGCACCGGGACAGCAAGCCTTGACAGCAATTGGACAAAAAATCACATCCTCCATGTCTGGCAGATACGTTCCTGATTTACCCATAAATTTGAAACCTTATGCTGAGATTGATATGGAACACACTGACTGTAGTAAGCAGCATGACAGTGACACCGGTGATTGATCCACATCGGTTAACGCCATGGGACAGTAAGAATGTTTGGGTGTCACTAGCTAAAGCTATTAATCAAACCTCTTTTTGTGTGCTTATGTATTTTATTAGGTATAATGTTGTTTTTACTGTGTTTAATTAATTGTGTTCATAGATCTTTGCAAAGGGCAATACAGCAGGTGTTAAAACTTTACCTCAATCTATTCACAAACAGATAAATTGGCTGAAGAAACATACACAAAGATCCAGCAAGAAACTAGTTGGTTTGATGGGGTGTTAGAGTCAATATTTGGTGGGATAACACCACGGCTAATGTCATTGATTAAGGAAGCCTTACGATGGTTGGGTATATTGATATTAATCTATGTAATAGTTAGAATTGCGTACGGGTAGATGATGAGAGGAGTCTCAAAGCTGACACACCAAGCTCTACTCGCACAAAAAGAAAAAGGGGGAATTGTTGGGAAGTGGCTTGCTGAAAAAGGACATGGGCCTGTGGAAAAGTTGTGCGAGCAGAGTTCTGTGTGAAAGAATGTCAGTTTGAGCAGCAAGATTAGGCCTTGGCTGAAAATAGCTGGCTTTACTGATATTGGGAGAAAAACAACAGCTGGTCTCCCTGTTATCAGGAGAAAGACAGGGACGGTGTGACCTTGGCATAACTTCACAAGTAACTTTTGAAGAAGTTCTCATGAGAAAGTTACTGAACACGCGTAGCTGCCAACCACAAGTGGGTGTGTTTTAGTAATGAATAAACATTAGCAATGTACCAATCATATTAGGACTAGTAGGCATAATTATCGCAAACTGTATAAATATGAGCTAGCTGCGCAAATAAAGTTGAATCACTTCTATCACTCATATTGGGTCGACTTATGTGCATTCCTCCGCCGCTCCAACACTATACCATCTACATCATGCCCAGATCCTACATTTTCCAATTAATCACAACCACTTTCCTTGTCTTATATACATATATATATGTATATGGACCCCCCACACACACACACAAATAGCATTCCCTTAGCCTATGGGCCATCCCTCTAATGTGTCCATCAATTTTATTTAGTCCATGACTTTGGGGCTCCATCTGTTGTAACAGTCCTTCAGGATAGGAGAGGGTGTGAGGTGTTGGATTGTTGCATGCTGCCTCTGGAGCTTGTGGCTAGTACATTTGGTGCAACCCACACCCTTGGTCTGCAAGTCGAAGATGTTGATCCAGAGGAAATGGCTGGGCACCAGTTCAAGTTCCAGCACTGTTGCACTTGGCTCGGTTTCAAAGTCCATCCTTCAGTCATTTGGGTAATTTTTACTGTAATACACTTGATATGGCATATAGATACAATGACATACATTGGCAGGTTATTTAGCAGTTAACATCATACAGACTAATTCACTGGCTATTCTCTCCCAAAATCAAATCTCCTTGAGGTACACATCGAAATTCCCCATCCTTCTGCATCACCCACCAAGTATACCCAAGTCGCTGAGCAAAAGTAATCCCTTGGATGGGTTTGTCTCTGCTTGAGGCAGGACTAACCCAGACTGTCTTCCCTAACGTATTCTTCATGCACACTACAGGGACTTTATCTCCTTCTACAGTATGTGGAAGTGTTGGATGGGTGGGGCCAGCCTGATTGGCAGATCCTCTAGTATTAAACAACCAGGTGGCTTTTGCTAAGTGTGTATCCCAATGTTTGAAAGTCCCACGCCCCATTGCACTCACTGTAGTTTTCAGCAATCCATTGTATCGTTCGATTTTTCCGGAGGCTGGTGCGTGATAGGGGATGTAATATACCCACTCAATGCCATGCTCTTTGGCCCAGGTGTCTATGAGGTTGTTTCGGAAATAAGTCCCGTTGTCTGACTCAATTCTTTCTGGGGTGCCATGTCACCACAAGACCTGCTTCTCAACGCCCAGGATAGTGTTCTGGGCAGTGGCATGGGGTACAGAATATATTTCCAGCCATCCGGTGGTTGCTTCCATCACTGTAAGCACATGGCGCTTGCCTTGGCAGGTTTGTGGGAGTATGTTATAGTCAATCTGCCAGGCTTCCCCATATTTATATTTCAGCCATCACCCTCCATACCACAGGGGCTTTAACCGCTTGGCTTTCTTAATTGTAGCACATGTTTTACATTCCTGGATGACCTGTGCGATAGTATCCATGGTCAGGTCCACCCCTCGATCTCGAGCCCATCTATATGTTGCATCTCTTCCCTAATGGCCTGAGGTATCGTGGGCCCACTGAGCCATAAATAGCTCACCCTTATGTTGAAAGTGCAGGTCCACCTGAGCCACTTCAGTCTTGGCAGCCTGATCCACCTGCTCGTTGTTTCGATGTTCTTCAGTGGCCTGACCCTTGGGTACATGAGCATCTACGTGACGTACTTTTACAACCAGAATCTCTAGCCGAACAGCAATATCTTGCCACAGTGCGGCAGCCCAGATGGGTTTACCTCTGCGCTGCCAGTTGCTCTGCTTCCATTGCTGTAGCCACCCCCACAGGGCATTTGCCACCATCCATGAGTCAGTATAGAGATAGAGCACTGGCCACTTCTCTCTTTCAGCGATGTCTAATGCTAGCTGGATGGCTTTCACTTCTGCAAACTGACTCAATTCACCTTCTCCTTCAGCACTTTCTGCAACTTCTCATGTAGGACTCCATACAGCAGCCTTCCACCTCCAATGCTTTCCCACAATGCGACAGGATCTGTCAGTGAACAGGGCATATTGCCTCTCATTTTCTGGCAGTTTATTATACAGCGGGGCTTCTTCAGCCTGTGTCACCTCCTCCCCTGGCGACATTCCAAAATCTTTGCCTTCTGGCCAGTCCGTGATCACTTCTAACGTTCCTGGGCGACTGGGGTTTCCTATGCGAGCCCGTTGTGTGATCAGTGCAGCCCACTTACTCCACGTGTCGTCAGTCGCGTGATGTGTAGAGGAGACCCTCCCTTTGAACATCCAGCCCAGCGCTGTCAGTCGGGATGCTAAGAGGAGCTGTGTCTCAGTACCAACCACTTCTGAGGCGGCTTGAACTCCTTCATATGCTGCCAAGATCTCTTTTTCAGTTGGAGTGTAGCGAGCCTCGGATCCTCAATTTCCTCGACTCCAAAACCCCAGGGGTCAGCCTCGGGTCTCCCCAGGTGCTTTCTGCCAGAGTCTCTAGGTAGGGCCATTCTACCCAGCTGCATTATAGAGCACATTTTTAACATCTTGTCCTGTCCGGACTGGTCCAAGAGCTACGGCATGAACAATCTCCCATTTAATTTGTTCGAAGGCTTGTTGTTGTTCAGGGCCCCATTTAAAATAATCCTTCTTCCGGGTCACTTGATAGAGAGGGCTTACAATCAGACTGTAATTTGGAATATGCATTCTCCAAAACCCCACGACACCTAAGAAGGCCTGTGTTTCCTTTGTATTGGTCGGTGGAAACATAGCTGCTACTTTGTTGATCACGTCCATTGGGATCTGATGACGTCCATCTTGCCATTTTATTCCTGAAAACTGGATCTCCTGTGCAGGTCCCTTAACCTTACTTTCTTTTATGGCAAAACTGGCCTTCAAAAGGATTTGGATTATTTTCTTCCCTTTCTCAAAGACTTCTTCTGCCGTGTTGCCCCATACGATGATGTCATCAATGTACTGCAGGTGTTCTGGATCTTCACCTTTTTCCAGTGCAGTCTGGATCAGTCCATGGCAAATGGTGGGGCTGTTTTTCCATCCCTGGGGCGGTCGATTCCAGGTGTACTGGACGCCCCTCCAAGTGAAAGTATACTTTTGCCTGCACTCCACTGCAAAGGGATTGAGAAAAATGCATTAGCAATGTCAATTGTGGCATACCACTTGGCTGCCTTTGATTCCAGTTCGTATTGAAGTTCTAACATATCTGGCACAGCAACATGACTTCATTCAGGCCACAATAGTCAACTGTTCATCTCCACTCCCCATTAGATTTCCGCATGGGCCATATGGCACTATTAAAGTGTGAGCGAGTCTTGCTGATCACTCCTTGGCTTTCCAGTTGGCAAATCAGCTTATGAATGGGAATCAGGGAGTCTCGTTTGGTGCGATATTGCCGCCGGTTCACCACTGTGGTAGCAATTGGCACCTGTTGTTCTTCAACCCTCAGCAACCCCACAACCGAAGCTTCCAGAGAGAGGCCAGGCAAGGCAGACAGCTGTTCAATTTCCTCCATTTCCAAGGCAGCTATATCAAAGGCCCAATCGTACCCTTTTGGGTCCTTGAAATACCCCCTCCTGAGATAATCTATACCAAGGATGCACGGGGCCTCTGGGCCAGTCGCAATGGGGTGTTTATGCCACTCATTCCCGGTTAGACTCATTTCAGCTTCCAATACGGTTAGCTCTTGGGATCCCCCTGTTACACCAGAGATACAAATGGGTTCTGCCCCTTTATAACTTGATGGCATTAGAGTGCACTGTGCACCGGTGTCCACTAGAGCCTTATAGTCCTGTGGGTCTGACGTGCCAGGCCATCGAATCCACACAGTCCAATAGACCCGGTTGTCCCTTTCCTCCACCTGGCTGGAGGCAGGGCCCCTCTAATTCTGGTCAGAGTATTCAGTATTCACTTCTCGTAAGATTGGCTCAGAGTTTCCTTCAAGAGGATCGGAAATGAGATCAGCCCTTCTACTCTGACTGGGGAACTGCTCACAGGAAACTGGAGCAGCAGTTTTCCAAGAAGAATCCTCTTTTCTTATTGCTTTTTCTCACAACTCCCGTACCAGTGCATCCAGGACTGAGGTAGGTTTTCCATCCCATTTACTCATGTCCTCTCCATGGTCACGCAGGTAAAACCACAGGTTAGCCTGTCATGTGTACTTTCTCTCTCCTCTCTCTTGGGCAGAGGAATGCTTACTCCTAATAGGTGCAATGTGGGCTGTGACGGTCTGACAAATTATAGTCAATGTCTCAAACATTCGTTAAAGAACTTTGGTGGAGAAAACGGCCTCTGTAAAAACGCTGGAGTTTTGTGAACAGGACAATGTGGCCGGAGGAGAGGGCCCCCCAGAGGGTGGGACCGCACTTCTTCAAAGCCACCATTCCTTATCTTATGTGACCAGGAGAAGGAGCACAGCGTATGAGCCTGGAGGAGGAGGCCTCACAGAAGATGGGACTGTGCTTCTATCTTAAGTGGTCATGTCAGCAGAAAAAGAGAGGCAACTCCGCAATGAAACGCCCCCTCAAAGCTCACTGACCAATTCCAGAGAACCACGGGAATGGGAACTGCACGTGTCGAGACCATCGACTAACACACTATAAAAGAAGGGAGAAAGAGTTCTCAGTGAGCACCCTCCGGAACTGCATCTCTGTGCTGGCTGGACCAACACTGGACCCAGGACTGGTGAAACCCTTTTCTTCTCTCTCTCTCTCTTTCTTTCTTTCTCTCTTTCTTTCTCTCTCTTTTCCTTCTCTCTTTTTTCACAGTCCCTACACCTCATCCTTTTAAACATAAACTGTTAACCAAGTCTGAGACTAGGAGTTGATCTAGCCACCCCTGGGCTCCTCTTTGAGAAGGAGTCCAGAAAGCAAGGGGGTCTGCCCTGAGCCTCGTGACTCAATGGGAGGGCTCTCCTTCTGACACAGATTCATGTTCCTTTTTCTATTTCTTTTTCTACACCTCCCTTCTCTTTTCAAACAGTGGCTTAATGACATGTTGCAAGGTTCATACTGATAAGTTCACTTGTACTTGGGCAAGGTTAGCTTGGTAGAATAAATGTTGATTGTTGTTTGAACTCCCTTGGTGTCGTTTCACCTTAATTCTGACAAAGGAAATCCACCAACCTGAGTCGCTCCAACTTTGGGACGCGACATCTTAATTGGCATCACGGACAGGATTTCCCTTGTTGGAAGGGAGTTTCTAATGGGATACCAGACCTCCATTCGGAAAACGGGCGGGGAGGATCTGGGAAGGATCTCTCAACAATAAGTCAGGAGAGATCCGAGCAGTGGCAGGCATGGAGGCCCAGGAAATATATCTGTCTGACTCTTCCCCTGTTTTAGAGAGGCTAACTGCCTATACGGGATTTCCCTTGTTGGAAGGGAGATTCTATCGGGATGCTGGACCTCCACTCGGAGAACGGGCAGGGAGGATCTGGGAAGGATCTCTCAACAATAAGTCGGGAGGGATCCGAGCAGTGGCAGGCATGGTGACCCGGGAAACATCTGTGTCTGATTGTTCCCCTGTTTTAGAGAAGCTAATTGCCTACAAAGCCCACCCTTCCCCACAAGGAGTAGCCTGGGCATGAGACCACTGGCATGACCCAAAATCCATTGTAGGAAGAACTGAGAAGCTAGCAAAAGAAGGCAGGTTTCACCTGGGAAAAGGGAAGGCTGTAGTGTGTGCAGTTTTAGGGGCCGCACTCATAGCAGCCCAGGAAGACAGACAGGAAACAATGAGAGCTGAGCAGGCAGATAAGGAGAAGATTCAGTCCCTGCAGGATTTAGTTAAAGTCCTGCAAGAGCAGTTAACTGCTGAGCATAATACAACGCAGCGGCTTCATGCTGCCTTGTCTGATGCATTAGATTGGGAAAGAATTTTGCGAGCCGAGGTGGATGAACGATCTGACCCGGACTTAGACCTGGAAGGTCTAGAGGTAGTTCAGGTGAAATAGCAAAAATCTTTATACCCAAATCAAGAGTTAGAATGTACCAGAAAAGTTTTTTACCCTGAGGATGAAGAGATAGCAATGAGGCCATTAATTAAAACAGAAACCATCGACAATGGCCAAATTGGCGGAGCACCACACGTGACCATTAAGACGATACCATATTCCACCACTGAATTATATAAAATTCAGGAAAAGTATATCCGACTAGCAAAGGAGACCGAAACAGAATATGTGTGGAGGATATCATTAACTGGTGGTGACCGGATTTTATTGTCAGAAGACGAAGCCCAAGGATATTGGGGGCCTGGAGTGTTCCTAACTACTGATGATCCTAGGGAACCATGGTCTCAGATGCAGCGGGCAGCTTACTGGGCAGGAGGAATAGACCAAATGGAATGAGGAGAGCCAACACAGATAGACACCCCTTCTATAAACCAGTTAACCCAGAGCTTACAGAAAACTGCTTGTCTCCAATTAATGCATGATAGGCGATTAGTGCCACAACAGCCCTCCCCGATGTTGTTAAATGCCAGTCCCAATAGAATGACTCCTCTAATCTGAGGTTTACCAGATTCTTTGAAATTATATGCTGTCCAGCTGCAGGATAGATTACGCGATGCGATAGCACCTAGAGGAGGCAGGTGGAATGCAGGAGGGGCCCTGACCTGGGAAGAAGTGGCACAGGAATTGATTAACTACGGCTGGAGAATGGGTCTCACAAGGGAAGAAAGCAGGGCTAAGCCTGCTATCCGCCGAATAGAAGGACCTGGCCGACCTCCCCCATCTAAGACTGTAAACACCAAAAAGCCGTATGGGGGTCAGCGGAACTTGTTGCGGGCAGAAGGGATACAAAAGAGAATTCCCCAGGATGTGATGGATGGCATGCCCACCTCTGTCCTAGAAAAGTTGGACCTAGGGTGGAAAGACAAGAACAAGGAGCTTCCCCATACTGAGTTAGACATTCAAGGCTATAAGGGGGTGAATCTGCAGTTGCTGGCAACTCCCACTCCTCAAACGCCTACTGCCCCAGAGGAAGGTATGACTGTCCGCAGGATGGGAAACTAGACAGGCCATCCCCTGTAAGTGAGCCGGGGGATGGCCAGTGGGTTTATTTAAGGAGGCTCACTGAAAATGAGACAGGAGACCTGTTGATTACTTTTCCCCTCGGTCCCTTTAAGACCCCAGTAACTTTTTTAGTTGATACAGGTGCTCAGATGTCAGCACTCCAGGCGGATGTTGCTAACTGCAATGGAATAATTGCAGATAAGAAGCAGATATGGGTCACAGACGTTTTCAGAAGCTCCCAACTACAGCCAACAGCTAAAGTTAAATGTTGGCTGCCAGGGGATTCATCCCCTGTTGAGGTTACTATGATACTAGGTCCTCTACCCACCAATATTCTAGGACTCGACCTCTTAAAGGCCCAGTCATGCGTAGACTCTAAGGGAAGAGAATGGAAATTTGGGTGTCCCGCAATCTCTGTGAGGCTTTTGCAGTTTGCACCAACTCTCCACCTTCAAAGATAGTTAATGTCAAACCTTATGCTTTGCCTTTGGAAGCAAGGGAAGGGATCACTTCAGTGATAACTGAATTACGGGAACAGGGGATAGTTATTCCTACTCACTCACCCTATAATTCCCCAGTATGGCCGGTTCACAAGCCAAATGGGAAGTGGTGATTGACAATTGACTATCAATGCTTGAATGCCAATACTGGCCCATTAACAGATGCAGTTCCCAATATAGCAGAATTAATTGCAACCATACAAGAACAGGGTCACCAGATTTTAGCAACCATTGATGAGAAAGACATGTTCTTTATGGTTCCCTTGCAAGAAGCAGATAGGGACCACTTTGCCTTTACCTGGGAAGGTGTACAATATACATTTACACGACTTCCCCAAGGCTATTGCCACTCACTAACCATTGCTCACTATGCATTGGCCCAGGAACTAAATCAGATCACTCCTAAAGATGGAGTAAAAGTATATCAATAAATTGATGATGTGCTAATTGGAGGACCAGACACCACTGTGGTGGGGCAAACCCAGAGACAAATCATTAGCCACTTAGAGAATTTAGGGCTCCAAATTCCTGCAGAAAAGGTACAACTCCCATCACCTGAAGTAAAATTTTTAGGTATCTGGTGGAAAGGAGGGACTGTGTGTGTATACCTCCCGAAACCTTGTCCACCCTCGAACAAGTAAAAATGCCTGAAAATAAGAAAGAATTGCAGCATGCCCTAGGCTCGCTAGTGTTTTGGAGAAAACACATCCCCGACTTTTCTATCATAGCTCGCCCTTTACATGATTTAACCCGTAAAAGAACTGCTTGGGACTGGACACCTGTCCATGAAGAGGCTCTGAAATTATTAATTTTTGAAGCAGGGATTTACCAGGCCCTAGGGCCGATACATCCAACAGACCCACTCCACATAGAATGGGGTTTTGCAATTCATGGGTTATCTATACATATGTGGCAGCGTGGACCTGAAGGTCCTACTCGTCCTATAGGGTTTTTCTCACGTAGCTTTAAGGATGCTGAAAAACGGTATTCAGTTTGGGAGAAAGGACTCTTTGTGGTTAACCTAGCCTTACAGGAAGCAGAGAGAATTATATGGCAGCAGCCCATCATCTTATGAGGGCCCTTTAAGATCCTGAAACCAATATTGGCTGGAACTCCTCCCCCTGTAGGAGTAGCTCAACGAGAAACAGTAAGGAAGTGGTATGCCCAGCTAGACCACTACTGTCACACTAGACAGATAGAGGAGGGAACACCCAAAATCCTCCAAATACAGGATCCCCCTTCTGATCACCCAGATACAGAACCCCCTCCATCGTACATCAAAGTGGCTCCTCATTTTAAATGCCATTTAACAAATGTGTGGTTCACTGATGCTTCTGCAAAAAAGGAAGGAAAGACGTGGAAGTATCGAGCAGTAGCATTACATATTGATTCAGGGGAGCATGTGATAACTGAGGGAAGGTAGCGCCCACCCAAGTAGGGGAGTTAGTTGCTGTGTGGAGCGTAGTTGTTAAGGAAGTTGAGACAACAGAACCAGTACACATTTATACTGACTCCTATGTGGTGTTTAAAGGATGTACTGAATGGTTACCATTTTGGGAACGAAACCAATGGGAAGTAAACCAAGTGCCAGTGTGGCAACGAGACAAATGGGAAGAAATACTGAATATTGCCAAGCAGAGATCTTTCTTGGTAGGCTGGGTTGCTGCACACCAGGCAGGGGATAACCCAGCTCACCTCCTAAATAACCAAGTAGATTCCTTAACACGTCTAGCCAGTCTTGCCATAGATGGTGAAGCAGAGAAATGGGAACACCTTCTGGAGTGGCTGCACGTGAAGCGTGGCCATTCAGGGAGTAAAGACCTGTACAAAAAGGCTATTAGCAGAGGATGGGCTGTTACACGAGAATTTTGTAACACTGTTATTTCTGCATGTGGTCAATGTCGAGTTCGTTTGGAAAAATATAACCCTTTACATTTAAGGACAAACAAAGGTTTATGGCAAATGTGGCAAATTGACTCTATTGGTCCCTTTTGGGTATCAGAGGGAAAATGATATGTGTTAGTAGGAGTAGAGGTGGTATCAGGACTAACACAAGCTGAAGCTGTATCCAGAGCAACAGGAGAAAATACAGTAAAAAGTCTTAAAGTATGGTTTAGCTGTTTACCCAAGCCTCAAACAATTCAGTCTGATAATGGGAGCCATTTCACCGCTGGAGTAGTGCAAGAATGGGCTAAGGGTGAGGAAATCCAGTGGGTTTTTCACACCCCTTACTACCCTCAAGCTAATGGTATTGTGGAGAGAATGAACAGACTTCTAAAATGAGCTCTGAGGCCCCATGACCCAGGGTGGGCCTTGCGAGTACCAGAAGCAGTATACCGAATCAATAGCCAGTGGGGGGCAAATGGCTGCCCCCCGACTCCTAGCCTTCTGTCCCACACCTCCTTCTATTGTTCCAGGGACAAAAGGTGGCAAAGACCCTGTATGCTTGCTCCACTATGCTGGACAACCAGTATTAGTGGAACTGCCCACTGTGGGGCAAGTGCCCCTAACCCTAAAGATGCCCCTTAACCTTTATTCCTGGGTGGCCACAGATTCCCATGGGAAGGAGCATTGTATCAATACCCGATGGATTGTCCCATCCTTCTAAGTGGGCCTTCATGACCCGAATTAAAGTTGTTCTGATGTTAAATGGCTGATGGGAGTATGTTTTTTTCTGTATCCCACTAGCTGGATTCTAACAAGCATATCAGTTAAGATGCACAATATAACCCCAACCCTTTGCTATAGTGCCAAGACCATAGCTGCTTGGTTGCTTGCTTATGTCTTTGTTACTTTTGTATTTCTGACTAGTGATGCTGTGCTGACTTCTCAGGATTCCTGAGTTGGGGGCAGGACATAGGGAGCTTGGCAGCAGACCATGTTGGAGTTCTTGCAGTGGCACCTATGCCATGTAAGAGCAAGAGGTTGCTTTTTTACCTGGTTAGGATGTGGTTCCTTCACCACAAAGTTCAGACAATGTTCCTTTGATGCCATGCAAGAGCAAGAGGTTGCTATAAACTTATTAGCCTTTTTACACAAAATGAGCACATTTTGCTGATCTATGGATGCTTTAATCAGAGCAATTCCAGTCAAGAGAGCTTGAAGTTTAAGGCTAGTTTGTATGCATCTATGATAAGTAACACATCCTGCACATGGCCTGTACGAGGTTGTTTTATAGAAGCTGCATGAGCACCTTGCAGAGTGCACCTCAGCCTCTCAGGTGGATCCCAACCACTAGCAGCACTGCTTGACATCTCCTCCAATCCCATCCCTCTAATCATTGTTTATTTTTGTATATATTTTGCAGGTTATCAGAAGCCCACGGCAGGTCTTATGTTTTCACTTGATGAGTGGGCCATTATCTGTATTGTTTGTTTGATTTTCATTGTGATATTCTCATGGTATAACAGGGAAAGATGGTTGGGAACTCATTCCTCCTTGCCTTTCTTACCTTTGGTGCATCTGGACAAGGAGAAAGGCCTCCAATTTAGCTTGGGAAGTGATACAAGGATTCATACCTGTAGGGTTCAGTTATATGGAACTTAGTTATTGGGCCTGAAAATAGCTCATGGTCACAAGACCGTTCCAGGCACCTTTAGAAGGCCTTGAACGGACTAAACAAGAAGATAGAAGAAGAAAGATCCCAATTAGAAAAACACAGGTGCACATTCCACGATAAAGGGAACTTGGCACAAACTACGTCAATTCAGGGGCTTATCTCGACCAATTGGACTAAAACAAGTCTTGCATGCCCTAACTAACACAGCCAATTATGTCCTGTGTTTATGCGCGTGTACAGAGTGAGTATAACTAACTTTATCTTATGTTTATGCACGTGGACAGTATCGCTGTAACCAATCACCGCTTATGCTTGTGCGCGTGGACACCAAATGCTTGCATGCAGCAGCCAATCAAAGTTTCTAAACAACTTAGAGAATTGTATAAAAATGATCAGCTAAGCTCAATAAAGTGGCAACTTTAATCATCACACTGGTGTTCCGTCGTCCGGGCCCCACACGGATTAATCCCTAAACCCTACAATACCTGTCTGGAATAGAACGGATCAGGGGATCTGTATTCAGATTCCGACTTCTGCCAAGCAGGGGATTAGATTCGGTTTGATACCCATGAGGCTCTGTTGGAGCGGCGGAGGAATGCACATAAGTCGACCCAATATGAGTGATAGAAGTGATTCAACTTTATTTGCACGGATAGCTCATATTTATACAGTTTGCGATAATTATGCCTACTAGTCCTAATATGATTGGTACATTGCTAATGTTTATTCATTACTAAAACACACCCACTTGTAGTTTGCAGCTATGCGTGTTCCGTAACTTTCTCATGGGAACTTCTTCAAAAGTTACTTATGAAGTTATGCCAAGGTCACACCGTTTTTATTTTTCTCCTGATAACGGCAAGACCAGCTGCTGTTTTTCTCCTGCTATCAGTAAAGCCAGCTATTTTCGGCCAAGGCCTAATCTTGCTGCTCAAACTGACATTCATTCACACAGAACTCTGCTCGCACAACTTTTCTATAGACCCATGTCCTTTTTCATGAAGCCAATTCCCAACAATTCCCCCTTTTTCTTTTTGTGTGAGTAGAGCTTGGTGTGTCAGCCTTGAGACTCCTCTCATCATCTACCCGTACGCAATTCTAACTATTACATAGATTAATATCAATATACCCAACCATCGTAAGGCTTCCTTAATCAATGACATTAGCCATGGTGTTATCCCGCCGAATATTGACTGTAACACCCCATCAAACCAATTAGTTTCTTGCTGGATCTTTGTGTATGTTTCTTCAGCCAATTTATCTGTGTATAGATTGAGGTAAAATTTTAACACCTGCTGTATTGCCCTTTGCAAAGATCTGTGAACACAATTAATTAAGCACAGTAAAAACAACATTATACCTAATAAAATACATAAGAATAAAAGACTGTTCAGGTAATGCCAATGACACACAAAAAGAGATTTGATTAATAGCTTTAGCTAGTGACACCCAAACATTCTTACTGTCCCATGGCGTTAACCGAT
The DNA here is from genome assembly GCF_929443795.1 of Astur gentilis. Classification (NCBI taxonomy): domain Eukaryota; kingdom Metazoa; phylum Chordata; class Aves; order Accipitriformes; family Accipitridae; genus Astur; species Astur gentilis. The sequence continues at coordinate 34,597,226 of NC_064918.1, forward strand.
GTGGATCAATCACCGGTGTCACTGTCATGCTGCTTACTACAGTCAGTGTGTTCCATATCAATCTCAGCATAAGGTTTCAAATTTATGGGTAAATCAGGAACGTATCTGCCAGACATGGATAATGTGATTTTTTGTGCAATTGCTGTCAAGGCTTGCCGTCCCGGTGCACTTAGTTGTCTTGTAGAAGTTAAGCTATCGCTGCCCTGCAATAAATCCAGCAGCGGCTGTAAGTCTGTATTTGTAATACCACAACAAGGTCGAATCCACTGTAGGTCTCCGTTTAAATCTTTCTCCCTCTTTTTCTTTTTGAGCAATCCAGGCTTGCTTAATAACTTGGGATGCCATTTTCCTTAATAAGCTGAACAAGGTAAAATTATTACAATAGCTAAAATCACAGTAACTACAATAATGCCCATAATTCTTTGAGCCAACCTGTTACCCCTAATGACCCAGACCATGAGGACTATGAGGAAAATGAACCATCCATACATTCTTGTGCCATCTTGCTCCACGAACTCAGCCCAGCAATCGGTAGGTGCCAGCTTTCCGTGGGCGTCCCCACAGAGGCAACAATGGCCTCACCGTACACCAGCCTGATGTTGTTCGGAAAATCCCGGTATTTATACATTTGCAGAGGAACGGGTTTTAGCACACGTGGCCAGCAGGTGCCAAAAGTCCGCCTCAGTTGCAATCTATGACGCATGCGCTCGCTGGCCAGGCGCGCTGCACGAGTCATAGCCATCTTGTCTAGTGGTTCGTGGGCTTTACGATACAGTTGCGATGCACAGAGAATCTTGACCTGTTATGTTAGCCAAGGTGACCTATACATTAGTTTTCAGCTGAGGTAGTATTCATATTGCCACATCATCTATGATGCTTCAGATGATGATGGTTGTGCAAATTGAACAGGAGTCCATCGTGGGCCTGTATCTATGGAAACACAATCAACCTCGTTCCCAGGTTATTAATGGAAATAGACCTTACCCCTAATTTTGGCTTTAACTAACTTTTACATTTACCCCACACTGTCTTCCCGTAATCACACTATGTTTAATCAAATTATGCTTAACACACTTTTTACCTAAAGCAAGTTCTATATACAATAAGGCACGCTGTTCTAAAAACCTCTCTGAAGGACTCAATGTCCGCTAGTAATACTCTATTAGTCAGAATCTGTCGGATCAGTGGCTTCAGCACCCGCCGGTGCCGTGCCAGTCGCCATTGGGACAATTCCGGGTCCAGCATCAGTGCGAAGCCATGGCTTGACCCACTTAGCCGGGATCTCCCGGTAAGTTTTACTTCTGCTGATCCGCACCATTTCCCGGATTCTGGGTCCTTATACGTTACCATGATTCCTGTACTTTGTTGCGTCCTTTCTGCCTGTAAAAGAACATGATGCACTACCATTGGTAGGTCTTTGTGATCACCTGTCAATCTAAGATAATTTAGCACAAATAAGTCTTTGGCCAATCGTTCCTCTGGGAGTAAGCCCTGGGTTCCCCCCTTTTGTTTTTGCAGCATGTTCTTTTAGGGTTTGGTTGGACCATTTGACAATAGCCTGTCCTGTGGGAAGATGTGGAATACCGGTACCGTGGTGAATTCCCCACAAATTACAAAATCGAGCAAATCGTGTAGAACCATAGGCTGGGCCGTTGTCCGTCTTGATTTCTTTAGGCACACCCAGTACTGCAAAAGAAGCGTGAAGATGTCATTCAATATGTAAGGCCTTTTCTGCAGTTCGTGCCGTGGCCCACATGGCAGCAGGATAGGTATCAATACACACATGCACAGAACGCTTTGCACCAAACCACATGACATGGGTGACATCCATTTGCCACAACTGCAATGGCAAAAGACCTCATCGGTTAACCCCACGGCCCAAGCCCAGCCCTTCCTTTTGACAATCAGGGCATGCTTTAACGATACCTTGGGCATCAGTAAGTGGTAAGTCAAATTGCTTTGTTAACATCCTAGCGGGTTGGTGCAAGAATGCATGTGATTGCCATGCTTTGTTGAAAACGATTCCCTGGAGGAGGCTCCCGTGGTGCTGCAACCAATTGGTCAGCACTGTCATTTCCCGTTTCTCATCTGCACAGTGTTCTCATACCCAAGAGTTCTACCAGAGGGGTCATATCGCCATTAGTGATAACGCAAAGATTCCGCACCCACTGGATATCTCCCACAAGCTTCTGGACATCATGTACCGTTGAAATTTCTCATGTTATTTGAACCTTCTGAGGTTTAACATTGCTAGCATCTATGTGCCACCCCAAATACTTCCAAGGTGCTGCCTTTTGCACCTTTTCAGGAGTGATTATTACTCCGCGATGGCTTAAGATGTCCTGCAATTGAGTTAAAATTTCATCCTGTGGCAAGTTACTGAGGAAACTGCTTTCTTACAGGCTCTAATGCCCAGGCCACATACACCTGACACATCGTGGGGGAATTGCGCATTCATTGCGGTAACACGACCCAATGGTATCTCTTATGGGGTTCTGCCTTGTTAATCGATGGTACCGAAAAGGCGAACAGTTCAGCACCATCTGGGTGCAATCTTTTAGATCTATAATTAACAAATCCCATTCTTCTGGAAGCATAACTGGAGATGGCAAACCTGGCTGCAGGGCTCCCATGCTGTGCATCACCGCATTCATAGCTCTGAGATCATGTAACAGTCTGCACTTCTCACCTTTCTTGGGAATGGTAAATATTGATGTATTCCATGAACTAGTAAAAGGAACAACATGTCCCGCTCTCAATTGGTCCTCAACTAACCCTTGTATTTTTAGCAGCCTTTCAGAATTTAGCAGCTACTGATCAATCCACACAGGCTCATCTGTTTTCCAGTTAATTTTCAGAATTGGCTACCCCTCAGTGACCGCTCCTAAAAAGGATGCGGCACTAACATTGCCTTCATTTGGCTCAATAAATCACGGCCTATGAGGCCAAATAATTCAGTTGGGTTAGTCATGACATACGGACACGTCGTAACATGTTCACCATCGGGAACACAAATGGGTAATGGGTAGCTGACTTACTAAGGTGGCTTGTGTGACCCCTATCCCAGCAATACCAAAATTTGGATCAATCGATGGCCATGATGGAGGCCAAATGCATCGTGAAATAATCGTAACATCAGCTCCTATATTGATTGTCATCGGTTTCTTGACGACAACTCCGTCGGGCCCTTCCATTTGCACTACCTTTTCTGGTTTACCTCTTGTTGTGTCCATGGCAAAGTATACCTGCGGTTTCCCTGTGGAGCCGAATCCACCATCTCCACGTTGTACTTCACCTGGGTTTGGAACACACGACCTGAATGGAACTAATTGTGCTATTCTGGTACCTTTCGGAATAGAAACAGGAGGGATTAAAACATGAATCATAATTTTCACAGTGCCACAATAATCTGCATCAATAAGCCCTGGGAGCACCAGAATTCCTCCTAGAGCTGTTGAAGATGGCCCCATTAAAAATGCACTAAGCCCAAACCCCAATGGTCACTTTATGTTGACTGCGGTTTCCACATCCACTCCAGAGCTTCCTGGGGTGGCGGATCTGGTGGTTGCGAGGCTGCCTGAGGGCTGGCAGCTCAAGCCCCTTGCATTCGTGTCATTGTGCGAGGGCCCTTCGCGGTCGGTGTAAAGTTTCCCTGCTTCCTGTATTCTTGGTGGTATGGTGATCCTTCTTACACTTGTTGCAGCACTTACTGTTAACAGTACCTGTACATTTGCTCCTAATGTGTCCACGTTTGCCACAGTTAGAACACTTGACCAAGGGTGTCTTAGTGGCCTTGTGTTTCTTTGTAGCTCTTTGGAGAGCTGTGGCAGCATAGGCTACTTTCTGTGAGTCCACTGATCGATCCATGTATTCTATCATATCAACGATGTCTGCATTTTTCGGCAAATTACACAATGCTTTGAGTGTCTTTTCAGTAGCATTTTCAAAAGCGAGTATTTTGAACATGTTTTCTTTCATGCCCTCGTTCATGTCAGGGTGGTCATAAATTGTATTCTCCTGTTTCACCTGGGTAAAAGCATGGCTGTACATATTGTCTGGTATGGTAAGAAAAGCTTGATACGCCAAGATCTGTGATAGATAATGAACCTCAGCGATACATTGTAACTGAGCGTTCCCTGGTGCGAAGGGTCCAGTACCCATCAGCATCTGCATGGTTACTCCCCATAGGGGATCTGTTTGTTGTCGTGGTGTTGCTTGTTCCCTATCACAGAGCGTCTCCCACTGCCGGAAAAACACTAACATTTGGGCGGGTGTCAAAATCAACTGTGCTAGCTGTTTAATATCTTGAGGTATCAGCGTATCAGCAGAAAAAATGAATTGCAGTATTTGGTGAGTTAACGCAGATTTGATTCCGTACTGACTCACAGCATTCCTTAATTTCTCAATGACCTTCCAGTCAAACACCTCCCATTTTTTCTGTCCATTTGATGCAATAACTGGGAATGCTTGGAGCATAGTCCCTTCTATAATGGCATCTTTTATTACACCCCTCCAATGTCTCTGCCTTTCTTCCGCAGCGGCTATTACAAGCGGCTATTACAAGCGGCTCTGCGTCTATCGCGGGTGCGGTTGGTTTCCCCGTCTCTTTTCCGCATTTCCTTTAGCAATTCTAACATTGTCTCTTTTTGTTCTATTATTAGAGTAGCCAAATCCTTCTTTGCATTATTTGAATCAGGGTATATGCTAGGTATAATTTGTTCATGTTGAATGGTGGTATCTGGGGGCTGTTTTTTCGTAGGCAGATTTTTACTCACTCCCTGATTCTGTAGGGTTTCCTTTAATCATACGGATAGGGAGGCTTGGGAACTGTCGGATGGCTGATTAATATCTGCAGTCCCAGGGAGTGGAGCAGAAGTCAAGGCCACAAGAGCAGGCGAACAAGTTCCAAAAAGTCTCTCTCGCTGCATTATGTTTTTCTCCCCGCTTTTCCCTTTTGCTTGCGGATGGAGAGAGAGAGCAGCAAAAGCAGACACAGACGCTTTACGATCTGCTTTCATTTCTTACGGAGTTGTCTTAATCAATTTCCATAAAGTTGCAAGACCTTTAACTTCTTTAGACCCATCACTAATTTCATCCCATAGGGAGGTTCCGATAGCATTCCAGGTACTAAGCTCAAAAGCTGTACCCACACTAATTGAAAGGTTTCTGTCCTTGCTTCATTAGTTTTTTAGCTGATTTATCATCGTCAATTACCATATGCCATAATACGTCTCCTAATCTACGCCATTCACTCTCCTCAAATAATAATTCTGGATTCTGAAAGCATCCCTTAACACGACCTAAAGCAACTAATCCCGAAACTTGCTTAACGCAATTTACCCCCCGCTTTTCTAAAAAGCACTGTAATAATTTTAGGGCTACCTCTTGATCCATTGCCGGCCGGCTTCTCTATTCTCCTTGATACTCCTTGGTGCTACCTTGATTAAGGCATCTCAGTTAAAAAGTCTTTGCAGCCTTTTTCCAGTAGCCCTCACTGACGGCGAACCCCTTTTGGACGGTCCAGGCACGAGAGTTAACACACCAACCAAGACGATCAGCGTTCGGTTAATCTTTTGCCCCCCGGTCGCTGCTACCGGTGCTTCTCAGTGTCCGTCGCTCCAATTCCCCTTTCTTCGGTCCCTGTTCGGGCGCCATTTGTTGGAGCGGCGGAGGAATGCACATAAGTCGACCCAATATGAGTGATAGAAGTGATTCAACTTTATTTGCACGGATAGCTCATATTTATACAGTTTGCGATAATTATGCCTACTAGTCCTAATATGATTGGTACATTGTTAATGTTTATTCATTACTAAAACACACCCACTTGTGATTTGCAGCTATGCGTGTTCCGTAACTTTCTCATGGGAACTTCTTCAAAAGTTACTTATGAAGTTATGCCAAGGTCACACCGTTTTTATTTTTCTCCTGATAACGGCAAGACCAGCTGCTGTTTTTCTCCTGCTATCAGTAAAGCCAGCTATTTTCGGCCAAGGCCTAATCTTGCTGCTCAAACTGACATTCATTCACACAGAACTCTGCTCGCACAACTTTTCTATAGACCCATGTCCTTTTTCATCAAGCCGATTCCCAACAAGGCTCAATATTGGAAAATATAATATGAGCAATGGCATTATAGGGTTAGTAGATGCTCCTTTTGAGTATCAATATTGAAGTGATTATACCTCTTCTGGGAGATGGTGGCGAGATGAAGCAGCCTTCTATGAGATCCCTCGGGACACGGGGTGGCCTGACTTAATAACCAAAACTTGTAAGCGATGGAGATTGGAGGTCAGTCACGAAATCAGTATTAGTCATAGCCCACTGTGTCCTCCAGGATTCAAGGAAGCCTATTCCAGACAATTCCCACCTTCTCCATCCTGGTGGAGAATAACAGGCTGCCCTTCCTATCACAATATATCTTGTAATCTAGTTCCCTTTTGGCCTGCTTCCCTGGAAATTACCCCTTTTGAATTACAATATAATGTAAGATGGGATTCGGCTTGGTGTGTTCACATACCTGACAGGAAGGGACAATATCTTCTAATGAATGATGTCCACACTGCTTGAGGATGGTCAGTGAAACATATGTTAAAAACCAACCTCTTCACTTATTAAAGAAAGAATTCGTGGGCACGCCCAACCCCAATAATGCCCATTTCTTAAACTGTACCCACACTACAGATTGTACCACAGGTGCTGGCAATCCCATCAAAACGTGGATCAGTTTGGAAGTTAGAACCTTAATTTGAGATATGTGCACCTGTTGGGGATATCCTAATTTTGGATACCAAAACCAAGATAGCCAATGTAATCAGATCACCAATAATGTTAATATCTGGCTAATATGTGGAATTCCCATTAACCACTTCCCAAGGCATAAGGTGGGGTAGGATAATCAGATACACTGGGGAGACGCAGCTACTTGTCAAAACACTTTGTATGCTGCCCCTAAGGGGACCGTCTGGGGGTGTTCAGATGGGAAAATGTACTCACACTTGAATGTTATCAAACAGGCTGGATTGCGGTGTGGTTTGGGAGTTCCTACTATGTGTCCCAGATGAATCTTTGAATATACCACACCACCTATTCAATGGAAAAAAACGAGAACTTGATGACCCAAGTAGCACCCAGAAGTGGATTCAAAGCATTCTAAAACCTGATTATTATACCTGGGGACAAAAGGTATCGTTAGAGCTAGAATCATTCTTTGTGCCATCTGGGTATATTGTTCGGCACCAATGGGTGCTAGAAAACCTAACTTGGCAAGTACATGTATTAAGTAATTGGACTCGATATGCCTTTGGGGAACTAAATCTGCAAGTGCAACAGGTATCAAAAATGACATTACAGAATCATTTAGCCTTAGATATGTTATTGTTAAAAGAACAAGGTGTGTGTGGTATGTTGAACTTGACTGAATCCGAATGTTGTATTACCATTCATAATGCCACAACCTCAATTGAATAACCTTGGGCAAAGATGAAGGAGATTGCCGACCAGACGGGGGAACTCTTACACACCATGCAACCAGCTGACTGGTTTGATGGCTGGAATCCAAACTCATGGCTACATTCCATTTTGGGATACTTGGGACTGACAGGATGGGGAAAATGGCTTGTAAATATTGGACTTATGATATTAATTGGATTTATATGTTTAATAGCAAGCCTTGCCATAGTAAGATGTATGATTAGCCACTTACTATCCTCAGCTGTCTGTCTCTCTTCTCCTACTGTCCGCTATATTAAAATCACCACAGATGAAGATGACATAAATGAGAATCAAAGTCCAGCGACTGTTTGAGCCACGGGGTGGTGTGACGGTCTGACAAATTATAGTCAATGTCTCAAACATTCGTTAAAGAACTTTGGTGGAGAAAACGGCCTCTGTAAAAACGCTGGAGTTTTGTGAACAGGACAATGTGGCCGGAGGAGAGGGCCCCATGGAGGGTGGGACCGCACTTCTTCAAAGCCACCATTCCTTATCTTATGTGACCAGGAGAAGGAGCACAGCGTATGAGCCTGGAGGAGGAGGCCTCACAGAAGATGGGACTGTGCTTCTATCTTAAGCGGTCATGTCAGCAGAAAAAGAGAGGCAACTCCGCAATGAAACCCCCAAAGCTCACCAACCGATTCGAGAGAACCACGGGAATGGGAACTGCACGTGTCGAGACCATCGACTAACACACTATAAAAGAAGGGAGAAAGAGTTCTCAGTGAGCACCCTCCGGAACTGCATCTCTACACTGGTTGGACCCAGGACTGGTGAAACCCTTTTCTTCCTTCTTTCTTTCTTTCTTTCTTTCTCTCTCTCTCTTTTCCTTCTCTCTTTTTCACAGTCCCTACACCTCATCCTTTTAAACATAAACTGTTAACCAAGTCTGAGACTAGGAGTTGATCTAGCCACCCCTGGGCTCCTCTTTGAGAAGGAGTCCAGAAAGCAAGGGGGTCTGCCCTGAGCCTCGTGACTCAATGGGAGGGCTCTCCTTCTGACACAGATTCATGTTCCTTTTTCTATTTCTTTTTCTACACCTCCCTTCTCTTTTCAAACAGTGGCTTAATGACATGTTGCAAGGTTCATACTGATAAGTTCACTTGTACTTGGGCAAGGTTAGCTTGGTAGAATAAATGTTGATTGTTGTTTGAACTCCCCTGGTGTCATTTCACCTTAATTCTGACAAAGGAAATCCACCAACCTGAGTCGCTCCAACTTTGGGACGCGACACGGGCCTGAACAGATGGGGAGAAGGACATATCCACTTTGAATTGCTGGAACTCCCGGGATAATTCCTCTACAGCCGAGACAGAGGCTCGTAGGGAGGAATAGAGAATTTCTTCGTATTGCCGGAGTTGGACAGCCAGTTCGTCCACCGTTTGTCCATAGCCTTCTTTCCAGGACATTACTGCCAATGAGTTGACATAGGTTGGTGGTGCACTTCGTAGAAACTTCCACCACATCGGTTGTGTGCATTGGACTTCATCCGTATCTGTGGGTGACTGCCCATTTTCCAGAGCATTATAAATCACCTCCAAAACTGCTAATTCCCTCAGGTACTGGATACCTCTCTCCATGGTGGTCCACTTGCCTTGGTGACATGTGACTTCATCCCTGAAGGGGTATCTTTCCTTTACACCTGACAGAAGTCGCCTCCAGAGGCTGAGGACTTGTGTTTTTCTCCCAATCACCTTGTCGATGCCCCCTTCCCTAGACAGAGATCCCAACTGCTTGGCTTGCTTACCCTCTAATTCCAAACTACTGGCCCCATTATCCCAGCATCGGAGCAGCCAGGTAACAACGTGCTCACCTGGGGGGCAGCCAAAATCTTTTCACATGTCACGCAACTGGCGCAGGGATAGATATTGGGTGATTATTTCAGGGTCTGCCTCTTCCTCCTGTTGTCGCAATGACCCTGGTTCATCTTCATCTCTCACTAAGTGAACTGATTTCTTTGTGTGTTTCTTCTTCTGTACAGGGGCGACGAATACTGGCACAGGTTGGTTCTCTGGTTTAGCTGCAGTACCTCTCACGGTGGTTGGGGTAGCCATGGTGCCTGTTGCCAGGGTTGGGGTAGCCACAGTGCCTGTTGCTCTGTTTTCCCTTTCTTCCCCCTGAGGGTGCTGCCTAATATCAAGCAGTGTTTGGTAGATACTGTCCGGGGCCCAGCACAGTGCAGTGAGTTGTGCGTCTCTGGAATAACCACAGCATTTTCCTTTCAAATATTCTACCACTTCATGAGGGTTCTGTAGTTGTTCAGGAGTGAAGTTCCAAGCCACTGGAGGTGAGAATTTCTCTAGATACCTGCCCACATCCTCCCACATGCCGTGCCACCCATGAATATCCAGCTTTGGGGCAGATCTCTGGGTGGTATTCTTAAAAAACCTTTTTGTAGCCCTAAACAAGACCTGAAACATATTTAGGAAACATAGTACTAACAGCATGCTGGCTTGCGCATGCCAAGGATATTCAAAATTCTCAAAAGCTGTTGTAATTAGCCAGAAGGAGAGAAGGGAGGTGAACGAATGGGAGGAAGTATCCCCCCGACTTACCCATGGATTGGGTGCGATTAACCAATAAATTCCGATAGAAGGTGCCCTAAATATGGAAATGATATCACTGCCTCATACAGATACCAGCTTAACTTCATGCCCAGCAATGTAATAATTTCATAAGTTGACATTGCCCAGTACAGCAAAATGATCATCCCGATCGCTCTCCCAGAGGTGATAAACGTAACTGCAGGCAATACATAAAGCATATAAGAACTTAGAAAATGCCACCACGTGAACAAATGAACCAACACTGTGACTAGCAACTATTTATCTAATATAAGAAATGCGTATAACAAATTTGTTTTAACATGCTCTGGCCAGATCTTTCGTTATCTCAACCCTTCCTGCCCCACGTTGGGCGCCAGAAAGGACTGTCATGGTTTCAGCCCAGCCGGTAACAAAGGACCATGCAGCCGCTCGCTCCGGTGGGATGGGGAGGAGAATCAGAAAGGAGAAAAGAAAAAAAAACCACGGAACCTCGAGGGTTGAGATAAGGACAATTTACTGGGACAACACAGAAAGAGACGTTACAAAAACAACAACGGTACTAATAAAAGAATATACAAAACGAGTGATGCACAGTGCAACTGCTCACCACCCGGAACCCGACACTCCACCACGTCCCCCACCAAAAGCTGAGACCACACACCCCCAGCCCGCTCCCCATTTATATACTGAGCATGATGTCACATGGTATAGAATAGCTCCTTGGCTAGTTTAGGACAGCTGTCCTGGCTGTGACCCCCCTCCCAGGTTCCTGTGAACATTAAATCTATGCCAGCTGAACCCAGGACGGGAAGTCAACCCACTCAACTGAGCAAACGAAGCTGTGGTAGCCTGAGATAATACATTACCCAACTGTCTGCCTACCCCTGCGCGGGGGTTAACATAGCAGCTCTACTTTCTTTCATGCTGGTTCAAAGTCTGTACTCCACAGTGTATACTGTGCTGGACTGTGAACATGGTTGGCAAAAGTGCAAGTGCATTTCTGCAGCCTTACAAACTGTGGCCTCCCTCATCCTCTAGTTTTTTAGCTCTCTCTTGGTCCAACTGGTCCTGCCCACTACATCTTGTCTTCAATCCACACCCTTATGTAGGAGACATACAAAAGTGTTTTTATGGAACAAGCATGAGTATCTTTCTGTCCTAGTTTCAGCTGGGGTAGACTTAATTGTCATCCTAGTAGCTGTTACAGTGCTATGTTTTTGAGTTAGGGATGAGAAGAATGTTGATAACACTGATGTTTTCAGTTGTTGCTAAGTAGTGTTTAGACTATAGTCAAGTATTTTTCAGCTTCTCATGCCCAGCCAGCAAGAAGGTTGGAGGGGCACAAGAAGTTGGGAGGGGACACAGCCAGGGCAGCTAACCCAAAGTAGCCAAAGGGGTATTCCGTACCATGTGACGTCACATCTAGTATAGGAACTGGGGGCAGTGGGGGTGGGGGGATTGCCGCTTGTGGACTAACTGGGCGTCGATTGGCAGGTGGTGAGCAATTGCATTGTGCATCACTTGTATATTCTAGTCCTTTTATTATTACTATTATCATTTTATTAGTGTTATCATTATTAGTTTCTTCTTTTCTGTTCTATTAAACCGTTCTTATCTCAACCCAGGAGTTTCACTTCTTTTCCCAATTTTCTCCCCCATCCCACTGGGTGGGGGGGAAGTGAGTGAGCGGCTGTGTGGTGCTTAGTTGCTGGCTGGGGTTAACCCATGACAGTCCATTTTGGCACCCAATGTGGGGCACGAAGGGTTGAGATAACGACAGACCTGACCAGAGCTTGTTAAAACAAATTTGTTCTAAGCATTCATTATGTTGATCTATGTGTTCTTAAAGTTGTTGCTCTGGTTTTTAAAGTTCTTTTATGTATCACATTGTTTACTTTATGTAGTCCCTGTGCTGCTGCTTATCATCTGTGGGAGCTGGATTAAGGTTTTCGCTTTGATGTATGGTATAACACTGGTTTATGGTATGATAAAGTCATCGGTTGTGGGATTAATCCAGTATTTGCACTTAGCACTGTCACCTCTATACTTTGGGAGCCATCTGTGGGAAACTATTAATAATTACAGCATTTACCTTTCCTCCTTGGAAAGCCAATCTATGGGTGGGGTCCCTTTCTACCCTTTTCCCTTCTCCTTCAGTCCAGTTACAATGGCATTTGAGAATTTTGAAAAATTTGAATACCCTTGGGATGTTGTGACCAGCACGGTCCTAACCCTACTGCTAGGAATTAGCATACTTCTGAATGTGGTTCAGCTCTCGTTTAAGGTTAAACAGCTATTTAAGAAGATCACCCAGAGATCTGCTCCGAGGCTGGATAATTATGAGTGGCAGGGTGTGTGGGGTAGTATGGGCAAGTGCCTAGAACAGTGGGCACCTCCAATGTTTTGAAAATTCACCCCTGAACAAGTGCAGAATCCGGAAGAACTAGTAAAATATTTGGAAAAGGCATGCTATCACCCTGGCAACTCCAGGGAGATAGATACAAATTGCTGCAACATGCTGGGGCCTGGCCTATGCCTATCAAGCCCTGCTCAACACCACTCAGTACCCTCAAGTGGAAGAGAAGGTCTCTGGATCTAACAACAAGATGACAGGCACTGCGGCTACCCAAACCTTGGTTACGGGCACTGCAGGTCCTCCAGCCCCAGCAAAGAGCACTGCAGCTATCCAAACCATAGCAATAGGCACTGCAACTGATCCAACCCACACCAGTATCAGTTGACCCCATACAGAAGAAGAAATATACAAAAAAATTAGTTCGCTTGGCAAAGGATGAAGGTGAACCAGGGTCATCACGGGAACAGGAGGAAGAGGCAGAACCAGAAGTAATCACCCAATCCCTCTCCCTGAGTGAGCTGAGGGATATGCAAAAAGATGGCCTGGCACGTTAGACCCAAAGGAGTATAAGGCTCTAGTAGACACTGGTGCACAGTGCACTCTAATGCCATCAAGTTATAAAGGGGCAGAACCCATTTGTATTTCTGGTGTGACAGGGGGTTCTCAAGAGTTAGCTGTATGGGAAGCTGAGGTAAGCCTAACTGGGAATGAATGGCAGAAAAAACCCATGGTGACTGGTCCAGAGGCTCCGTGTATCCTTGGCATAGACTATCTCAGGAGAGGGTATTTTAAGGACCCGAAGGGGTATCGATGGGCTTTTGGTATAACTGCCTTGGAGACGGAGGGCGCTGGACAGCTGTCTACCCTGCCTGGTCTCTCTCAAGACCCTTCGGTTGTGGGGTTGCTGAAGGTTGAAGAACAGCAAGTGCCAATTGCTACCACGACGGTGCACCGGAGGCAATATTGCACCAACCGAGACTCTCTGATTCCTATCCACAAGTTGATTCGCCAACTGGAGAGCCAAGGAGTGATCAGAAAAACTCACTTACCCTTTAATAGTGCCATATGGCCAGTGCAGAAATCTAATGGGGAGTGGAGACTAACAGTTGACTATCGCTGCCGTTCCAGATATGCTAGAACTTCAATATGAGCTAGAGGCAAAGGCAGCCAAGTGGTATGCCACACTTGACATTGCTAATGCATTTTTCTCAATCCCTCTGGCAGCAGAGTGTCGTCCACAATTTGCCTTTACTTGGAGGGGTGTCCAGTACACTTGGAATCGATTGCCCCAGGGGTGGAAACACAGCCCCACCATTTGCCATGGACTAATCCAGACTGCACTGGAAAAAGGTGGAGATCCAGAACACTTGCAATACATTGATGACATCATCATATGGGGCAACACGGCAGAAGAAGTTTTTGAGAAAGGGAAGAAAATAATCCAAATCCTTTTGAAGGGTGGTTTTGCCATAAAAGAAAGTAAGGTCAAGGGACCTGCACAGGAGATCCAGTTTTCAAGAATAAAATGGCAAGATGGACGTTTTCAGTTCCCAATGGATGTGATTAACAAAATAGCAGCTATGTCTCCACTGACTAATAAAAAGGAAACACAGGACTTCTTAGGTGGGATGGGCTTTTGGAGAATGCATATTCCATATTACAGTCTGATTGTAAGCCCTCTCTATCAAGTGACCCGGAAGAAGAATCATTTTAAATAGGGCCCTGAACAACAACAAGCCTTTGAACAAATTAAATGGGAGATTGTTCATGCAGTAGCACTTCGACCAGTCTGGACAGGACAAGATGTTAAAAATGTGCTCTATAATGCAGCTGGGTAGAATGGCCCTACCTGGAGCCTCTGGCAGAAAGCACCTGGGGAGACCCGAGGCCGACCCCTGGGGTTTTGGAGTTGGGGATACAGAGGATCCGAGATTCGCTATACTCCAACTGAAAAAGATATATTGGCAGCATATGAAGGAGTTTGAGCTGCCTCAGAAGTGGTTGGTACTGAGACACAGCTCCTCTTAGCACCCCGACTGCCAGCGCTGGGCTGGATGTTCAGAGGGAGGGTCTCCTCTACACATTACGCGACTGACACCACGTGGAGTAAGTGGGCTGCACTGATCACACAACGGGCTCGCATAGGAAACCCCAGTCACCCAGGAATGTTAGAAGTGATAACGGACTGGCCAGAAGGCAAAGATTTTGGAATGTCACCAGAGGAGGAGGTAACACAGGCTGAAGAAGCCCCGCTGTATAATAAACTGCCAGAAAATGAGAGGCAATATGCCCTGTTCACTGATGGGTCCTGTCGCATTGTGGGAAAGCATCGGAGGTGGAAAGCTGCTGTATGGAGTCCTACACGACTAGTCGCAGAAAGTGCTGAAGGAGAAGGTGAATTGAGTCAGTTTGCAGAGGTGAAAGCCATCCAGCTAGCATTAGATATTGCTGAAAGAGAAAAGTGGCCAGTGCTCTATCTCTATACTGACTCATGGATGGTGGCAAATGCCCTGTGGGGGTGGCTACAGCAATGGAAGCAGAGCAACTGGCAACACAGAGGTAAACCCATCTGGGCTGCCGCACTGTGGCAAGATATTGCGTCCTGGCTAGAGAATCTGGTTGTAAAAGTACGTCATGTAGATGCTCACGTGCCCAAGTGTCGGGCCACTGCAGAACATTGAAACAACCAGCAGGTGGATCAGGCTGCCAAGACTGAAGTGGCTCAGGTGGACCTGGACTGGCAACATAAGCGTGAGCTATTTATGGCTCAGTGGGCCCATGATACTTCAGACCATCAGGGAAGAGATGCAACATATAGATGGGCTCGAGACCGAGGGGTGGACCTGACCATGGACACTATCGTGCAGGTTATCCATGATTGTGAAACATGTGCTGCAATTAAGCAAGCCAAGCGATTAAAGCCCCTGTGGTATGGAGGGCGATGGCTGAAATATAAACAGGGGGAAGCCTGGCAGATTGACTATATCACACTCCCACAAACTCGCCAAGGAAAGCGCTATGTGATTACAGTGGTGGAAGCAACCACCGGATGGCTGGAAACATAATCTGTACCCCATGCCACTGCCCGGAACACTATCCTGGGCCTTGAGAAGCAGGTCTTGTGGCGACATGGCACCCCAGAAAGAATTGAGTCAGACAACGGGACTCGTTTCCGAAACAACCTCATAGACACCAGGGCCAAAGAGCATGGCATTGAGTGGGTGTATCATATCCCCTATCATGCACCAGCCTCTGGGAAAATTGAGCGATACAATGGACTGTTAAAGACCACACTGAGAGCAATGGGGGATGGGACTTCCATACATTGGGATACACACTTAGCAAAAGCCACCTGGTTAGTCAACACCAGAGGATCTGCCAATTGGAGTGGCCCTGCCCATTCAGAATTTTTACATACTGTTGAAGGGGATAAAGTCCCTGTAGTGCACATAAAACATATGTTAGAGAAAACAGTCTGGGTTACTCCTGCCTTAGGCAAAGGTAAACCCATTTGTGGGATGGCTTTTGCTCAAGGGCCTGGGTGCACTTGGTGGGTGATACGAAAAGATGGGGAAGTCCGATGTGTGCCTCAAGGGGATTTGATTTTACATGAGAATAGCCAGAATTGTACTGTATATTAGTTGCTATATAACCCTGCTACTGTATGTTATCATTACTATAATTGTTAAATGCTATATCCATAGTACTATAGTAAGAATCACTTGGATCAAGCAAGAAAGAACTGCGATAAAACTGAGCAAAGCGCAGTAGTGATGGAACCAGAACTGACTCCAGCATGCAACAATCCAACGGTGCACACCATCCTCCTGCTGCGCCCAATGTCACCTGCTCATCACAGAGATAAACATTTTAGCGCTCTTCAAAATGCAGTCTTTGAAGATGTGCTGGATTGAACCCAGGTGGCAAAGCACCACACAGCCACTCATTCATTATCCCCCCTCCCAGTGGGATGGAAGAGAGAATAGGAAGAGTAAGTGTGAAAACTCATGGGTCAAGATAAAGATAGTTTAATAAGTGAAGGAAAGAGGAAGAAGAAAGGAAAAAAGTAAGAAAAAACAAACCACAAGTGATGCAAAGGCAATCACTCACCACCTCCCACAAACAGACCGATGGCCAGCCAGTCTCTGAGCAATGGCTACCTTCCCAAAAAAACTGTCCCCTCCATTTTTATTGCTGAGAATGATGTTTTATGGCATGGAATATCCCTTTGGTCATTTCTGGTCATCTCTGCTAGTTCTGTCCCCTTCCAACTTCTTGCATGCCCCAAAACTCCTTACTGGAGGGGGGCAGAGTGGGAAAGAGAGAAAGCCTTGAGGCTGTGCAAGCACTGCTCAACAATAGCCAAAACATTGGTGTGTTATCAACACTCTTAGTCACAAATACAAAACACAGCACAATACTAGCTGCTATGAAGTTAACTTCCCCCACAGCCACATCCAGTACAGAAGTTCACAATTACAGGTCACAAGATTGTTGCTTATCATATCCAGTTAGTCATTAGTGAGATTTTTTCTGTGATGATGAAGGGTGACAGGATTATACTTTTTATCAACACACTAAACTAATGATGTGTGCAAAATACTCCAGTATATCTTCACCAAATCAAAACCTGCTCTAATATCCATAGGAGGTTTGTGCGCTACTAGCTTTGATTTTATAGTTTCTCCCAGTGATCTGAACTTTTCTTAGTGTATTTGGACACAAATTATTCTTCAACATTGACTGATATGGCAAAGAAGTCTGTGGTGGGTTAACCCTGGCTGGACACCAGGTGCCCACCAAAGCCACTCCATCCCTCCCCTCCCCAGCTGCACAGGGGAGAGAAAATATAACAAAAGGCTCATGGGTCAAGATAAGGACAGGGGGAGATCACTCATCAATTACCATCATGGGCAAAACAGACTCAACATGGGGAAATTGATTCAATTTATTATCAATTCAATCAGAGTAGGGTAATGAGAAATAAAACCAAATCTTAAAGCACCTTCCCCCACCCCTCCCCTCTACCTGGGCACTGCTTCACTCTGGAATTCTCTACCTCCTGTGGAATGATTGCTGGAGGTGAATTATTGATATGTCCCCCCTCTTAAGGGAAGGTAAACCTCCAGGGTGGAATGCGGTGGATATACATGAAATCTGTTCCATAATAATTCCCTAAGCAACATAACCTGCAACCTTAGATGTTAGCAACACCAGGGGAGCTTGGTATGCTGACTCTGAGAAATGACATGGAGGGTGGAGCGGAGTGGAGACACCGTGGCCAGGGTCTGTGATATCACTGCAGGGATGGGGAACTGGAACTACTGGAACAAGAATGGAAGGTCCCTGCATTTAATCCACTGAAGCAAGGAGGTGAAATAATGAGCATGTGCTCTGAATTTTTTCTGGTATGTACCTTTAAAAGCAAAGCGAGAGAACTTTATACCAATCAAAGTAAAGGTATGTATGACTACAGTCACTCAAGCTCCACCTAAAAAAATAAAATATAAAAGGGCTTAAGAGAGGAGGAATGCTAGGGAAGACACCATCATAGACAAGTTGGGAGGACATCGCTGACTTCTGGGATCAGTTGACGGGCTGAACCTCTCTTCCTGCCCATAGAGACACCTATTAGGTAGGATTTGAACCCTCGGTCATACAGAGTGCTTCCCCAGGAAACTTAGAAATCTCTATAGAGTTTTTCCATAATTTTATGTGCTTGTAGTCGACTGTATTATTATTTGCACGTGCTTTGCATACAGTGTATTTATGACTGGCAATCCAAAAGAACCTGTATTCTTGTTGCTTTAATAAACTGTACTATTCATTGAAATCTGGCCATGATAGTTAGTTGAATGGGACCAAACTACCTAAGTCTGGTAATTCTAGTGTGTTGAATGCGGTTAAGCTCAGAGTGCAGTATGCTATTAGTGCATCCATCATCGTGATACTTCAACATATTGAACGCAACCAGACTTATAGTGTTGAATTGGACATCACTCAGAATCTAAGCCTAGCCGCCCCCAGCCCCTCTGACATCTAAGGACAAGCTGGAATGCAAGGGGGTTTATTTTCTGCCAAACTTCATTATGCTTTAACACAACATCTCCTCCCCCCGAGCGGCACAGGTGGAAGGGGAATGGGGGTTGCTGTCAGTTCATCCTTCTTCCTCAGGGGGAGGACTCCTCACATTCCTCCCCTGCTCCAGCGTGGGGTCCCTCCAATGGGAGATAGTCCTTCACAAACTTCTCTAATGTGGGTCCTTCCCACAGGCTGCAGTTCTTCACGAACTGCTGCAGCGTGGGTCCTTTCCACAGGGTGCAGTCCTTCAGGAGCACACAGCTCCAGTGTGGGTCCCCCACAGGGATCACAAGTCCTGCCAGAAAACCTTCTCCAGCGTGGGCTCCTCTCTCCATAGGTCCTGTCAAGAGCCTGCTCCAGCACAGGCTTCCCACAGGGTCACAGCCTCCTTTGGGTGCATCTACCTGCTTCTATGTGGGGTCCTCCATGGGCTGCAGGTGGATATCTGCTCCATCGTTAACCTCCATGGGCTGCAGGTGGACAGCCTGCCTCACCATGGTCTTCACCACAGGCTGCAGGAGAATCTCTGCTCTAGCACCTGGAGCACGTCCTTCTTCACTTACCTTGGTGTCTGCAGTTGTTTCTCTCACATATTCTTACTTGTTGTATTGGTTTTGTGTGGCAAGGTTTTGGGGGGGGGGGGGTGGGGAGTGTTACAGGGGTGGCTTCTGTAAGAAGCTGCTGGAAGCTTCCCCTGTGTTTGAGAGAGAGCCTATACCAGCCAGCTCTAAGACGTACCTGCCACCGGCCAAGGCCGAGCCAATCAGCGATAGTGGTAACGCCTCTGTGATAACATTTTTAAAAAGGAAAAAAAAAGTTGAGACAGGGAGAAACAGCTGCTGGAGTAAGGAGTGAGAACATGTAAGATAAACAACCCTGCGGACACCAAGGTCAGTGAAGAAGGAGGGGGAGGAGATGCTCCAGGCGCCGGAGCGCAGATTCCCCTGCAGCCCGTGGTGAAGACCCTGGTGAGGCAGGCTGTCCCTCTGCAGTCCAGGGAGGTCCACGGTGGAGCAGATATCCACCTGCAGCCCGTGGAGGACCCCACGCTGGAGCAGGTGGGTTCCCGAAGGAGGCTGTGACCCCGTGGGAACCCCGCACTGGAGCAGGTTCCTGGCAGGACCTGCGGATCTGTGGAGAGAGGAGCCCACGGAGCAGGTTTTCTGGCAGGACTTGTGACCCTGTGGGGGACCCACGCTGGAGCAGTGTGCTCCTGAAGGACTGCACACCGTGGAAAGGACCCATGCTGGAGCAGTTCGTGAAGAACTGCAGCCTGTGGGAATGGCCCATGTTGGAGAAGTTTGTGGAGGACTGTCTCCCATGGGTGGGACCCCACGCTGGAGCAGGGGAAGAGTGTGATGAGCCCTCCCCCTGAGGAGGTGAAGCGGCAGAAAATAACGTGTGATGATCGTAAACCCCATCCCCGTCCCCCTGTGCCGCTGGGGGGGGGTTGGTAGAGAAATCCGGGAGTGAAGTTGTGCCCGGGAAGAAGGGAGGGGTGGTGGGAAGGTGTTCTGAGATTTGGTTTTATTTCTCATTACCTTGCTCTGGTTGATTTGTAATAAATTGAGTTAATTTTCCCAAATTGAGTCTGTTTTGCCTGTGACAGTAATTAGTGAATGATCTCTCCTGTCCTTATCTCAACCCACAAGTTTTTTGTTATATTTTCTCTCCCCTGTCCAGCTGAGGAAGGGGAGTGATAGAATGGCTTTGGTGGGCACCTGGCGTCCAGCCAGGGTCAACCCATCACACTTGTCTCTCTGGCTGCAGTTGCTGTTGTGCAGCAACTTTTCCCCCTTCTTAAATATATTATCACAGAGGCACTTCCACTGTCACCGTTTGGCTCAGCCTTGCCCAGCAGTGGGTCTGTCTGGGAGCCGGCTGGCATTGGCTCCATGGGACATAGGGGAAGCTTCTAGCAGCTTCTCACAGAAGCCACCCATGTAGCCCCCCCGCTACCAAAACCTTGCCACTCAAACCGAATACAAAGTCACAACTGGCCATTTGATATTTTTTCCTTCCATTATCTTGAGGCTTCACCCAAGAAACGATAGGCATAACTGACATTTAAATGGTACAGAGTGTGCTGACTGATTGAATTGAGCTAGTTTTAAATTTTTTTACAGAACCTAAACACCTTAAATGCTTTATGTTGCTATCACATGTATTTCAGTGATTTAAGCAGCCCTCTATTCCCAGCCCTCGTTCCTGTACCACCCACTGCTTTGTGCTGGCACAGCTGTTTGGATGTGGGTGGCCCACAGGGCGGAGAAGAAGCAGCTGGAGGGGTGGGAGAGCTGTTTACACTGACTTAAGCAGCTCTGCCATCAAATGTGTAACCATGGTCTAAGATCCCCTGAAGTTACTTAGAAGGATAGACCCTCTGATTTTCACATCTCATCTGAATTGTCTCCATATTTTTTTGTATGTTAGGCAGGTGATAACTGTAATATTTCAGATGGCACTGTATGGTAATTGTTGGTAAATGTTGACTTATTCATGGTGACTGCTGTGTATTGGTTTTCATTAGAAATGTAACATAAACTGGAAGCATTGAAAAACAGCAGCAGCAGCAGCAATTACACATGTGATCATCACAGAGTTTCAACATCTTACTTCAGTAAAGCCTGACTAGAGAGAAAGCAAATTCTTCCATGAGCATTTCATTTGCTTTTGCTCTTACTAAGTGATTGCAATTATCAGTTGCATTAAAATATATTCTTCTGATATTTTTCAAATAATTTTGTGATAGGCTTCTGCATTATAAGCAACATCTTTTACTAATCTTAAAACCACTATCAGACCCTAGGTGGTAATGTTCTGGAAAAACTCTGGATGTAGGAACCATTTCTGCAAATCATTAGAAAATTTTCTGAGAAGCTTCCAGACCTAGTCTTTATTATCTAAAGGAAAAAATGAAACTAACTACTAAAAGTTCCTCTTAATATTTCATCCAGAGAAATTGCTTAAGGGGCTTTTCAGAAAACAAAGATTTTTACACAGATGATGATTCAATAGAGTCAAAATATGCTTTTTTTTCTTTCTTTACAAATATCTGGTAGAAAATCTACTTCCACAAGATGCTGAAAGGCTCTCCAACTGCCATCACTCCCACCACACCCAATTTTTCTTAATATCTTCTCTAAGTATTTCTGGAGCTGTGGTGGGTTGACCTTGGCTGCCTGGCAGGTGCCCACCAAGACGCTCTATCAATCCCCTCCTCAACTGGACAGAGGAAACAAAAAGCTCATGGATCAAGATAAGGACAGGGAGATCACTCAGCAGTTACTGTCACAGGCAAACCAGACTCGACTTGGGGAAATTAATTTAATTTATTGCCAATCAAATCCGAGTAGGATAATGAGAAATAAGAACAAATCTAAAAACATCCTCTCCCCACCCCTCCCTTCTTCCCGGGCTCAACTTCACTCCCAATTTCTCAACCTCCTCCCTCCAAGTGGCACAGGGGGACAGGGAATGGGGTTTCTGGTCAGTTCATAATGCTTTGCCTCTGCTGCTCCTTCCTCCTCACGCTTTTCTCCAATGTGGGTCCTTCCCATGGGCTGCAGTTCTTCATGAACTGCTCCAGCATGAGTCCTTTCCACACCATGCAGTCCTTCAGAAACATACTGCTCCAGCGTGGGTCGTCCATGGGGGAAAGGTCATAGAATCATATAATCATTTAGGTTGGAAAAGACCTTCAAGATCATCGAGTCCAACCATCATCCATGCCCACTAAACCATGTCCTGAAGTGCCATGTCTATGCACTTTTTGAATACCTCCAGGGATGGTGACTCAACCACTTCCCTGGGCAGCCCATTCCAATGTCTGACAACCCTCTCAGTAAAGAAGTTTTTCCTAATATCCAACCTAAATCTCCCTTGCCACAACTTGAGGCCATTTCCTCTTGTCCTATCTCCAGCCACCTGACAGAAGAGACCAGCACCCACCTCACTACAACCCCCCTTCAGGTAGTTGTAGAGAGCTATAATGTCTCACCACAGCCTCCTCTTCTCTAGACTAAACAGCCCCAGCTCTCACAGCCGCTCCTCATAAGACTTATGCTCCAGGCCCCTCACCAACTTGGTTGCCCTTCTCTAGACACGTTCCAGCACCTCAATGTCTTTCCTGTAGTGAGGGGCCCAAAACTGAACACAGTACTCGAGGTGCGACCTCACCAGTGCCGAATACAGGGGAACAATCACCTCCCTGCTCCTGCTGGCCACACTATTTCTGATACAAGCCAGGATGCCATTGGCCTTCTTGGCCACCTGGGCACACTGCTGGCTCATATTCAGCTGGCTGTCAACCAGCACCCCCGGGTCTTTTTTTTCTGCTGGGCAGCTTTCCAACAACTCTTCCCCAAGCCTGTAGTACTGCATGGGGTTGCTGTGACCCAAGTGCAGGACCTGGCACTTGGCCTTGTTGAACTTCGTACGATTGGCCTCAGCCCATTGATCCAGCCTGTCCAGATCCTTCTGTAGAGCCTTTCTGCCCTCAAACAGATCGACCCTGCCTCCCAACTTGGTGTCATCTGCAAACTTGCTGAGGGTGCACTCAATCCCCTCATCCAAATCATTGATAAAGATATTAAACAGAACGGGGCCCAACACCGAGCCCTTTGGAACACCACTTGTGACCCGCCGCCAACTGGATTTCATCCCATTCACCACAACCCTCCGGGCTCAGCCAGCCAGCCAGTTTTTCACCCAGTGAAGAGTACGCTTGTCCAAGCCATGACCCGCCAGCTTCTCAAGGAGTATGCTGTGAGAGACAGTGTCAAAGGCCTTGCTGAAGTCGAGGTAGATAACATCCACAGCCTTTCCCTCATCCACTAGTCGGGTCACTTGGTCACAGAAGGAGATCAGGTTGGTCAAGCAGGACCTGCCTTTCATAAATCCATGCTGACTAGGCCTGATCCCCTGCTTGTCCTGGACTTGCCATGTGAGTGCTCTCAAGAAAAACCATTCCATAATCTTCCCTAGTACTGAGGTCAGGCTGACATGCCTGTAGTTCCCCAGATCCTCCCTCCGACCCTTCTTGTAAATGGGAGTCACATTGGCAAGCCTCCAGTCCTCTGGGACCTCCCCTGTTGACCAGGAACGCTGATAGATGATGGAGAGTGGCTTGGCAAGCACCTCTGCCAGTTCCCTCAGTACTCTTGGATGGATCCCGTCTGGTCCCATAGATTTGTGAGTGTCCAGATGGTGTAGTAGGTCGCTAATTATTTCCTCCTGGATTAAGGGGGGTATATTCTGCTCTTCATCCCTGTCTTCCAGCTCAGGGGGTGGAGTACCCTGAGGAAAACTGGTCTCCCTATTAAAGACTGAGGCAAAGAAGGCATTAAGTACCTCGGCCTTTTACTCATCTCTGGTGGCAATGTTCCCTTCTGTATCCATTAAAGGATAGATATTCTCCTTGGGATTCTTTTTACCGTTAACATATTTGTAAAAACATTTTTTGTTGTCCCTTACAATAGTGGCCAGACTGAGTTCTAGCTGAGCTTTTGCCTTTCTAATTTTCTCTCTGCATGATCTAACAAGATCCCTGTACTCCTCCCAAGTTGCCCGCCCTTTCTTCCAGAGATGATAAACTCTCCTTTTTTTCTTGACTCATAGCAAAAGCTCCCCGTTCAGCCAGGCTGGTCGTTTTCCTCGGCCGTTCGACTTGCGGCACATGGGAATAGCCTGGTCCTGAGCCATTAAGATTTCCTTCTTAAAGAATGTCCATCCCTTCTGGACGCCTTTGCCCTTCAGGACTGTCTCCCAAGGGACTCTCTCAACCAGTTCCTCGAAGAGGCCAAAGTTTGCCCTTCAAAAGTCCACAGTGGTGGATTTGCTGACCACCTTCCTTGCCTCACCAAGAATTGAGAATTCTATCGTTTCATGGTCACTAAGCCCAAGACAGCCTCCGACCATCACACCTCCCACCAGTCCTTCCCTGTTATGCTAGATTTTACTTCACCAAGGAATATTTCTTGAGTCTGACCCTGACTCTGATGGCAAGAATCCTGAGGTCTTTTAACAAAGCACTGGCTGAACCAGGACATAGACGTGGGCAACATGCTCTAGGTAACCTCGCTTGAGGGGGGGGGGGGGTTGGACCAGATGACCTCCAGATGTCCCTTCCAACCTGAACCACTCAGCGATTCTGTGTTTCAACAGTGAGAACAGAACCACCTTTTTAGAGAGGCACTGACACTCAGCACACTATCCTGCATTGTCAGCAGGGAGGGTGCAAGAATTACAGGGATTTACTGTTCTCCTAATACTGCTGATTCATTGACAAAAACAGAATTAAATTGTACAATATTAGTACTATTCATAGCCCTTCTACCCTTGTTGCAGACTGCAATATTTCTAAAGACGTTTCCATTGGTGACAGATCATCTGCAAAACTCTCTGACCAACACTGGATCAAAGAAAGATCATTAGTAATTTTGTACCCACAACTTTGCTCTTGTTTGTAGGTTGGGATTTTGTAAACTAGCTAAAGATATGTCATTCAGGTAATTTGAAGAGAAATATGACATCAGAATTTACAGATGGATTTAAGAAAAAAATAAAAATTAAATGTTAAATTAGTCAATGATTAAGAGCTGCTAAATCTTATGATTCACCTTAAACTTTGAATGAACCTTAGACTGCTGCTACACACATATAATACCTTAAGACATAAACCATTAACCAAGTCCGGGACTAGGAGTGGATCCAGCCTCACCTAAGCTCCATCAGAAGTTTAGAAAGCAAGGGGGTCTTCTCTGAACCTTGTGACTCAACAGGAGGGTCTCCTTTACCTTTTTGCATTTTTGATCTCTGTGCAAATCATGAAAAATCAATTCCAACTCGATCTTCCTTTGTATAAATCATTCTAGTATGATTCTAACTTGTTTTTCCTTTGTATGCTTGTCGTGGTTTCAGCCCAGCCGGTAACAAAGGACCACGCAGCCGCTCGCTCACTCCTCCGCCCCCCCTCTGGTGGGATGGGGAGGAGATGGAGGAGAGAAAAGAAAAAGAAAACGGGAACCTCGAGGGTTGAGATAAAAGCAGTTTACTGGGACAAACACAAAGAGATTACAACAACAACAGCACTAATGAAAAAGTATACAAAAAGAGTGATGCACAGTGCAACTGCTCACCACCCGGGACCCGACGCTCCACCACTTCCCCCACCGAAAACAGAGACCACCCCCCGGCCCGCTCCCCATTTATATACTGAGCACGATGTCACATGGTATGGAATAGCACCTTGGCTAGTCCAGGTCAGCTGCCCCGGCTATGACCCCACCTCCCAGGTTCCTGTAAAAATTAACTCTATCCCAGCTGAACCCAGGACATTATCCACCCCTTATTCTATACCATCTACATCATGCCCAGATCTTACATTTTTTTCCCAGTCAACCACTACAACTTTCCTTGTCTTATATATAAGTACATGGACTCCACCCCCTGACCTCGCACACACACACATGGTGTTACTTTAGCCTATGGGCTATCCCTCTAATGTGTCCATCGATTTTGGGGCTCTATCTCTTGTAACAGTTCTTCAGGATAAGAGAGAGATGGTGTGAGATGTTGGGTTGTTGTATGCTGCCTCTGGAACTTGTGGCTAGTACATTTGGTGCAACTCATGCCCTTGGTCTACAGGTCGAAGATGTTGATCTTGAGGAAATTGCTGGGTGCCAGTTCAAGTTCTATCACTGTTGTACTTGGCTCAGTTTCAAAAGTCCATCCTGTAGTCATTTGGATAATTCTCACAATAATACCCTTGATATGGCATATAGACACTATAGATACAATGACATGCATTGGCAGGTTATTTAGCAGTTAAATATCATACAGTCCAATTCACCGGCTATTCTCTCCCAAAATCAAATCTCCCTGAGGTACACATCGAACCTCCCCATCCTTCTGCATCACCCACTAGGTGTACCCAGGTCCTTGAGCAAAAACAACCCCTTGAATGGGTTTGCCTCTGCTTGAGACAGGACTAACCCAGACTGTCTTTCCTAACATACTCCTCATGCGCACTACAGGGACTTTATCCCCTTCTACAGTATGTGGAACTCTTGGTTGGGTGGGGCCAGCCCGATTGGCGGATCCTCTAGTATTAAACAAGCAGGTGGCTTTTGTTAAATGTGTATCCCAATGCTTGAAAGTTCCACCCCCCATCGCTCTCAATGTAGTTTTCAGCAGTCCATTGTATCATTCAATTTTTCCGGAGGCTGGTGCGTAATAAGGGATGTGATACACCCACTCAATGCCATGTTCTTTGGCCCAGGTGTCTACGAGGTTGTTTCGGAAGTGAGTCCCATTGTCCGACTCGATTCTTTCTGGGGTGCCGTGTTGCCATAAAATTTTCTCTTCAAGGCCCAGGATAGTGTTCTGGGCAGTGGCATGGGAGACAGGGTATGTTTCCAGCCATCCAGTGGTTGCTTCCACCATTGTAAGCACATGGCACTTGCCTTGGCATGTTCGTGGGAGTGTGATATAGTCAATCTGCCAGGCCTCCCCTGTTTATATTTCAGCCATCGCCCTCCATGCGACAGGGGTTTTTGCCGCTTGGCTTGCTTAATTGCAGAACGTTTCACATTCATGGATGACCTGCGCGATAGTGTCCATGGTCAAGTCCACCCCTCGATCTCAAGCCCATCTATATGTTGCATCTCTTCCCTGATGGCCTGAGGTATCGTGGGCCCACTGAGCCATAAATAGCTCACCCCTACGTTGCCAGTCCAATTCCACCTGAGACACTTCAATCTTGGCGGCCTGATCCTCCTGCTGGTTGTTTTGATGTTCTTCAGTGGCTCGACTCTTGGGTACATGAGCATCTACATGATGTACTTTTACCACTAGCTTCTCTATCCGAACAGCGATATCTTGCCACAGTGCGGCAGCCCAGATGGGTTTACCTCTGCGCTGCCAATTGCCCTTCTTCCATTGCTGTAGCCACCCCCATAGGGCATTTGCCACCATCCATGAGTCAGTATAGAGATAGAGCACTGGCCACTTTTCTCTTTCAGCAATGTCTAACGCTAGCGGGATGGCTTTCACCTCTGCAAACTGACTCGATTCAACTTCTCCTTCAGCAGTTTCTGCGACTTGTCATGTAGGACTCCATACAGCAGCCTTCCACCTTCGATGTTTCCCCACAATGCGACAGGACCCATCAGTGAACAGGGCATATTGCCTCTCATTTTTTGGCAGTTTATTATACAGCGGGGCTTCTTCAGCCTGTGTCACCTCTTTCTCTGGCGATATTCCAAAATCTTTGCCTTCTGGCCAGTCCGTTATCACTTCTAACATTCCTGGGTGACTGGGGTTTCCTATGCGAGCTCGCTGTGTGATCAGTGCGATCCACTTACTCCACGTGGCGTCAGTCGCGTGAATGCGTAGAGGAAACTTTCCCTTTGAACATCCAGCCCAGCACTGGCAGTCGAGGTACTAAGAAGAGCTGTGTTTCAGTACCAACCACTTCTGAGGCAGCTCGAACTCCTTCATATGCTGCCAAGATCTCTTTTTCAGTTGGAGTATAGCGAGCCTCGGATCCTCGATATCCCCGACTCCAAAACCCCAGAGGTTGGCCACAGGTCTCCCCAGGTGCTTTCTGCCAAAGACTCCAGGTAGGGCCATTCTCCCCAGCCGCAGTGTAGAGCATATTTTTAATATCTTGTCCTGTCCGGACTGGCCCAAGAGCTACTGCGTGAACAATCTCCTGCTTAATCTGTTCAAAGGCTTGTCGTTGCTCAGGCCCCCATTTAAAATCATTCTTCTTCCGAGTAACTTGGTAGAGAGGGCTTACAATCAGACTGTAACTTGGAATATGCATTCTCCCAAAACCCACAACACCTAAGAAAGCCTGTGTTTCCTTTTTATTAGTCGGTGAGGACATAGCTGCTATTTTGTTGATGACGTCCACAGGGATCTGACGACGCCCATCTTGCCATTTTACTCCTAAGAAATGGATCTTCTGCGCAGGTCCCTTGACCTTACTTTCTTTTATGGCAAAACCAGCCTTCAAAAGGATTTGGATTATTTTCTTCCCTTTCTCAAAAACTTCTTCTGCCGTGTTGCCCCATATGATGATGTCATCAATATATTGCAGGTGCTCTGGAGCTTCACCTTTTGCTAGTGCAGCCTGGATCAGTCCATGACAAATGGTGGGGCTGTGTTTCCACCCCTGGGGCAGTCGATTCCAGGTGTACTGGATGCCCCTCCAAGTGAAAGCAAACTGAGGCCTGCACTCCGCTGCCAAAGGAATGGAGAAAAATGCATTAGCAATGTCAATTGTGGCATACCACTTAGCTGCCTTTGATTCCAGTTCATATTGAAGCTCTAACATATCTGGCACAGCAGCGCTCAGCGGTGGCGTGACTTCATTCAGCCCACGATAATCTACTGTTAGTCGCCATTCCCCATTGGATTTCTGCACGGGCCATATGGGACTATTAAAGGGTGAGTGAGTCTTGCTGATCACTCCTTGGCTCTCCAGTTGGCAAATCAGCTTATGGATGGGGATCAGGGAGTCTCGGTTGGTGCGATATTGTCGCCGGTGCACCGTCGTGGTAGCAATTGGCACCTGTTGTTCTTCAACCTTCAGCAACCCCACAACCGAAGGGTCTTGGGAGAGACCCGGCAGGGTAGACAGCTGTTCAATCTCCTCCATCTCCAATGCAGCTATACCAAAGGCCCAACGGTACCCTTTTGGGTCCTTGAAATACCCCCTCCTGAGATAATCTATACCAAGGATGCACGGGGCCTCTGGGCCAGTCGCAATGGGGTGTTTCTGCCACTCATTCCCGGTTAGACTCATTTCAGCTTCCAATACGGTTAGCTCTTGGGATCCCCCTGTCACACCAGAGATACAGATGGGTTCTGCCCCTTTATAACTTGATGGCATTAGGGTACATTGTGCACCAGTGTCCACTAGAGCCTTATATTCCTGTGGGTCTGATGTGCCAGGCCATCGAATCCACACTGTCCAGTAGACTCGGTTGTCCCTCTCCTCCACCTGGCTGGAGGCAGGGCCCCTCTAATCCTGGTTAGAATATCCGTTACTCACTTTCTGCACACGTGAATCAGAAGTCCCTTCAAGGGGATCAGAAATGAGATCAGCCCATCTACTGCGTCTGGGGGACTGCTCACGGGAAACTGGAGCAGCAGTTTTCCAAGATGAATTCTCTTTTCTGGTTGCTTTTTCTCGCAACTCCTGTACCCGTGCATCCAAGACTGAAGTGGGTTTTCCATCCCACTTCCTCATGTCCTCTCCATGGTCACGCAGGTAAAACCACAGGTTAGCCCGTCGAGTGTACTTTCTCTCTCCTCTCTCTTGGGCAGAGGAACGCTTACTCCCAATAACTGCGATGTGGGCCTGTACAGGTGAGGAGGAGGACAGATCCACTTTGAATTGCTGGAACTCTCGGGACAACTCCTCTACAGCTGAGACACAGGCCTGTAGGGAGGAAGAGAGACTTCCTTCGTATTGCCGGAGTTGGACAGCCAATTCATCCACCGTTTGTCCATAGCCTTCTCTCCAGGACATTACTGCCAATGAGTTGGCATAGGTTGGTGGTGCACTTCGTAGAAACTTCCGCCACATGGGTTGTGTGCATTGGACTTCATCTGGATCTGTGGGTGACTGCGCATTTTCTGGATCATTATAAATCACCTCCAGCACGGCTAATTCTCTCAGGTACTGGATACCTCTCTCCATGGTGGTCCACTTGCCTTGGTGACATGTAACTTCATCCCTGAAGGGGTATCTTTCCTTTACATCTGACAGAAGTCGCCTCCAGAGGCTGAGGACTTGTGTTTTTCTCCCAATCGCCTTGTCGATGCCCCCTTCCCTAGACAGAGATCCCAACTGCTTGGCTTCCTTACCCTCTAATTCCACGCTACTAGCCCCGCTATCCCAGCATTGGAGCAGCCAGGTAACAATGTGCTCACCTGGGTGGCGGCTAAAATCTTTTCGCATGTCACGCAACTCACTCATGGATAGAGATTGGGTAATTATTTCAGGTTCTGCCTCTACCTCCTGTTCTCGCGATGACCCTGGTTCATCTTCATCTCTCGCTAAGCGAACTGATTTCTTTGTGTGTTTCTTTTTCTGTACAGGGGCGACTGATACTGGCACAGGTTGGTTCTCTGGTTTAGCTGAAGTGTCTGTCACCGGGGTAGGGGTAGTCACGGTACCTGTTGTCAGGGTAGGGGCAGCCACAGTGCTTGTTGTCGGGGTAGGGGCAGCCACAGTGTCTGTTGTCGGGGTTGGGGTAGCCACGGTGCCTGTTGTTCTGTTTTCCATCTTTTCTCCCTGAGGGTGCTGCCTAGTATCAAGCAGTGTTTGCTAGATACTGGCCAGGGCCCAGCACAGTGAGGCGAGTTGTACATCTTTGGAATAGCCACAGCATTTTTCTTTCAAATATTCTGTCACGTCATGAGGGTTCTGTAGTTGTTCGGGATTGAACTTCCAAGTCACTGGCGGTGAGAAGTTCTCTAGATACTTGCCCATATCCTCCCACATGCCGTGCCACCCATGAGTATCCAGCTTTGGGGGAGATCTCTGAGTGGTACTCTTAAAGAGCCTCTTTGTAGCCCTAAACAAGACCTGAAACATAGTCAGGAGGCATAGCACTAACAGCACACTGGCTTGCGCATCCCAAGGATATTCAAAATTCTCAAAAGCTGTTGTAACTAGTCGGAAGGAGAAAAGGGAGGTGAACGGACGGGGGGAGGTATCCCCCCCTAATTTCCCCATGGATTGGGTGTAATTACCAATAAAATCCGACAGAAGGCGCCCAAAGTATGGAAATGTTATCACTGCCTCATACAGATACCAGCTTAACCTCATGACCAGTGATGTAATCATTTCATAAGTCGACATTGCCCAGTACAGCAAAATGATAATCCCAATCACTCTCCAGGAGATGAGATACGCAACTACAGGCAATACATAGAGCATATAAGAGCTTACAAAACGCCACCATGTAAACAAATGAAACAACATTGTGACTAACATCTATTTATCTAAGAAATGCGTTTGGCAAATGTGTTTCAACACGCTCTGGCCAGATCTGTCGTTATCTCAACCCTTCTGCCCCACGTTGGGCGCCAAAAAAGGACTGTCGTGGTTTCAGCCCAGCCGGTAACAAAGGACCACGCAGCTGCTCGCTCACTCCTCCGCCCCCCTCCGGTGGGATGGGGAGGAGACGGAGGAGACAAAAGGAAAAAGAAACTGGAACCTCGAGGGTTGAGATAAAGGCAGTTTACTGGGACAAACACAAAGAGATTACAACAACAACAGCACTAATGAAAAAGTATACAAAAAGAGTGATGCACAGTGCAACTGCTCACCACCCGGGACCCGACGCTCCGCCACTTCCCCCACCGAAAACAGAGACCACCCCCCGGCCCGCTCCCCATTTATATACTGGGCAGGATGTCACATGGTATGGAATAGCTCCTTGGCTAGTCCAGGTCAGCTGCCCTGGCTATGCCCCCACCTCCCAGGTTCCTGTAAAAATTAACTCTATCCCAGCTGAACCCAGGACAATGCTTCAACTATGTATTAAGTAATAGAGTAAACCTTGCCATTGAACTTTGTGAAGTCGTGCTTTTATAAACTCCTATTAAATCACTTTTGCTAATACCCTTGATGGTGATTCTTTAAGCGGCCCAAACTACTCATTCGTGACAGCCCCCAACATAAGAAAGACTTGGACCTGCTTGAGCGGGTCCAGAGGAGGGCCACGAAGATGATCAGGGGGCTGGAGCACCTCTCCTATGAGGATAGGCTGAAAGAATTGAGGTGGTTTAGCCTGGAGAAGAGAAGGAAGAGACCTTATATTGGCCTTCCAGTACTTAAAGTGGGCCTATAGGAAAGATGGGGAGGGACTCTTTATCAGGGAGTGTAGTGATAGGATGAGGGGTAATGGTTTTAAACTGAAAGGGGTTAGATTTAGATTAGATATTAGGAAAAATTCTTTACTGTGAGGGTGGTGAGGCACTGGAACAGGTTGCCCAGAGAGGTTGTGGATGCCCCCTCCCTGGAAGTGTTCAAGGCCAGTTTGAATGAGGTTTTGAGCAACCTGATCTAGTGAAAGGTATCCCTGCCCATGGCAGGGATGTTGGAACTAGATGATCTTTAAAGGTCCCTTCCAACCCAAACCATTCTATGATTCTATGATCTATGATTATTTGTAATCAAATAATCCTTCAATGCTTTGGAGAGCCATGGTATCCATATCCAGATACATAGGCAGTCCTTCTTTGGAAAAACCGGTAAGTAAGTGTATAATAATCTCTGTGGTGACAAAAAGTGAGAACATAACTTCAAGACATTTAGAATAATAATGTGCCTAAGAAAGCACATATTTTAAAATGTTGCTTGTGTATGAAAAGATTCTAGGCAACTTCTGGCAGTCAGGTGAGACATTCTACCATAAACCTCTTCACAGCAGGCAGCTACTCAATCTGAAATTTAATATATTCAGGGAAAGATGCATCAGATTATTCTTTTAAAAATAGGAAAGACTGCAGCGAATCTTGTTTTCTTCGAGTATTGCATGTGTTGCTATACAGACTGACATTTTTCACAAATCTTAAGATAAAACATGATATCATCCAGAAATATTTAAATGGAATCATAGAATCATTTAGGTTGGAAAAGACCTTTAAAAGCATTGAGTCCAACTGTTAACCTAACCCTGCAAAGTCCACCACTACACCATGTCCCTAAGCACCACATCTACACGGTCTTTTAAATACCTCCAGGGATGTTGACTTAACCACTTCCCTGGGCAGCCTGTTCCAATGCTTGACAACCCTTTTGGTGAAGACATTTTTCCTAATATCCAGTCTAAACCTCCCCTGGTGCAACTGAAGATTTAGACATTGACTTACATGAAATATGTTGACTATTGTTATGCTTTTTTCTTTGACTTGGTCATTTTTAGCTCAAGTTTCTACATATTTGGCTTCAAATGTACACTTAAATGAATATAGAACATAATTAAAACTTTAATATGCTTTTCATTATGTAAGACATTTTCTGTGTTTCACATAGCTTGGACAATGTCACTAAACTTGTCAGATTTCCCTTCTGCTTCTGATAAACTGACACAATACTTTTGAGTTAGGCCTCATACTCCTGCAGAGAAATATCCAAATCCTTCCAAAAGACTGTTTACATTGACATCAGAGAGGATGGAGAACAAATGACGACATTGGCATTTGTGTTAGGAGCCATATACTGCCAGAACCACTGAAATCAGTGGCGACAGCCCTACTGGATGCTAGCATTTATAAATCCATTATTTATTTTTAAGCAGACCTAATTTGGGAACTTGGAAATAATTTGCTAGTCCCCTATTGTTTTGACTTCCATCTATCCAAGTACTTCTTGAATAAGGAGATTTTTGGGTAATAGCTGTTGGAGATATATATGTGTTAGATTCACTGGAAGGAGTTAAGAGAAAGATTTTATTCAGTTTCCCTCATGTCCTTCCAAAATTTGAAATTTGTTATTTCCTTACTTCTTAGCAGTAATGCTTAGTCCTATATCTTGATCCTTCTTGGTTTCAATGGGAAACTTGCTCATGAATGGACTATATGATCAGACCTGCTAAACCTGAATTTAAAATTTATTGTTTCCTTAGACATTACAAGCATCTATGGAAGAGAAAGGGGATTCATAAAAGACAGTGAAAAAGGAAAAAAAGTCTCAAAAAAATTTTATTTCTTAAAATAAATATTAAAGAATCCGTGTGCAGGGAGAAAGACAAAAATAATCTAAATTGGACACTTTATCATTGTGCATTTCTTTGTGGGATTAATTTCTCATTTCCATTAACATTAATGCTATCTTTAATACCGACAGCTTTAAAAAAAGGAATACACTTGTCAGGATTGAATATATTTAAACAGAAGTACCAAATCCAGAACAATTCTCATGAGCAGCCACCAACTGATGATGGAAAATGGAGTATTTGGGAAGTCAGACCAAGTGCTTAGTCCTGCTTCCATTTAAGGCAATGAGAAATCAGGTCCAAACTCTTTAAAAAATTGTAATCTTAAAAAAAAAAAAAAATTCAGAGGGAAAGCTAGCACATGTAAATTAAATGGGTCCCTGATTCCTTTGCATTCTGGACAATTAGATATCTTCTTATAGTGAAAGTTTTTTCTTCCCACATTCATATATGACTTTTATAAGAAATTTCAATAAGACTTACAAGAAATTTCAATATGCTGAACAATTTCAATATGTTGAACAGAGAATGCCTAAAATCTGAGGTATGTCTCAGAGTCTTGTCAAGAACAGATAAAATAATGTAAGATTTTAGAAACATCAATAAATGTCTCACTAGTCTGGCATGGGCCTCTTGAACTCAACATGCTGGAAAAGACTCACTGTGGCTAACTAAAAATGGTGTTAGAAAAAACAGCTATGCAGGGAAATTAAAATGGTCTCTTTCAGAAATGATTCCAGATAAGACAGGCATGCCAGCCTCAGGATTGCTACAAGGGTTTTGTACTGGGCAAAGAGGATAATATGAAACTAAGAAACTTTTGAAATTTCAACTTTATTGAAAAAGGGCACAAAGGAACCACATCTGGATATTATAAAACTCACAAATAAATTCTCTAAAGCTGCACAAGGAAAGATAACAATGACAGCCTGATATTTCATTCCTAGCACAGTAAAGAATCCTATCATAGTCAATGTAGTTATGGGTGCACCAGCTGTACTCTGGAAATTCTATATAATTTCTGTCTGTTTCTGAAACAAAACCCCTGTGGACAGCTTGTGAAATTAAAAAGTCCTCCTGTTTCATATACATGGCCTTCCACATCTCTGTTTATTTACCAATGTCTGGAATTAAGTAAGTTGTCATAATCATACATGATTCCCTTCCAGGCCAGGAAGGAACTTCTCAAGAGCTGTCTTCCTACCCCGCACCTTGGTGCAGGCCCCCACATAGTGCAGGGTGTGTGGAGCATCTCCAGTGGGCCAGAGGAGGCACAAAAGGGGTGGCAGACCCTAAGGTAGTTTGGGGCTGGGTGTCAGGGCCCTGCAGCTGCTGAAAGGACTTATGCAGGGAGTGGGGTCACCGTGGACGCCGAGGGCACTTGGGGTGGAGGGAAGGAGGGGACGAAGGCAGCCGCAGGGCCGCTCTAGATCCCAGGGGGGTGGCAAAGGCAACTCCGTGCCGGCTGAGCCCCCAGCCTGCGGGGGATGGGGGGCGCAGCGCACTCCACAGCTGGTTGAATGGGCTAGGGGCGGGGAAGAGGTGTCGGGGAGGGCGGCAGTGCGTAGTGGTCTGTGCAGCTGGCTGAACAACGGGGAGACTGGGAGCTGCCTGGTGGTGCTAGCTGCTGAGTCCAGTCCGCATTTTCCCTCTCTCCTTCGTGCTCTCTCTCGCCGGTAGCAACGGAGGGCGGGTAGCGCGCGCTCGGAACAGCGAGTTGTTTAAAATCCTTCTAGAACCGTTTCTAATTCCCCCTTGTACCGGGGAAGGGAGAACGCAAGCGGGGGAGGGGAGGGGAGGGGAGGGGAGGGAGGGAGGGAGGGAGGAGGAGGAAGAAGAAGAAGAAGAAGGAGGAGGAGGAGGAGGAGGAGGAGGAGGAGGAGGAGGAGCCGAGAGGGTGGGTGAGAGAGTGGAGGAGGAAGCAGTTTGTCCTGTTCTTTGCCTGTCAATCATCGTGTGTGGGGTGTGCCCTCCTGCGCGGCAGGCCAATGGTGTGTGTGTGTGGCAGTGTCTCCATGGTGACGGGGTTGTTCCCGGGGAGGGTGTGATGGGTTGACAGGTGCGTGACAGTCGGAGCTCTCTGCAGGCATGTACGGCAAAGGCAAGAGCAACAGCAGCGTCCCGTCCGACACCCAGGCTAGGGAGAAGTGAGTAGAACCTGCCTGACCGGGCGTCTACACGCGTACATACCTTGCACAACGTAACTTTCCTGCTCGCGGGTAATATGGCCGGGTGCGCGCTCTGGGAAAGGAAGGGGGAGCCCGTGGGGAGCGGAAGGGACCGAACGGGAACGGGTCGGGGCGGCGGGAGGCAGGGAGGAGTTGGACCACGGGGGCCCTTGCTCTCGCACCGCGGTGGGTAGGGAGGCCCGACACGAGGGCTGGGGGAGACGTGGAGGGAGGTGATCGAGGCTGCCCTCTGCGCCGTGGGCGAGAAGGGTCCGGGAAGGTGTCCCTCAGTGCCCCGCGGCAGGAGAGGTGGCGGGACAGGAGGGGCTGGCAGGGGCTGCCTGAGTGGGAAGGAGGAAAACATAAGTCGTGCTGGCGGGAACCATCGCTCGCTCCCCCTTCCCCCGCTCCTCAGCGTGGCGGGACGTGGGGTCAGAGGGTGACCGTTGAGCCGTCGGCGCGCTAGGGCGAGGACGGAGGAGTGCACTTGGACGTCCCTTCCTCCTGGCCCCAGCGGGGCCAGGGGGTGTTTGTGGCAGCGCAAGGTTTTGGGACAACTTTGATAACAAAGAGCCTCAGCCTGGCTGCTGGGGACGGTGCTGCCGCCGGGTGGGGGCGGGGGCATCGGGAGCTTCCCACCGCTGCTTTATAACTCTCTGGCTCTCAACTTTTCATCGGGACCGCATATCTTCCTGCCCCCTCCCTGTTTGTCTTCCTGTTCTCCGCCTGGACGGACTTGCCTGCCGTGTCCGGGCCCGGGGTGCAGGCAGCGGCCAGGCCGGGGAGGGGGCACGGAATGAAGTGCATTGTTCTCCAGGAGTTAAAATGGGGTTACTGCAAGCGGGGGCGGGGGGGAAGGATTATTTGCGAGGGATATTGTGTTTCAAGATACGTGGGAAAGCAGTAGTGTGTTCATCGTTTCGTTTATTTTTCGTCCGTTAAAAAAACCAAAACAGCAAAGGTGTTAGAAGAAAGCAAACGGTCATCGTGCATGTGTGTGTGTGTAAAAAGGACACCAAACGCTAGAACTTTGTCAAAATTGGCTAATGCTGAAATAGTCTGCAAGAACTACTTTTTTAGGTGTTGGCACTGTGATATGTGAGAAATATGATAATATGATAAATAAAATCTGTTAAAGCCATGTAAGGATTTCTTTATTTAAATATACATGGGAAGAAAAAATAATAGAAGACTTCAGACTGGGAGAAACTTGGCAGTGCACATGAGAAATGCTGAAAACTGACAACGTAGCACATGCAGTCAAATGCCCACAGTAAATATAGTGGCAGTGGTGGGACAATGAACAGTGTTGTTTGGTTGAGCAGGGTTTTAGGATTATTTCCTTCAGATAGTATAACATTATACATTACTTGCAGATATAGTAGGTGCAAAATAATTGGAAGGAAAAATGACTTTTGAGTAGTGTCTCTAAGTTTGCTGTAGTTGCAGCTTTGCTTTGGATTACTGAGACTGGTTTAGCACAGGCAGGAGGTAATGGTTGTGAAGGAGGAAAAGCTGAATACAGCGAAGGGGGAGGAGGAAGCGTTTAAGTGGCTTTAGCCTGGTTAAGGCTACTGAGTCAGTCTGCTGCAGCCTGTAGAAGGTTGAGAGAGGCTGTTGAGAGGGTCTGGTGACCTCTAACTGAAAATATGTTTGCATGTGTCTTCTGTAAAAATAGTATTGCTTCAGAATTACATTTAACATGACAATGAATAGTCCAAACATGACTGATGAGTTTTCCTTCAGGCAGTTTGTCTTGAACCTTCAACTAGAAGTGTTTTGGGTTTGGATTTTTGTGGGTTTTTTTTGTTTGTTTGTTTTGGTTTGGGGTTTTTGTTGTTGTTTTTTTTGGGGGGGAGGTGGGTTTTTCTACACTATTTTAGGGAATAGATAAGAGAATATGAGATTCATCTGCCTGGATAAACAGTAGCCCTATAGGTTTATTTTAATTCCACTTTGCAAAGTCTACCTGATTCAAGCTATACACAAAACTCTCTTGATTCTAGGGCTGTGTGCTAGTTTTGGCTGGGATAGAGTTAATTTTCTTCATAGTAGCTAGTATGGAGCTATGTTTTGGATTTGTGCTGAAAACAGTGTTGATGACACAGGGATGTTTTCGTTATTGCTGAGCAGTGCTTACACAGAGTCAAGGCCTTTTCTGCTTCTCACACTGCCCTGCCAGTGAGTAGGCTGGGGTTGCACAAGAAGTTGGGAGGGGACACAGATGGGACAGCTGACCCCAACTGACCAAAGGGATATTCCATACCATATGACATCATGCTCAGCAATATAAAGCTGGGGGTAGAAGGAGGAAGGGGGGAATTTCAGAGTGATGGCATTTGTCTTCCCAAGTAACCTTTACATGTGATAGAGCCCTGCTTTCCTGCAGGTGGCTGAACACCTGCCTGCCAATGGGAAGTAGTGAATGAATTCCTTGTTTTGCTTTGCTTACTTGTGTGGCTTTTGCTTTACCTATTTAAAAATAAACTGTCTTTATCTCAACCCATGAGTTTTCTCACTTTTACTCTTCTGATTCTCTCCCCCATAACATTGTGGGGGGAGTGAGTGAACGGCTGTGTGGTACTCAGTTGCCAGCCAGGGTTAAACCACGACAGGCTGAAACGATAAAATATTTTCAGTCTTTTTTCTTTTTAGCTGACTTTTCTTACCAAGTTCTGCTGACATTTTTCTTAAGGCGCAAGAGCTCTCAATCCCGATGTGCAAGAAGTCAGACAGGGGAGGCAGGAGGCAGGAGGCCAGCTTGGCAAAGTCAAGACATCTTAGCCACACTAAAACACAAAACCAAAATGCATAGGCAGTGGAGGCAGGGATACACATCTTAGGGAGATTATATGGATATAGCCTGGGAGTGCAGAGAGGGGATCAGGAAAGCTAAGGCACAGCTGAAGCTGAACTTGGCTAGGGACGTAAAAATCATAGAATCATTTAGGTTGGAAAAGACCATTAAGATCATTGAGTCCAACCGTAAATCTAACATTGCCATGTCCACCACTAAACCATGTCCCTAAGTGCCACATCTACACGTCTTTTAAAAACCTCCAGGGATGGTGACTCAACCACCTCCCTGGGAAGTCTGTTCCAATGCTTCACAACCCTTTTCGGTGAAGACATTTTTCCTAACATCCAATCTAAACCTCCCCGGCACAACTTGAGGCCATTTCCTCTCGTCCTATCACTAGTTACTTGATAGAAGAGACCAGCACCCACCTCACCACAACCTCCTTTCAGATAGTTGTAGAGAGCAATAAGGTCTCCCCCTCAGCCTTCTTTTCTCCAGACTAAACAACCCCAGTTCCCTCAGACGCTCCTCATAAGACTTGTTCTCTAGACCTTCACCAGTTTCGTTGCCCTTCTTTGGACATGCTCCAGCACCTCAATGTCTTTCTTGCAGTGAGGAGCCCAGAACCGAACACAGTACTCAAGGTGCAGCCTCACCAGTGCCGAGCACAGGGGGATGATCGCTTCCCTAGTCCTGCT
Organism: Astur gentilis; assembly: GCF_929443795.1. Lineage (NCBI taxonomy): Eukaryota > Metazoa > Chordata > Aves > Accipitriformes > Accipitridae > Astur > Astur gentilis. The sequence goes on from NC_064918.1 coordinate 34,637,112, forward strand.
GGGCCCACTATTTCCGATACAAGCCAGGATGCTATTGGCCTTCTTGGCCACCTGAGCACATGCTGGCTCACATTCAGCTGGCTGTTGACCAATACCCCCAGGTCATTTTCCACCAGGCAGCTTTCCAGCCACTCTTCCCCAGGCCTGTAGCATTGCATGGGGTTGTTGTGACCTAAGTGCAGGACCCGGCACTTAGCCTTGTTGAACCTCATACAATTGGCCTCGGCCCATCGATCCAGCCTGTTCAGATCCCTCTGTAGAGCCTTTCTGCCCTCAAGCAGATCAACACTCCCACCCAACTTGGTCGTCTGCAAACTTACTGAGGGTGCACTCGATCCCCTCGTCCAGGTCATTGATAAAGATATTAAAGAGAACTGGCCCCAATACTGAGCCCTGGGGAACACCACTTGTGACCGGCCACCAACTGGATTTAACTCCATCACCACAACTCTTTGGGCTCGGCCATCCAGCCAGTTTTTTACCCAGCGAAGAGTACATCCGTCCAAGCCACGGGCAGCCAGCTTCTCCAGGAGAATGCTGTGGGAAATGGTGTCAAAGGCTTTACTAAATTCCAGGTAGACAACATCCACAGCCTTTCCCTCATCCACTAGGCAGGTCACCTTGTCATAGAAGGACATCAGGTTAGTCAAGCTGGACCTGCCTTTCATAAACCCATGCTGACTGGGCCTGATCATCTGGGCATCCTGTATGTACCGCATGATGGCACTCAAGATGAGCTGTGCCATAACCTTCCAAAGCTCTCTGTTCAGCCAGGCTGGTCTTCTTTCTCGCCGTCTCATCTTTCAGCACATGGGGACAGCCTGCTCCTGAACCTTTAAGATTTCCCTCTTGACGAATGTCCAGCCTTCCTGTATTCCTTTGCCTTTCAGCACTGCCTCCTAAGGGACTCTATCAACCGGGCTGCTAAACAAGCCAAAGTCTGCCCTCTGGAAGTCCAAGGCAGTGGTTCTGCTAACCACATTCCTTCACCGAGAATCGAAAATGCTATCATTTCATGACCGCTGTGCCCAAAACCGTCTCCAACCACCACATCACCCACAAGTCCTTCTCTGTTCGCAAACAACAGGTCCAGGGAGGTGCTTTCCCTAGTTGGCTCATTCACCATCTGTGTCAGGAAGTTATCTTCCACACAGTCCAGGAACCTCCTAGACTGTTTCCTCTCTTCTGTATTGTATTTCCAGCAGACATCTGGTAAGTTGAATTTCACCACGAGAACAAGAGCTAGTGATTGTGAGACTTCTCCCAGCTGCTTATAGAATATTTCATCTGCCTCTTCATCCTGGTTGGGTGGTCTATAACAGACTCCCACCATGATATCTGCATTGTTGGCCTTTCCCCTGATTCTTACCTAATAACATGAAGGGTTTCTTTAGGTACATAGGATAACAAAGGAAGGTGAAAGAAACTGTAGCCCCTCTGATGAGCGAAATAGGAGACCTGGCTACAACTGACATGGAGAAGGCTGAAGTACTCAACAACTTCTTTGCCTCAGTCTTCACCAGCAAGTGCTCTAGCCATCACACCCAACTCACAGAATCCAAAGGCAGGGACTAGGAGAATGAGGTACTGCCCACCGTAGGAGAAGATCAGGTTCAAGACTGTGTGAGTCGACACAGGCAGGATGCAGGGACAACCACAAAACCACAGATGAAATGCAAAGATTAAATTTATTTTCATTACCTTGCAAACCAGGGGATCCCTGAAGCAGCACCTGGGCAGAGGCACACAAGCGGGATTTTCCAAGACCTGCTCGTCTCAGCAGTATGATATTCCCAGCTGATGTCTGGGAAGTTGAAATCTCCCATAAGGACAAGGGCTACTGAGCCAGAGATTTCTACTAATTAATTGCCTATAGAGTAATGCATCAGCGCTTACATCCTGGCTGGGTGATCAGTAGTAGACACCCGCTACAACATCTCCTTTGTTTTCCATGCCCCTAATCCTTACCCAGAGGCTCTCAACCACATCATCACTAACTGTAAGGGCTGTACAGTCAAACCTCTCCCTTACATTCAGTGCAACTCCTCTACCTCGCCTGCCCTGCCTGTCCCTCCGGAACAGCCTGTAGCCCTCCATCCCAGCACTCCAATCGTGGGACTCATTCCACCAAGTCTCACTAATACCAATGATATCACAATACCTGAATCAGTAATTAAATGTTTATGTTAATTGGCAGTAAATTAGGTTAAATTCCCCAAGTTGAGTATGTTTTGCCCATGACAGCAATGAGTGAGTGATTTCCTTGTCTTTATTTCAACCCATGAGTTTTCTTGCTCCTGTTCTGCCTATTTTCTCTCCCATCCTGCTGCGCAGGTGGGGAAGCGCAGAGGGTGTTTGTGTGCGTGATTGGCTGCTGGCCAGGATAAACCCACCACAGAGTTGCTGTCCGATCATGCAGGTACAGGATTAGGAAAGCCAAGGCTGACCTGGAGTTGAATCTGTTGAGGGCTGTGAAGGGCAACAAAAAAGGATTCTACAAGTATATAAAAAGCAAAAGGAAGATGAGGGAAAACATGGGCCTGCTGCTGAATGGGGCAGGGGACCTGGTGACAAATGACACAGAAAAGGCTGAGCTACTCAATGCTTTTTTTGCCTCAGTCTTTAACAGTAAAACTAGCCTTCAGGAATCCCAGGCCCCAGAGACCATAGGGAAACTCTGGAGAAAGGAAGACTTACCCTTGGTGGAGGAGGACCAGGTTAGGAAATACTTAAACAAACTGGACATTACACTCACAAGTGCTGAAGGATCTGGCTGATATCATTGTGAGTCCATTTTGCTTTACCCTTGAAAGGTCATGGTGTTTGGAAGAGGTTCCTGAAGACTGGAAGAGAGTATATGTCACTCCTATCTTCAAGAAGGGCAACAAGGAAGATCTGGGGAACTATAGGCCAGTCATCCTCACCTTGATCCCTGGGAAGGTGATGGAGCACCTAATCCTGGAAACCATTTCCAGGCACATGAAGGACAAGAAGGTGATCAGGATTAGTCAGCATGGTTTTACAAAGTGGAAATAAGGCTTGACCGACCTGATAGCCTTCTACAATGAGGTGGCTAGCTTGGTGGATGAGGGCAGTGCAGTGGATGCTGCTTATCTCGACTTTAGTAAGGCTTTTGACTCTGTCTCCCATACCACCCTCATAGACAAACTGACAAAGTATGGGTTTGTATTGCGTTTGTGTGGCAAGGTTTTGGTAGCGGGGGGGGTTACAGGGGTGGCTTCTGTAAGAAGCTGCTAGAAGCTTCCCCTATGTCCGACAGAGCCAATGCCAGCCGGCTCCAAGACAGACCCGCTGCTGGCCAAGGCTGAGCGAGTCAGTGATAAGTGGTAGTGCCTCTGTGGTAACATATTTAAGAAGGGAAAAAAAAGTTGTGGTGGGCACAGAAGCTGCAGCTGTAAGAGTGGAGTGAGAACATGTAAGAGAAACAACCCTGCAGACACCAAGGTCAGTGAAGAAGGAGGGGAAGGAGGTGGTCCAGGCACTGGAGCAGAGATTCCCCTGCAGCCCGTGATGAAGACCATGGTGAGGCAGGCTGCCCCCCTGCAGCCCAGGGAGGTCCACAGTGGAGCAGATATCCACCTGCAGCCCATGGAGGACCCCACACCAGAGCAGGTGGATGCCCCTGAAGGAGGCTGTGACCCCGTGGGAAGCCCGTGCTGGAGCAGGCTCCTGGCAGGACCTGTGGATTCGTGGAGAGAGGAGCCCATGGAGCAGGTTTTCTGGCAGGACTTGTGACCCCGCCGGGGACCCATGCTGGATCAATGTGCTCCTGAAGGACTGCACGCCGTGGAAGGGACCCATGCTGGAGCAGTTTGTGAAGAACTGCAGCCCGTGGGAAGGACCCACGTTGGAGAAGTTTGTGGAGGACTGTCTCCTGTGGGAGAGACCCCGTGCTGGAGCAGGGGAAGAGTGTGAGGAGTCCTGCCCCAGAAGAAGATGAAGTGGCAGAGATAACATGTGATGAACTGATCGTAACCCCCATTCCCCGTCCCCCTGCGCCGCTCGGGGGGTAGGTAGAGAATTTGGGAGTAAAGTTAAGCCTGGGCAGAAGGGAGGGGTGGAGGGAAGGTGTTTTTAGGATTTGGTTTTATTTCTCATTACCCTACTCTGGTCGATTGGTAATAAATTAAATTAATTTTCCCCAAGTCGAGTCTGTTTTGCCTGTGATGGTAATTGGTGAGTGATCTCTCCCTGTCCTTATCTTGACCCATGAGCCCATTGTTATATTTTCTCTCCCCTGTCCAGCTGAGGGGGGGGGAGTGATAGAGTGGCTTTGGTGGGCACCTGGCGTCCAGCCAGGGTCAACCCACCACAGGGTTAGAGATGTTGACAGGTGGATTGACAACTGGCTGAATGGCCAGGCCCAGAGGGTTGTGATCAGCATCACAAAGTCCAGTTGGAGGCCAGTCACTAGTGGTCTACCCCAGGGGTTGATACTGGGGCCAATACTGTTTAACCTCTTCATTAATGACCTGGATGATGGGACAGTGTGCACCCTCAGCAAGTTCACAGATGATACAAAACTTGAGGGGGCTGGATGATACACCAGATATCTGTGCTGCCATTCAGAGGCACCTGGACAGGCTGGAGAATTGGTCAGAGAGGAATCCCATGAAGTTCAACAAAGGAAATGCAAAGTCCTGCACCTGGGGAGGGATAATCCCAGGCACTAAAATGTGCTGGGGTCTACCCAGCTGGACAGAAGCTTTGCTGAGAAGGACCTGGCAGTCCTGGTGCACAACAAGCTGACCATGAGCCAGCAATGCACCCTTACAGCAAAGATGACCAACAGCATCTTGGGCTGCGTTAGGAAGACTGTTGCCAGCAGGTCGAGGGAGGTGATCCTTCCCCTCTACTCAGTACTGGTGAGGCCACACCTGGAGTAGTGTCCAGATCTGGGCTCCCCATTACAAGAAAGATATGGACTTCCTAGAGCAGGCCCAGTTCAGGGCCATAAAGATGATTAAGGGACTGGAGCATCTTTCCTATGAGGAGAGGCTGAGAGAGCTAAGACTGTTCAGTCCAGAGAAGAGAAGGCTCAGGCAGGATCTTATCCATGTGTATAAATGCCTGAAAGGAGGGTACAAAGGGGATGGAGCCAGGCTCTTTTGAGTGGTGCCCATTGACAGCAGAAGAGGCAGTGGGCACAAACTGAAACACATGAAATTCCATCTGAACATGGGAAAACATTTTTTTAGTATGAGGGTGGTCAAACACTGGAACAGGTTGCCCAGGGATGTTGTGGAGTCTCCCTCCTTGGAGATATTTAAAAGCCATCTGGACATGGTCCTGGGCAACCTGCTGTAGCTGATCTTGCTTGAGCAGGGGGATTGGACTAGATGAACTCAAGAGGTGCCTTCCAACATAAATGACTCTGTGATTCTCTACTGTATAACAATGTGAGAAAACTTTCATTGTTGTTTTAGCAGCCACATTCTAAGAAGTATAGATATGACTGCAGTCCTTGGAGCAGGCCCTTCAGGGGACTTAAGGGCAGCTTCTTGTCAAACTGTGGATTCCATGTAGCTTAGGCATGAAAAAGGTGCCAAGCTTTAGAAAACAGAGAACTACAGGTTCCAGCTGGGGAAAAAGGAGGAAAACAATTAGGCTTATTGCTTACCTTATCACAGTTGTATATATAGCTTTATTTTTCAAAGCACCGCTTTAAGTCCCTCTTTATGTCTGGCCCTCTTCCACTTTGTCTTCTGCCTAGCTTTGTGCCTTTACTCCCCATACACGAAATGACCTGAGCCTTTTAGTGTACTAAGCTGTCCACTCCTCCAAAACCAAACTTTCACACTGCTTTGATATCCACATATCATCCTTGGGAAAACCAGCTTAATTTGTGACAATGGAGTGAAAATATAAATAAAGCTAACTTCTGTTGTCCATTTATTTCCTGTATCTCTTTCAAATTACTTAAAGTCTATTTTAGGACATATGTGCTGAAGTGGTTTTTTTTTGTTCTTTTGTTTCAAGTTTGACCCATCTGTGCAAGAACAGTGACTGGATGGATTTCCTTCTGAGTGTATTGAGAGGATGCTTTTTTTTTTCCTTTTTTCCTCATTTCCTGTGCAAATAACAATTAGTAAAATATCAATTTGTAAAAATGTATGTGTCAGAAATCAAACTTCTGATTGTAGGTACAGTTTGTCAGCTGTAGTTGCGGATTGTTACATTTTTCTAGCTCTTCAGTGTCCCCTAGAATAGAATTCACAGATTTTTGATCTCATCCTTGTTTGACTTTACAGTTTGCCTTTAGACTAATTTCAAATTAAAGTTCAGTCTTTCAGGTAGACACATTTAACCGAGAGCTGACTATGATGTAACCAAATACTTTTTGCTGAGCTTGTATAAGTCTGGTTGAAACACAACCCTTGATGTTAACCCAAAACTCTCAAGGGAATTATAAAGTCCAAATTGCTAATGAAATTGCTGGTTTGCTGCAGACTTGGTTATTTTATCATAGAATCATAGAATGGTTTGGGTTGGAAGGGACCTTTAAAGATCATCTAGTTCCAACCCTGCTGCCTTGGGCAGGGATACCTTCCACTAGACCAGGTTGCTCAAAGCCTCATTCAACCTGGCCTTGAACACTTCCAGGGATGGGGCATCCACAACTTCTCTGGGCAACCTGTTCCAGTGTCTCACCACCCTCACAGTAAAGAACTTCCTTACATCTAATCTAAAGCTACTCTCTTTCAGTTTAAAACCATTACCCCTCATCCTATCACTACACTCCCTGATAAAGAGTCCCTCTCCATCTTTCCTATAGGCCCCCTTTAAGTACTGTAAGGCCACTATAAGGTCTCCCCGGAGCCTTTTCTTCTTCAGGCTAAACAACCCCAACTCTCTCAGGCTGTCCTCATAGTGGAGGTGCTCCAGCCCCAGCTCACCTTTTGTGGCCCTCCTCTGGACCTGCTCTGACAGGTCCATGTCTTTCTTATGCTGGGGGCCCCAGAGCTGAACACAGTGCTCCAGGTGGGGTCTCACAACTGCAGAGTAGAGGGGGACAATCACCTCCCTCAACCTGCTGGCCACACTTCATTTGATGCAGCCCAGGATGCAATTGGCTTTCTGGGCTGCAAATGCACATTGCCGGGTCATATTCAGTTTTTCATCCACCAATAGCCCCAAGTCCTTCTCCGCAGGGCTGCTCTCAGTCCACTCATTGCCCAGCCTGTATCCATGTTTGGGATCGCCCCGACCCAGGTGCAGGACCTTGCACTTGGCCTTGTTGAACTTCAAGAGGTTTGCAACGAGCCCACCTCTCTAGCCTGTCAGGGTCCCTCTGCATGGCATCCCTTCCCTCCAGCGTATTATGGTAGGTTGACCCTGGCTGGGCACCAGGTGCCCACCAAAGCCGCTCTATCACTTCCCCTCCTCAGCTGGACAGGGGAGAGAAGATATAACAAAAGGCTTGTGGGTCAAGATAAGGACAGTTTAATAAAGTGAAAGCAAAGGTTGTGCGCATGAAAGCAAAGGGAAACAAATGATGTTATTCTCTACTTCCCATCAGCAGGTGATGTCTAGCCACTTCCAAGGAAGCAGGGCTTCAGTACGCGTAGTGGTTGCTCCAGAAGAAAAAAATGCCCCCCTTCCTCCTCCCTTTACTTAGCTTTTATAGCTGACCTGACGTCATATGGTATGGAATATCCCTTTGGTCAGTTTGGGTCAGCTGTCCTGGCTATGTCCCCTCCCAAGATCTTGCCCAGCCCCAGCCTGCCGTTGAGGGGGGTGAAAATGCTGGAGAGACAGCCTTGATGGTGTGGGAGCACTGCTCAGCAGTAGCCAAAACACTGGTGTGTTATCAACACCTTTCTAGCTACCAATGCAGAGCACAGCACTATGAGGGCTGCTATGGGGAGAATTAACTCCATCTCAGCCAGACCCAATACACATCAACTGCACCACTCAGCTTGGTGTCACCAGCAAACTTGCTGAGGGTGCAATCAATCCCACCCTCCATGTCACTGACAAAGATGTTAAATAATACTGGTCCCACTACGGACCCCTGAGGGACACCGTTTGTCACTGCTCTCCACTCAGACATCGAGACATTGACCGCAACTATTTGAGTGTGACCATCCAGCCAATTCCTTATCCACTTAGTGGTCCATCCGTCAAATCCACGTCTCTCCAATTTAGAGACAAGGATGTTTTGTTTGGTTTTACTTCTCATTATCCTTGTTTTGATTTGATTGGTAGTAAATTAAATTGGTTTTGTTTTTTCCCCAAGTTTAGTCTGTTTTTTGCCCATGACCAGAATTGGTGAGTGATCCCTCCCTGTCCTTGTGTCAACCCATGAGCTTTTCGTTATATTTTCTCCTCCCCATCCTACCAGGGGGGAGTGGTGAGCAAGCAGCTTCGTGGTGCTTTGTTACCGGCTGGGCTTAAACCATGACATATTAATATTGAAAATGTCTTTTACTAGCAGATGTATTTTGAAATTCATTTAATGAGTTTGGAAAATTAATAATGTTCCATTCTTGGGATTGTTTTTACTAGTAGCTAGAGAAAGATAATATTATCTATAGTGTATTTTCTGTGATAATCAACTTAATGCTCATAGAAATAATCTCAAAGACTAATAGTCTACCACTTTTTATTGGTTTAAAAAAAAAATGTTACATCAAAATCAATGGCAACCTAAGCTTGGCTGTGTTGTCCTATTGGCATAACACAGCCTTTCATTTGGAAGGGCTGTGTTTTCTGAAGAAAATATTTGAGTGCAAAAGTGGAACTATAATTCCTTAATAAATATGTTGCCTCTTCACAGTCTCAGTTCAAAATGGATCATGTGGCTGATGGGCTGTATGATTGTGTCATAAATATTCAGTGATTTATGAGAGTGAAAGTAAAGATTCCACCCAAAGCTAGGACTATAAAAGTTGTGGTGCTTTATCAAATATTTGTAATTATAACAGTAAGATTTGATAAAACAAAAAACTCCTTTGATTTTTAAATGCTAAATATTTTATTTACTGTTCTTTTCTCCCAACTGTCAAAGAATAGGGGGCTAGTCATGGAAGGTTCCAATTATTTCAGATTAGGTAATCCTTTGATTTGAGGGGTGTGTGTGTGAGTTGATAAAATCTATTTATAGAGGGAGTACGGATGAGTTAATGAAATTACATCAGGTGTATGAGGAATAATAAAGCTCCTCTGCTGAATCTGAAACTGTCTTAGAAGTGAAGGTTATGACTCCCACTGACAATCTCTTGAACTGTTCAGTTTGAGTGTCTCTGTAATGTAGTATGATCCAATATGATGTGCAAGTTTCAAATATGTGATTAAAGATGATAAAGCATAGTGTTGTACGCTTTAGAAAGATCATTTCTCTTTATGCAGTTTTTCCAGCATTCTAAGAATTTTCCTTTCAAAATTAAGTAATGCAAGTTTATTGAATACTAGCTTATTTTCTGGGATAATTGTCCTAAAACATCATGGTTGCTATGTTTATTTTATAGTTGACATAATCCCATTCTGCTGGCCTTCTTTATTCTTCTGAGTACAGAAGGCAGTTAAATGTAGGCGGATTCTGCTTGCATTTCAGTACCTTGCCTGCTTACAGAAATGAAACAAACTTAATGATGTGTGTGTGTGTACCTGCAAACCAAAATAAAGTTGGATTTGCCCATTTGACTAAGTCACTTTCAGTTTGAAAAATATGTAAGAAATAATGGTACAGTTCAGATCTGGGAATCTTGTTGGCTACAAGATTCCTTTTGGATTAGAACCAATGGAAGAAAATATCTATAGCCTTTCAATCCCTGCAGTATCTGTGTTAGCAACCTTCTAGAGGAGCATCCCAGCTGAGGGGAAAAGTTAGACTTGGCAGAAAGCTCCAGAGCAGAAAAGGAGCAATCATTTACTCACTTTGCTCATTTATCTTTCTCTGAATACCTTCAAACTCCACAGGTCATATGTCAGGGCAGGAGTACTGCATATATTACAAAACTGTTGTAGTAACTGTTTCAGATTTACGTGATGGGCAGCAACTGTGTATTTCGGTGGTGTAGGGAGAGGGGAAATGTTTTTCTCCTCCCATCAGAACTGCATTATTGGGTGTGTCGCCCCCCCCGCCCGTTTCCAGTGTGCAAAATATGTTCATATGGGTGAGTCACCTCTGTTACTATGTTTTGAATACTTTCCTCCCTAATGTAGTTTATCTTTGGCAGGGAAGGGAAAGAATTTACGCTGGTTTGGTTCTTTATTTCTATTAGAGCTCTGTTAACAACTTCTAGCCGAGGGAGTTCTTGATATTTTTGCCTGAAGTATTTAGATATGTAAGCCTCTTTATATATTTTTCCCCTGATAATATATTAACTGGGGAAAAAAATGGCTCTTATTAGTTAATATATTCATGAGCATGCTTGCCAAATTGCCTGTACTTATTTCCAGGAATCTGAAAACTTCAGAATTTTTGGGCAAGTTTGGGTCCTCGTATAAACTGTAACAGATGTTAGAAAAAGACTTTAATTGAATCTTCCTCTTTATTTTTAAGAGAATGTATTTAGTACTAAAAATGTATGTAATTGATATTCTGCTCAAAACCCCACTCAAATTAGAAGTAAATAAACTAAAAGGATCAAAGAATCATAAAATATTTATATTCATAAATAATATGAAAAACCTTGTTCCTCATTTTTTTCAAGGATCTTTTGAGCAGCAGGATGCTCTGTCTTATTCCTAAAGTTACTGTTTTATTGATTGCCTGGCTTAGTTTGATGTAGTTCTTTAATATTTCAATATTCTCAGACATCGAGACATTGACCGCAACTCTTTGAGTGCGACCATCCAGCCAATTCCTTATCCACTGAGTGGTCCATCCATCAAATCCACGTCTCCAATTTAGAGACAAGGATGTCATGTGGGACAGTGACAAATGCTTTACACAAGCCCAGGTAGATGACGTCAGTCACTCTTCCCTTATCCACCAATGCTGTAACCCCGTCGTAGAAGGCCACCAAATGTGTCAGGTACGATTTGCCCTTGGTGAAGCCATGTTGGCTGTCACCAATCACCTCCTTATTTTCCATGTGCCTTAGCACAGTTTCCAGAAGGATCCTCTCCATGATCTTGCTGGGCACAAAGGTGAGACTGACTGCACTGTAGTTCCCCGGGTCTTCCTTTTTTCCCCTTTTTAAAATGAGGGTTATGTTTCCCCTTTTCCAGTCAGTGGGAACATCAGCGGGCGGCCACAACTTCCCAAATATGATGGATAGTGGCTTAGACACTTCATCCGCCAGTTCCCTCAGGACCCGTGGATGCATCTCATCAGGTCCCATGGACTTGTGCACATTTATGTTCCTTATATGGTCTCAAACCTGATCTTCTCCTATGGTGGGCGGTTTTTCGTTTTGATTGGCAATAAATTAAATTAATTTCCACAAGCGGAGTCTGTTTTGCCCATGATGGTAATTGGTGAGTGATCTCCCTGTCCTTACCTTGACCCATGAGATTTTAATAATATTTTTCTCCCCCTGTCCTGTTGAGAAGGAAGAGTGAGAGAGCAGCTTGGTGGGTACCTGGTGGCCAGCCAAGGTCAACGCACCACAGCGTGTATGTGTATATGTATTTATTTATATAAAATGCATAGTCTCATGCAAGCATTAATGTAACTTGTTAGCCCACATACAACGAATGGGAGATAATCACCCATTCTGGTACCAGAAAGGTCAAAACTGTGCTGAGCTTTGGAGAAGTAGAGTGCTCAGTAAAACCAGTTGTTACAAGTGTCTCATGTAAATCTTCAGTTCCAGTTTACTAAGCATGAAATTTAGTCCTGCTGTTGTAAAGTTAGCACTAACACATTGTCGTGGATTAACCCCAGCCAGCAACTAAGCACCATGCAGCTGCTCACTCACTCCCCCCCATCCAGTGGGATGGGGGAGAAAATCAGGAAAAAGAAGTAAACCTTGTGGGTTGAGATAAGAACGGTTCAATAGAAAAGAAAAGAAGAAACTAATAATGATAATGATAACACTAATAAAATGACAACAGTAGTAACAAAAGGATTGGAATGTACAAATGATGCGCAGGGCAATTGCTCACCACCTGCCAACTGACACCCAGCTAGTCCCCAAGCGGTGATTCCCTGCCCCCACCTCCCAGTTCCTATACTAGATGGGACATCACATGGTATGGAATACACCGTTAGCCACTTTGGATCAGGTGCCCTGGCTGTGTCCCCTCCCAACTTCTTGTGCCCCTCCAGCTTTCTTGCTGGCTGGGCATGAGAAGCTGAAAAATCCTTGACTTAGTCTAAACACTACTTAGCAACAACTGAAAACATCAGTGTTATCAGCATTCTTTTCATCCCTAACTCAAAACATAGCACTGTACCAGCTACTAGGAAGACAATTAACTCTATCCCAGCTGAAACCAGGACAAGCAGTCTGCTGGTGTCGTGGATTAACCCCAGCCAGCAACTAGAGCACCACGCAGCCGCTCACTCACTCCCCCCCATCCAGTGGGATGGGGGAGAAAATTGGGAAAAAGAAGTAAACCTTGTGGGTTGAGATAAGAACGGTTTAATAGAACAGAAAGGAAGAAACTAATAATGATAATACTGATAAAATGACAACAGTAGTAATAAAAGGATTGGAATGTACAAATGATGCGCAGGGCAATTGCTCACCACCCGCCGACCGACACCCAGCTAGTCCCCGAGCGGCGATTCCCTGCCCCCCCACTTCCCAGTTCCTATACTAGATGGGACGTCACATGGTATGGAATACACCATTGGCCAGTTTGGGTCAGGTGCCCTGGCTCTGTCCTGTGCCAACTTCTTGTGCCCCTCCAGCTTTCTCGCTGGCTGGGCATGAGAAGCTGAAAAATCCTTGACTATAGTCTAAACACTACTGAGCAACAACTGAAAACATCAGTGTTATCAACATTCTTCGCATACTGAACTCAAAGCATAGCACTGTACCAGCTACTAGGAAGACAGTTAACTCTATCCCAGCTGAAACCAGGACAGCTGGCCTCAAGCTAAGCAAACAAAAATGTAAACTACGTGTAGATGAAACAGCATGCCTGGGAGAGCTAATGCACAAAGGTGTGTGTACAGAAAAATAATTGTGAAGTTGAGGCCATCATTAATGTACCTGCCTAAGCAAATGAAAAATCATAAGCAAATTCTTGGATATAGCTTGAGTTTGATGCTGCATCTAAACAAATTGATCTTCCCACAGTACAAAGCAGCTGAGTAGAGATAGGCACAGGTGACTCTACTATGTTGACTTTGTGCAGCATAGCTCTTCTACATCCAGCACAGCCCTTATTATTTCTTATCCCAGTCCTCTATTATCATGGATAATTGAGAGCTGACTGAATCACCTTAATCTCAGGTACTAGGAAAATGATTAAAATTTGGACCAGATGATCTTTCAAGGTCCCTTCCAACCTGGGCTATTCTATGATTATCAGTATGATAAAATAAGGAAGAAAGGATGGTTTGGCCATGGGATACATGATTGTTGAAAATATGAAACCTTCCAAAAAGTTGTTTACCCTTGTTAGTTGAAACTGACCAATACCAGCTTGCTGTCAAGAGCTTCAGAGCAGTTTTAAATCTACTGAAGTGATGGGTTTGTGAAAGTTTCTTTGAGAAACTTCAAATTTGAAATCTTTTTTAGCTGTTGTGTTATATTTTAAATATGGGCTCAATGCTACTGTCTCTTAGTTTAGAGAATGAGATTTATATTGTCATGGTTTAACCCCAGCCAGCAACTAAGCACCACACAACCGCTCACTCACTTCCCCCCCACCCAGTGAGATGAGGGAGAGAATCGGAACAAAAAAAGTAAAACTCGTGGGTTGAGATAAGAACAGTTTAATAAAACAGAAAAGAAGAAACTACTAATGATAATGATAACACTAATAAAATGACAACAATAATAATAAAAGGATTGGAATATACAAGTGATGCACAATGCAATTGCTCACCACCCGCTGACTGACACCCAGTTAGCCCCCGATTGCACTAATTCTCTGTCAAAGATTTTCTGAAAGAGTATACTTCTTGGAATGTGCTTTGACACACTGCCAAATTTGGGGAGCTTCAGGCTTTCACTCTACCACGCTGATTTTATTACTTTCTGGATAATGGTTATACACAACTATACCTTCAGTTAAAATATCTATTTGTTTTTAGGTATCTGTATATATTGCGTTTGTGTGGCAAGGTTTTGGTAGTGGGGGGTCTACAGGGGTGGCTTCTGTGAGAAGCTGCTAGAAGCTTCCCCTGTGTCCGACAGAGCCAATGCCAGCCAGCTCTAAGTCGGACCCGCCGCTGGCCAAGGCCAAGCCAATCAGCAACAGTGGTAGTGCCTCTGTGATAACATATTTAAGAAGGAAAAAAGTTGTAGTGGGCACAGAAACTGCAGCCAGAGAGAGGAGTGAGAACATGTAAGAGAAACAACCCTGCAGACACCAAGGTCAGTGAAGAAGGAGGAGGAGGAGGTGCTCCAGGTGCTAGAGCAGAGATTCCCCTGCAGCCTGTGATGAAGACCATGGTGAGGCAGGCTGCCCCCCTGCAGCCCAGGGAGGTCCACAGTGGAGCAGATATCCACCTGCAGCCCATGGAGGACCCCACACCAGAGCAGGTGGATGCCCCTGAAGGAGGCTGTGACCCCGTGGGAAGCCCGTGCTGGAGCAGGCTCCTGGCAGGACCTGTGGATTCGTGGAGAGAGGAGCCCATGGAGCAGGTTTTCTGGCAGGACTTGTGACCCCGCCAGGGACCCATGCTGGATCAATGTGCTCCTGAAGGACTGCACGCCGTGGAAGGGACCCATGCTGGAGCAGTTTGTGAAGAACTGCAGCCCGTGGGAAGGACCCACGTTGGAGAAGTTTGTGGAGGACTGTCTCCTGTGGGAGGGACCCCGTGCTGGAGCAGGGGAAGAGTGTGAGGAGTCCTGCCCCAGAAGAAGATGAAGTGGCAGAGATAACATGTGATGAACTGATCGTAACCCCCATTCCCCATCCCCCTGCACTGCTGGGGGGGGTGTAGGTAGAGAATTGAGGAGTGAAGCAGTGCCTGGGAAGAAGGGAGGGGTGGGGGGAAGGTGTTTTAGGATTTGGTTTTATTTCTCATTACCCTACTCTGGTTGATTGGCAATTAATTAAGTTAATTTTCCCCAAGTCAAGTCTGTTTTGCCCGTGACGGTAATTGGTTGAGTGATCTCTCCCTGTCCTTATCTTGACCCATGAGCCCTTTGTTATATCTTCTCTCCCCTGTCCAGCTGAGGAGTGGGAGTGATAGAGCGGCTTTGGTGGGCACCTGGTGTCCAGCCAGGGTCAACCCACCACAGTGTAATAGGTGTATGTGGTAAGGTTTTGGGGGGGCTGGTGGTGCTGCAGAGGTGGCCCCTGTGGGAGAAGGTCAGGGGCTGTCCTGTTCTGAACACAGCTGGTTCCATCTGGTTCTGCAGCAGACCCACTGCTGGCCAGAGCTGAGCCCATCAACTAAGTCAGTGGTGCCTC
This sequence comes from Astur gentilis, assembly GCF_929443795.1. Taxonomy (NCBI): domain Eukaryota; kingdom Metazoa; phylum Chordata; class Aves; order Accipitriformes; family Accipitridae; genus Astur; species Astur gentilis. The sequence goes on from NC_064918.1 coordinate 34,652,622, forward strand.
TGTAAAAACATATTTAAGAAAGAGCAGAAAATGCCAGACAGGCAGAGGAGGAGGGAACAAAAAGAGTGAGAAATAACAGAGGGAGCCACCAAGGTTGTAGAAGGAGAAGGTGCTCCATGGCGGAGCAAATATTCCCTGCAGCCCGGAGCAGAAAAACAGTGTAAGAAGAATGGAGTGGCAGAGAGAAAGTGCTATGTACTGACTGTAAACCCCTGCTTTGTACTGCTTGTGGCCTCGCTGATGGGACTGAGTGTAAGCTGCAACGATTATAAGAGGGGGGAGGAGAGGAGTCTGGAGTGAAGCCTGGGAAAGGGGGTAGGAAAGGTGCTTTAATGTTTGTCTTATTGTTCCTCATTGTCACTATGTGTTTAATTTATTTGTCTTGGAGGGGGGAATCCTGGCCTATGGCCTGTCTTTATAAAAAATTACTAGAGACTTCACATAAATTGATTAGCATAGGATGTCATAGGATGGCAACAAGTATGTAAATATGAAATTTTAACATATGTTTAATTGCTGCTTTTACAAAATTTCTCACATCCTTTTATTGCATACTCTCTTTGAAAATGCCAAGTCCTTTGGTGTTGAAGAATATCTCACTATTATTTTCTTAGTCTTCTGCTCAGATGTGAAATAGTTTATACCTCTATTAGTTGCAGACTGGACGGTCTTTTCAGGGAAGTTTGCTGCCTCCCTGGGGCCCAAATTAGTGATGTCACCACAAGACTGAAGAGCTTAGTACAACCTTCAGACTACTATCCATTCCTGCTCTTTCACGTGGGTACTAATGATGTCGCAACAAAAAGTCTAAGGTCAATCGGAAGAGATTTCAGGGTCCTGGGAAGAATGCTAAAGGATTCAGGAGCACAGGTAGTGTCTTCCTCAGTCCTCCCAGTAATGGGGAGAGACTTCAGAAGAAACAGGTGTGCCCAAGTGTCCCGATCCAATGTCAGGGAAGGTTTTGATATGATCCCAAGAGCGAGATTAAGACACAAATGAGGTCAAGCGCCATATACCCCAAAGAGCTTTTATTATCAAAAGTAGAAAATAGTAGCGATAGGATAGAATGGAAGAAAAGGCAGAAATCAAGCAAGCAGTCAGGATAGAGTTGCAAGGATAGTCGCCACCATGGATCCAGTGGCGTCCCATTGGTCCTCAGACTTCAATTCTTCGGTGGTGGGTGCACACCACAGCTTGTTGCCACGTTTTTTTATAGGGCATAGTCCTATGATGCATGCACATACATACTGTTCATGCACTGTTCACGTGCTGTAGGTTTTGTCTATCACACAACCTTCCCATGGTCAACACCAGAAACCAGTATCTTATCTCAAAGACTACAGTTTCCATGAGAATGGTAGTCTCCACATTCCTGCATGCTTCGTCAGCTCCAGCCCCTTTCCTCCCCTGGATGCCTCAGTGGCCTGGTAATCGTCCTTATGGACAGAGGAGTGTCCTGCTTAAACATGCCATCCCAGAGACAAAGGGCTCAAGATAAGCAGTTCACAATTCAGTCAAACAATCCTTGAGATGAATGGCTTGAGATGACAGTCCAGTCTCTCACACCTAACAATCTTTGAGACAAACAGCTTGAGATAACAATTCAGTCTCTCATACCAAGACATCAATACCTGGCTCCAGGACTGGTGCCTCCACCAGAACATTGGGTTTTATAACCACGGAAGAGTCTTTGAGAGACAAGGTATGCTAGGGCCTGAGGGGATCCACCTGTCCCAATGGGGAAAATGTATCTTTGCTCATAAGCTGGTGGGACTGATTGAGATGGCTTTAAACTAGGATCAGTGGGGGAAGGGGATACCAACAGGATTACAGTAGCTAAGCCAAGGATTGACATTTTACTACCTGAGGGTGGCAATGCTAACAGGAGCATTGACGCTGCTCCAGGGAGCACAGAGGGATAAGGAGCACATCTGAAATGCTTGTACACCGATGCACGCAGTATGAGAAACAAACAGGATGAACTGGAAGCGTTGGTCAGTTCCCAGAGCTATGATGTCATCGATATTAGTGAGACTTGGTGGAATGAGTCCCACGATTGGAGTGCTGGGATGGAGGGCTACAGGCTGTTCCAGAGGGATAGGCAGGGCAGGCGAGGTGGAGGAGTTGCACTGAATGTAAGGGAGAGGTTTGACTGTACAGCCCTTACAGTTAGTGATGATGTGGTTGAGAGCCTCTGGGTGAGGATTAGGGGCATGGAAAACAAAGGAGATGTTGTAGTGGGTGTCTACTACTGATCACCCAGCCAGGATGTAAGCGCTGATGCATTACTCTATAGGCAATTAATTAGTAGAAATCTCTGGCTCAGTAGCCCTTGTCCTTATGGGAGATTTCAACTTCCCAGACATCAGCTGGGAATATCATACTGCTGAGATGAGCAGGTCTTGGAAATTCTTGAAGTTTGTGGAAGATAACTTCTTGTCAGAGGTACTCAGGGAGCCAACTAGGAAAGATGCTCTCCTAGACTTGCTATTTGTGAATAGAGAAGGACTCCTGGAAGATGTGATGGTAGGTGGCTGTCTTGGCCACAGTGATCATGAAATGGTTGGGTTCAAAATTTTCAGTGTGATGAGAAAAAAGGACAGCAGTGTTGCTACCCTGGACTTCAGGAGAGCAAACTTTAAGCTACTCAGGGAGCTAGTTAGCAGAGTGCCCTGGGAATCTGCTTTAGAGGGCTTAGGAGTCCACAAGTGCTGGTCAGTCTTTAAGAACCACCTTTTAGAAGCACAGGAGCAGGCAATCCCATTGTGTCAAAAGTCAAGCAAGCAGGGCAGAAGACCAGATTGGCTGAACAGGGAACTCCTCATGGAGCTCAAGAGGAAAAAGAAATTGTATGATCTCTGGAAGGGAGGTCAGGCTTTGCAGGAAGATTACAGAGCCGTAGTTCATATATGCAGGGAGAAGACATGAAAGGCCAAAGCTCAATTAGAGTTGAAACTGGCCAGTGTTGTGTCAGATAACAAGAAGGGCTTTTTCAAGTATGTTAATAGCAAGAGGAGTTCTAAAGAAAACATTGGACCAATACTTGTTGAAGATGGTCATTTGACTAATAGGGATGAAGAAAAAGCAGAGGCGTTGAATGCTTTTTTTACCTCAGCCTTTAATAATGCTGATAGACCTTGGGCTGCCCAGTCCCCTGAATCACAGGACCACAAGTGTGGGAACAGTGACTTTCCATTTGTGGACACTAAAATTGTAAGGGACCAGCTGAAATGTGGTTAATACCCCAAGCCTGTCAGTGTTTAAGAGGCATTTGGACAATGCCCTTAATAACATGCTTTAACTTTTGGTCAGTCCTGACGTGGTCAGACAGTTGGACTAGATGATCATTGTAGGTCCCTTCTAACTGAACTATTCTATTCTATTAATTTTACATACTCAGACTGTGGCCATTTTTATTTTGTTCTTGTCTTTCTGATGTCATAGTTAAAGTCAGTATATCCATTAATCCTACTTGTTACACTGTGTTGAATCTTTTTTGATTTTTTTGCTATCTTTCCTCAGAGCATGTTTTAATTGATCTTTTTGCTGTGACTAATGCAGTAAAATATTAGTATCTTTTTTTCGATCTCTGTGACAAATGCATTTATTTCTGAATGGAACTATAATGTTGTTAACTTTTGTAAAGACTTCCTGACAGAATAATAACTAGGATGGTCAAACAATTTAGATTTAAAATGAACAAATCAGATTAGTTTTTACTTTGCCTTCTGTTTCGCATCTGTTTGTGGAAGGTGGTCCTGACTTTCCTGTTAGAGGAGTTATGGAGTTCCTTTGCTAATGTGGTCCCACTCTTAATTTATCACAGTTGAATCAGTTCGGAAGCCTAAAATGTGACATATTTTATCTTTTCCTGAAATCTGTCTCCTCCCACCCTCTGCTTAAAAACCGAAGTTGTTTCACCATTTCATTTCATAGTTAGTATATTTAGACCAGGATGTAATAATGTATGTCAAAGTGTAGAAGACTTTATAATTTTAATTACAGTTTAATTAGCACATTCCATATGCTTACATCAAACCTCTAGGGTTGTCTTTTTTGTCTTGTTAAAAAAATATTGGTTTTTTTTAGATGCTGTGCAACTAAGATGGATGCAGGGTAGTGATATTCAGTTATACTGGAAGATTGCTGGCATGTGATGTGTTTTGCAGATAGAATCCAGGAGTCCTTAGATGATACTCACAAATCTTTTATGATATCAAAGTATTGTGCTGTCGATTTGGGTATTATAGTGCAGTATTTGATAAAGTTCTTAATAGATGGCAGACTTATGAAGGTGGTGTATCTGCAATAAACACCTGGTTCTGGTGCTTTCTTGCTTTCCTTTGTGGGATAGAAAGCATATGATCACACAAATCCTTTTATCTGGACTGCAGGCTTCATGTTTTGATAAGAGCAAAAAAATGTGCATCTTGGAAGACAAATGAAATATTTTAAAGTGTTACTAGGTATATAAGTCATCTTGGTTATTATGGAGAGTTCTTCCTCTGTCTTTTACATCTTTCTGATCTTAGATTTTGTCTATAACCATTTATTGCTTAAAAATTGAATCATAGTTGAACTGGAAAGTATTAAGTCAACAAGATTTGACTTTTCTTTTTTTTGGTGAAAGATCCATTGTGCTTTTGAGATGAGAGGCTAGAATAAGTGATCCTCTCTCTCTTCACAGTACTTGGAAAAAGCATATCACTGTATCATGTCTGAGCTGTTAGGCATTTGAGCAATGAACAGTACCATGCTCCATTAGAATAACTTAAATGCTTTCTCCTTATCACATTGTTTGTATTTATTTGTATTTATTCATATGTATTTATTGCATTTATTTGTATTTATTCATATGTCTTAATACAAACTAATAGACAACTGTTTTGTAAAATACTAGAATTATAATTTCTAAGCATTATTATTAAATCATTATTTTAAACAGAGATGAAAATCTCAGTAAATGAGATTTCATTTTGAAAGACTTGAAAAATGCAGACAGACAGGAATGTCTCTAGAGAATTGGTTGCAGAATAGGAAGTGCTACATGTTTAGTTTTCTAACTCAGATATAGCCTATATTAATAGAAATTGGTATTTGTTACTGCTCACCTGTCCTTGGTTTTTTAAAAAGGCATTCTCAGCCCAAGGTCTAGTGGATAGCCATTCAGGGTATGAGTCCCTCTTTTTGCAATGAGATCCTTGTGCCAGCTCTATTGATTTACGTGGAGATTTGCCTGCCTGCTGAAGATCACTTTTTCTGAAGCTCCTTCTGGAACTGTGACAATAATTTGTAGCTGTGATGTCATCAGAACTCAAAGATGCATGTCTGAATAAATCTAAAAATATGTTTACACTCTGCTTAAGAGATGTGGTTATACTACAGTAGTGTTGTGGATTCTGTAATTACTTTTTCTGATGCAGCTTGAAGTTTGCATGTTCTTTCAATAAACATAGATTATTATTCACATGTGCTCACAGCTTGACACATTCTACATGTAAAAATTTTGCACTGGAAAAATAATCAGGGTTGCAGTATGAATATATTATATTTACAGTAAGCATGCTATAGTGGGCAAATAGGCAGCAGTAGGTCAGTTGTTAGCTAACTGGGCACCTGTCCAAATATCTTTAAAATATTGACATCAAGTAATGTGTTTTTTTAATAATATTTAATTAACTACTATTTAAACACCTCTGCTCAGATTGACCTACATATTCTAGTTTTAAAAGTTCAGTATAGATAATAGATTTGACATGCTCGGTGCATAATGGTTTCTGAAAGGAAACAGTGTGCAACACTGATTTCTGAAAAATCTTTGTTTCCAAAAAGAGGAACAAACAAATGCACAATACTAAATATTGTCTTGTTTATTTTTCAGATTAGCACTGTACGTATATGAATATCTGCTCCATGTAGGAGCACAGAAATCAGCCCAGACATTTTTATCAGAGGTATGTTTTCCCCATCTTTTTTTTTTCTTCTTCCTTAACTTTCAAGCATGTGAAAGTGAAATAAGTATGTTGGTTTAAAATAAAAAGCAGTGACAACCTTGAGTATCACTTTACATTGATCAGCATAGATTTCTAATCCTGCGAAAGCCAGTTTGCTATGTCATTTTACATGCTGTAGTATAATTATTTTTTCTATGATTTGTTACCCCGTTCTCTGATTTGCTACTACACTGAGAAAGATTCCCCTATTTTCTCTAATAAATATGCATGTTAGACAATGCATCAATGGTGCTCCTTTTTGATGATCTTCTAACTTATTGTTGATACCTCCAATTGTGAATAACGGAGCCATCCTAAATACACAGCAGTCAAGTATTTTACATCCTACTGTCATATACGTGCAGTTCTCATTCTCTTGAGCATTGTTAATCTCCATATATAGTCTTACCATGCTTCTAACCACTTCATTTCTTTTCATCTGGTGAATCTAATATGACTATAACCATTTAGGTCCTGATTCTTAAACACTTTTTAACTGCTAGTAGAATTTTTACTATTACACAATAGTTAGTATTTTTCATGGTCTTTTAAAGACTTGTATATATCTTTTGAAGATTGAATAAATGATATCTCTTTAGCATTTTATATTTATTCTGGAATATAAAACCACCTGTGTACCAAACATACTGAAGTATTTCACAATATTGTTTTTAATAAATCTTTATTTTGATGAGAATATTTAAGATTATGATGATGATGATGATAATAACAACTGAGTAGTGAGCAGAAGTGAGAAAAAAAAAGGCAGAATGTTGTACTAGGATAATTTTCTGCTTCAAATGATACTTCTTGTATTGGGTTTACATGGCAAAGTTTTGGTAGTGGAGGGGCTGCAGGGGTGGACTCTGTGAGAAGAGATCAGGAGCTTCCCCATGTCAGACAGAGCCAGTTCCAGCTGGCTCTGAGACAGACCTGCCACTGGCCAAAGCTGAGTCAGTCAGCAAAGCTGGTGGTGCCGCTGTGATAACATATTTAAGAAAGGGGTGAAAACACTGTGCAGCATCTGTGAGACAGAGGAGCAAGAAAAAAATGTGAAACAACACTGCAGACACCAAGGTCAGTGAAGAATGAGAGGGAGGAGGTGCACCAGAGCAGAGATTCCCCTGCAGCCCTGTCATGGTTTAACCTCGGTAGGCAGCTAAGCCCCACATGGCTGCTCACTCACTCCCCCACAGAGGGGTGGGGGAGACAATTGGAAGGATAAAAGTGTGAAAACCCGTGGGTGGAGATAAAATCAGTTTAATAGGTAAAGCAAAAGCCGCGCATGCAAGCAAAGCAAAATAAGGAATTCATTCACTACTACCCATTGGCAGGAAGGTGTTTTGCCATCTCCAGGAAAGCAGGGCTCCATCATGCGTAACAGTGTGAAGACAAACTCCATCACTCCAAATGTCACCCGCTTCCTTCTTCTTCCCCTAGCTTTATATACTGAGCACAGCATCATATGGTCTGGAATATCCCTTTGGTCAGTTGGGGTCAGCTGTCCTGGCTGTGTCCCCTCCCAACCTCTTGCCCATCCCCAGCCTACTCGCTGGCAGGGTGGTGTGAGGAGCAGAAAAGGCCTAGACTCTGTGTAAGCACTGTTCAGCAATAGTTAAAACATGGGTGTGTTACTAACACTGTTTTCACCACAAATCTAAAACATAGCCCCATGCAAGCAACTATGAAGAAATTTAACTTTATCCCAGCCAAAACTGTACAGGCCCGTGGAGAAGACCATGGAAAAAGCAGGTTGTCCCCCTGCAGTCCATGGAGTACCACGCCAGAGCCTGTAGAGGACCCCATGCTGCAGCAGGTGGATATGCCATGAAGGAAGCTGCAGCCTGTGGAGAGCCCATGCTGGAGCAGGCACCTGGCAGGAATTGTGACCCATGGAGAGGAGCCCATGCTGGAGCAGTGTTTTCCTGAAGGACTGTACCCCATGGAAAAGACCCATGCTGGAGCAGTTTGTGAAGGACTGTATCCTGTGAGAGGGACCCCACGCTGGAGTAGGGGAAAAGTGTGAGGAGGAACGAGCAGCAGAGACAAAGTGTTATGAACTGATGCTGTCATGGTTTAACCCCAGCCAGCAACTAAGCACCACGCAGCCGCTCACTCACTCCCCCACCACCTGCCAAGTGGGATGGGGGAGAAAATCAGGAAAAGAAGTAAACCTCCTGGGTTGAGATAAGAATGGTTTAATAGAACAGAAAAGAAGAAACTAATAATGATAATGATAACACTAATAAAATGACAACAGCAATAATAAAAGGATTGGAATATACAAATGATGCGCAGTGCAATTGCTCACCACCTGCCAATCGACGCCCAGTTAGTCCCCGAGTGGCAATCCCCCCCACCTCCACTCCCCCCCAGTTTCTATACTAGACATGACATCACATGGTATGGAATACCCCGTTGGCCACTTTGGGTCAGGTGCCCTGGCTGTGTCCCCTCCCAACTTCTTGTGCCCCTCCAGCCTTCTTGCTGCCTGGTCATGAGAAACTGAAAAATCCTTGACTTTAACCTAAACATTACTTAGCAACAACTGAAAACATCAGTGTTATCAACATTCTTCTCATCCCTAACTCAAAAACATAGCACTGTACCAGCTACTAGGAAGACAGTTAACTCTATCCCAGCTGAAACCAGGACATGCTGACCCCCTTTCCCCATCCCCCCTGCGCCACTCGGGGTGGGTGGAACAGGTAGAAGAGTCGGGAACAGAGGGGTGAAGTTGAGCATGGGAAGAAGGTGGTGGGGGCGAAGGGTTTAGTTTTGTCTGTCTTTCTCACCATCCCACTCTATTTTTAATTGGCAATAAATTAAATAATTAATTTTCCCCAAGTTGAGTCTGGTTTGCCTGTGATGGTAATTGGTGAGTGATATCCCTGTCCTCATCTCAACCCATGAGCATTTTCATTTTATTTTCTCCCCCTGTCCTGTTAAGGAGGGGAAGTGAGAGAGCAGCTTGTTAGGCGTCTGGGAGCCACCCAAGGTTAACCCACCACACTCCTCCAAAATATAATAGAAGTATATGCTAATGATGATATTTTGAAGGTGGGAGAGGGAAGTATGAGAACAGGAGGGTTGTTTCAGGTAGATATCATGGAAAATTCACATAACAGCTAGGTAAAAGGGGTAAAAATAGTGGCAGTATCAATTTATGTTTATATTAAAGTGTGATTTTGACAACTGTTTTTTCTTTTAGTAAAGCAATGTAAAAATAAGAGGAAAAAGAAAATCATGGAGAATACAGTCTTGTCTTTCACAAAACAGCTGTCAAATAATACACTGTGCAGGATTCATTTTGCTCATTTTGATTTTAGGATATAGTTGCAAAATGAGTAGTTGACATTTTAACTTCTGTGACATTTGGATTTCAGAAAAATATTCAATATAGTGTCTTGACACTTTTCTCTTAAAACTAATTAAAACTTGGACTATAGAGAAAATGTCAGATCTGAACTAATGCAACTTGAGAATATATCATAGCTTTCAAATTCAGACTGAGACTAGCCAAAAGATGATGAGTACGAGGCAGAGATAATTAGTAATGTATTGGATTGGTTTGAGGTGTCTGTTACTAGGCTTCACACAGAGCTGTGAGCTTGTTTATCCCAATCATTAGCAATGCAGAGGGGCAAAGTCTATGCTGGTAATGTTTGTAAATGGTTGTATGTTGGAAGAAAAGGAAGTTATCACTAATACAGAGAAATCTGGAAAAAACCTGATATTTGGTCTGAAAGTCATAAAATGAGGTTCAAATTGAGAAAATTATACACTAATACAACTTGGAGGAAATTATCTAAAAGACACAAGTTAAATGGCAAGTGGTAAAAGCAGCACTTGTGGGCTGTAAACCACAAAATAATAGCTCTACCCCACCCACCTCACCCCCACCCCATGTGAGTCAGTTGTACTTGTTAGAAAATTATTATTGGCATACAGGATGAAAATGACAGAACAGCAGTTGAGAGAAGTCCAAAAAAAGTCTTCTAGACAAATAATTTACGATATTACGAAAGTTACGATTTTCCATCTGTCTTTGTACTTTTCTGACTCATGCCTGTTGAGAAGCAACTGCCCTATTGCAGTGAATTAGTTGTGAGAATGCTTCAGTTTTAGGAGATATCCAGGTGGCATAGGAGGAAACTGAAATTGTTTTGGTCGCTCATGAAAGAGCATGGCTGTCTGGGCTCAATGCCCTCTCAGCTCTGGCAGTCCGTAGCTGCCAGAACAGTTTGGGTGGTTTTTTTTAAAAGATTAAATAGTTCAGAGTAGATTTAAAACTGACTATCGAAGCATAAAAGAAGCAAGCATATATAATCTGAGCAATATAGCTATCTGTAATATCTAAAGAGTATAAATGACAGAGATTAAGATCCCTTCCTTAAAGTTCTACTGGGGAAAGTGACTAATGGAACAAAATTAAGAAAAAAGAAAATTTAAGTTGGATATCATGAAATCACTCTATTAGATAACTTAGAGATGGTTGTCTTAAGCATTTCTACATTTTTGTAATGCATTGTGTGTAGTTTAAATTTCATAGAACTGATTCACAGATCAGTAAATTCCAGAAGCCCTCTGCTGGTCTTTCTCACTTACAAGATGCACTATGGTTTTCATGTCTTTGTGTTTCCTATTGAGTACAGCCTTCAAAGCTTTGTTGCCTTCATATCTAAAATGTAGGACCTCATATTCAACTAGCCTTTTCCTGGATCTCTGGATTGCAGAGACCTCTAGTTTATTAACTATAGCTCTAGTCTCTTGGTCTGCAAATTACTTCCTTTCTAGAGACATGGTGTGAAGTAATTGATTGAAGTAACTCAAAAGCTATTTCATGCCTAAATATGTAGTTATTGTACAACTAGCAAAATGGCAAGGAGGCAGCACAACTAGATTTCATGTGAAGAACGTAATTTTCTTATGAGGGTTAAAACAGGCTATTCAGATGAGGTACCCAAATTTTTGAAACAGAAGCTGTTCCAGAATCTTTCCTTTGATGTCCAAGCTGCTACATTTTTCTTCAAGAGCTGATCCTTAGCCCACATATTTTAATGCTTTAGTATCCTTGGAAATTAGGTTCCAACCTTGAAGGAATAATTCCATTAGCTTGGCTGGACCAGGAAGGTAGGCATTTCCCAGTTAACAGATCATCAGTTATGAACTTAATTGGTACAGTTGACAACGTGGGTATTTTTTTAAATTAATAATTCTTCATAATTCTTTTTAAGATTAATTCTTTTAATATTAATTCTTTTTATGATTAGAAAGACTGACATCTACCACATGAAACAGAATGCATATTTTTTAAAAAAACAGAAGAAAGAAAAGAAAACCCTCAAGTAACCCCCGAACTTCCATATTCCCTTCAGGCTCCTTCTTTGAATACATTTATCAAGATGAAATGGGTCCCAATAAAAAGGACCAGCATAAGAACTGTGAATCAGGTAATTTCCTCATCAAGCCCTGCTTTGAAGAGCTTGAATACTGTGTAGACATAGTGAGGGCTTTCTACACAGACATAATTTTTACTCTAACAATGATTTTCCAACTTCAGAAACAATTTTTGGTATTGACTATATATTGCATCTCTTCTTCAGTATGTTGCTTTTGAAACATCCCAGAAGTACTGTGTATTCCTGGTGATAAACACAGGTCCTTCCAAGCCATTTCCAATGGATGTGAGGAGCACTCATGCCTCAGAGGAGTGCATTTGAAGAGTTTGAAATACCTTTTTAGTAGCTTTGGGTTTATATTTTTCATTTTAATTAACATTTTTATCTGGCAGAGTTTAGGCAAGAGTTCCGCATTTTAAAAAGTCCTTTTTATATCTTAACTGTTGTTACATGGCAGGGGTGGTGGTGGGTGTGTGTGTATGAAGCTCCATGCAGTTGGCTCATTCTGCCAACTTTGCTGACAGAAATTATGGTGACTCTAGGTTATCTCTTAAAATAATTTTTAAACAGCAGAATGATTTTTGAATAGTTGTGCCCATTTACATAATACATCAAAATTATGTTAGGTAACTTCATATGAGAGTGAAGAAAACTTTTTAGGTGTGCTAATTATGTATTCCTCTCCTGCAAGCTACTGACAAAGTATATATGCTTAACTTTCTTAAGAGCTGGGTGCAGAAATCAAGTTGGAGTTGAGAATCAAAGTTTTATTTTCTTTTGAAAAATCCCAGCTTTACCAGTGACTTTTACAGTATGAACACTGTTAGGTTTTGTGATAAAAGGTTGTCTGCAAACCCACAAAGGAGCCCAGAAAGACAAGGGGGGGAAGCCCAAATAATAATACCCTGCCCCAGCTCCTCCCAGGTCCATCACAGGAGCTATCATCAACTCTGTGATGGGCCTTATCAAAGGCCTATCTCCACAAGCCCAGAGGAGCACAGAGCTCCCAGGGCAGGCAAGAACCCAAATTAAGGAGGAACAGAAACCCTGTGTGGGCCTCTCCCAGGAGACCCTTAGCCCCATTGTCCAGATGTGACACCCATCAAGATGAGTCAACACTAGAGCACCTTTCGGACTGAGAGGGGTTGCTGCCTAGAGGTATGGGACACATTATGGGATGCAGGGGAAGAGCATTTTGTGATTGCACAGGATTTATTATGGTTTGTTTGAGGGAGGAGCCAATGGTGAGAAAGGGGAGAGATTTAGGTGATTTGGGGAGGAACAAGTGTGGGGAAAATAGAGGGATAAGAGGATAAAAGGGCCAATTGCATGTAAATAGGTGCTGATTGGTGCATTTGTTTAGTCATACCCTGCACCTGATCAGTGCAGTCTGTCCTATCTTCTCATTAAATTCCTTTCTTAATCTTTCCTTGGTGAGGGATTCTTTATGTGCTGTGTATGTGTGTGAGTGTGTATTGGGGCCTGAGTGCTAGCAACTGGAGTCAGACCATGGGTCAGAGGGCCTGTGTGGCTGTGGTACCAGTGACTGGAGAGACTAGAGTGACTGGACTTGACTGCCAGCAACTGGAGTGAGACCTTGGGTCATAGCGGCCTGTGTGTCTGTGGTGCAAGTAACTGGAGTGAGTGAGGGTCTGGGTGCCAGCAATTGGGTTGGGACTGCAGGTTGGAGGGACTGGGTGCCTGGGTGCCAGTGAATGGAAAGACCAGAGTGAGTGAAACCAAGTGTCAGCCACTGGGGTGGGACCAGGGGTCACAGGCCCATATGTCTGTAATGCTAACAGCTGGAGTGAGTGCAGGTGTGCAAGTGAGTGTATGAGCACTAGCAAAGATCAAGCCGGACTAGCTGGTGAGTAGGTGAAGTGGCCTGGGAGCCAGGGGTGTGTGTGTGTGTCTCTAAGGGTAAAAGACCACTGGGGATAGGTGTTGCGTTAAAGTGTAAAGAAGTTTGGCAAAAAATAAACCCCCTTGCATTCAGCTTGTCCTCAGATAGAGGGGCTGGGGGTGGCCAGGCTTACATTCTGAGTGATGTCCAATTCAGTACTATAAGTCCAGTTGCGATCAATTTATTGAACTACCACGATTACGGATGCACCAATAGTGTATTGTACTTTCAATTTAGTTGCGTTGAACAAACTATCACGGCTAGATTTTAATGAATAGTACAGTTTATTAAAGCAACAAGAATACAGGTACTTTTGGATTGCTGGTGATAAATACACTGTATGCAAAGCACGTGCAAATAATAATACAGTCGACTACGAGCACATAAAACTATGGAAAAACTCTATAGAGATTTCTAAGTTTCCTGGGGAAGCACTCTGTATGACCGAGGGTTCAAATCTTACACAATAGGTGTCCCTATGGGGGGGAAGAGAGGTTCAGCCCATCAACTGATCCCAGAAGTCAGCGATGCCCTCCCTACTTGTCTATAATGGTGTCTTCCCTAGCGTTCCTCCTCTCTTAAGCCCTTTTATATTTTCTTATTTTTTAGGTGGAGCTTGAGTGACTCTAGTCATGCATACCTTTATTATGATTGGTGTAAAATCTCCTCGCTTTACTTTTAAAGGTATATGCTAGAGAAAATTCAGAGCACATGCTCGTGGGGGTGGTCGCACCTTGGAGACAGGTAGCTTTTGGGATGGAGATGTGTTTTGGTATTATAATGAGATTATAATGAGCACAGTTCACCCAGAGGACATGATTTAGTGTGTCACTACTCCAGAACTGGGCACTTATAATATAAATCAGAAGTAGGGCAATAGCGTTGACAGAACCCTCATTGTTTCACCTCCTTGCTTCAGTGGATTCAATGCAGGGACCTTCTATTCTTGTTCCTATCAGTCCAGTTCCCTATCCCTGTGATGATATCACAGAGCCTGGCCGCAGTGTCTCCACTCTGCTCCACCCTCCGTGTTGTTCCTCAAAGTCAGCATACCAAGCTTCCCTGGTGTTGCTAACATCTAAGGTTGCAGGTTCTGTTGCTTAGGGAATTATTATGCAACAGATTTCGTGTATATCCACTGCATTCCACCCTGGAGGTTTACCTTCCCTTAAGAGGGGGGACATATCAATAAGTCATCTCCAGCAATCATTCCACAACTGGCTACTGGGGGACCAGGGGAGTCCCAGCCAGCTCTGGAGGTGTGTGTGAGACAATCAGTTCCAGCAACTGGAGTAGGGCTGTGGCCTAGAGGGCTCATATATCCAGGTGCCAGCAACTGGGGAGACAGGGATTCAGAGGCAGGTACTGGGCAGACTGAGAGTGTGAGCCCAGCTGCTGGAGGGATCCACATTATACATATGTATAGATATTCTCACTGGTGGACCTCCATCCTGCTCAGCCAGAGAGGGGAGCAGGATGAGGCTGTTGGTGCTGTCTGTGTTCATGTGTGTGCTCTGAGTGTCTGTCTGTGATCTGTGTGGCCTGCCATGTATATATGTATATATGTATATATGTGGTGTATACGTGCGCTCTGTGTGTGTATACCTACTGGGAATACATCTTCAGCCTTGCTACTGGTTAGACCTGGGGATGTGGAGCTGCAGCAGCCTTGCCGCTCTTGGGCTGTTGGATCCAGAGTGGAAATCAAGTTGGAGCTGAGAATCAAAGTTTTATTTTATTTTGAAAAAATCCCAGCTTTGCCAGTGCCTCTTGTAGTATGAACACTACTTTTTATATTAAGTATTTATATACCTTTATATATATCTTTATATACATTTCATATTAAAGCTGTTTAAGCATTTCATTAAAATAATGCTCCTTTCATCTGTCATTACTTCTGTCTCTAGAGCAGAATATGGTATGTATATAAACAAAAAATTTTATCAATTTTTGCAGGAAATAATGCTATGTGTAGTTGTAACTGGAGGAATTTGGAGTATATAGAATGCCCTGGTTTCCACCTTGTTTTAAGATGAGCTGGCCTTATGTCATGTCCCAAAATTGGAGCAACTCAGGTTCGTGGATTTCCTTTGTCAGAATTAAGGTGAAACAACACCAGGGGAGTTCAAACAACAATCAACATTTATTCTACCAAGCTAACCTTGCCCAAGTACAAGTGAACATATCAATATGAACCTTGCATTGTGTCATTAAGCCACTGTTTAAAAAGAGAAGGGAGGTGTAGAAAAAGAAGCGGAAAAAGGAACATGAAACTGTGTCAGAAGGAGAGCCCTCCCATTGAGTCATGAGGTTCAGAGCAGACCCCCTTGCTTTCTGGACTCCTTCTCAAAGAGGAGCCCAGGGGCAGCTAGATCCACTCCTAGTCCCAGACTTGGTCAACAGTTTATGTTTAAAGAAAAGAGAGAAGAAAGAAAGAAAGAGAGAGACAAAGAAGAAAAGGGTTTCACCAGTCCTGGGTCCAGCATTGGTCCAGCCAGCATAGAGATCCAGTTCCGGAGGGCGCGCACTGAGAACTCGCTCTCCCTTCTTTTATAGTGTGTTAGTTGGTGGTCTAGACATGCACAGTTCATGTTCCCAGGGTTCTCTGGAATCAGTCGGTGAGCTTTGGGGGTTTCATTGGGGAGTTGCCTCTCTTTCCCTGCTGGCATGACCGCTTAAGATAGAAGCACAGTCCCATCTTCTGTGGGGCCCCCTCCTCCAGGCGCATATGCTGTGCTCCTTGTCACTTAAGATAAGGAATGGTGGCTTTGGAGAAGCGTGGTCCCACCCTCCGTGGGGCCCTCTCCTCCGGCCACATTGTCCTGTTCACAAAACTCCAGCATTTTTACAGAGGCCATCTTCTCCACCAAAGTTCTTTAATGAATGCTTGAGACATTGACTATAATTTGTCAGACTGTCATACCTTCCTAACAGTGTTGTATGGATTTCTGCAGAATCTTAAGTGATTTATTTGTGATTTCTGCAGAATCTTAAGTGATTTATTTCCTTAAACAATCACACTGGCTTTATTATAGTTCAAACTCTTTAGTATTGTAGTTAAGGACAAGCTGATGACTATGTCATTAATAAAATGATCATGTGGTAATGGGTAAGATACAACACTTGTAAAGAATTGCAAAGAGCCAGAATGCTTTCACAGTGTGTTTTTGTTGTCTAATGTGTTAGTTGATCAACAATAAAAGTGTGAAGTCAAAGGTAACAATTCTTAAACTGCATTTCCTTTGAAAACTGTTAAATAAACCAGAATTCTCAGGTAAGAAAGGAAGCATAGATAGTATATCTCTATTCAACAGAGTTTGCCAGTGCAGACAAATCAAGCCAAAGTAGTTTTACATTTTCATTGCATGGTGAGAGAATGGGTTATAACTCTGTTGTTACTCTGATGTTAGTCAGATTTGTCACATTACCTCTAACAGTAAAGTACTCCTTGAGGATTCTAAAACGATTGCTCACTTCAGATGTGGAGAGAAGACTGCCACCTGCTGAATCAGTAACATTAGTCCTGTGTCTTGTATGTTTTTCTTAGGAATTATTCTTGGAAAATCTTTTAGATAACTTTAAGGGTGTTTTTTAACACTCCTTTGTTATGCATTTTTGAACTTAATTAAACCCCTGTCATAATGGCAAAATAAAATTGTATTCAAAATCTTTTAAAAATAAATCTAAACCATGCTTTGCTAAAATAAGAGGCATCAGCTAAATTAATAAGTGTGTGTATTGGTTGTATGTGGCAAGGTTTTGGTAGCAGTGGTGGGGGCTGCAGGGGTGGCCTCTGTGAGAAGAGTTCAGGGGCTGCCCTGCGCTGGACACAGTTGGTTCCAGCCAGCTCCGCAACATCCTCACTGCAGACCAAAGCTGAGCCAATCAGCGGAGCCTGTGGCACCCTGTGAAAACATATTTAAGAAAGGACGCAAATGCCAGATAAGTAGAGAAGTGAAGAAAAAAACTGAGAAACAACCATACAAACACCAAGACTGGAGAAGAAGGAGGAGAAGGAGGGGCTCCAGGCACAGGAGCAGAGATTCCCCTACAGCCTGTGGAAGAGACCACAGAGGAGCAGATATCCACACTGCAGCCTGTAGAGCACCATATGTCAGAGCAGTTGGATATTTCCTGAAGGAAACTGTGGCCGGTGGAGAACCCATGCTCGGGCAGATTTTTTTCCTGAAAGACTTCAGCCCATGGAAGGACCCATGCTGGAGCAGGGGAAAAGTTTGATGAGGAAGGAGTGGCAGAGGGGAATTGTTATGTACTGACTGTAACTGCCCCAGAGGCTCAGGGATGATGGGGGGTGATGTAGGGGGTGGGGAAATAAAGGGAGATGGGAATGAAGGAGCAAAGTTGAGCCTGGGAAAAAGGGGGAGTGGGGGAAAAGGTGTTATTTTCTTTTTTTTTTTCTCATCATCCTACTCTATTTTTTAATTGGCAATAAATTAAATTAATTTTCCCCAAGTTGGCTCTGTTTTGCCTGTGACAGTAATTGGTAAGTGATCTCCTGTCTTTATCTCAACCCATCCTATTTTCTCCCCCTGTTCCGCTGAGCAGGGGGTGTGAAAGCGCTGCTGGGTTGGCATTTGGCCCTTAGCCAAGGTCAACCCACCACAGTGTGATAAAGTAAGTAATATGACCACCCAGACTGATGATGATAAAGCTTTTCATAACTAAAAACTCTTTTATTCTTCCTTTTTTACTACCTGAATAAATTATGCAATGCTTTTTAGTCACAGTGATCACAAAAAGAGTACAGACTGTTTTTACTGTTTCTCTTTAGATAAGATGGGAAAAAAACATCACACTAGGGGAGCCCCCAGGATTCTTGCACTCCTGGTGGTGGTAAGTGTCAGTTTTCTTTTCCTCTGATTTTTAGAATATGTTCATTGTGAATTCCAACATCTGGAGGCAAGAAATTCAGGTGAACATTGTAAAAAGAATGTGAAGATGAGTATCAAGAACTATTTTCTCGTAAAGTGTTGAAAGAACAAAAAATTAGATATAGGAGAGTATATAGATATTAGATATAGGAAAAGAAATATTGAATAATGGATTGATAAGGCACCATCTTTGAAAGAAGATGGCCTGCATTTCTTTGTTTACCATCTTTTATCAAATTGTGCATTTAAGAGATCATTCTCTATATCCTGAATAACTACATTTGAAAGAAATGTATACAGAGACTCTGGAAATAGATGTGAGCTTCCTCAGTCTTTAGTGCACATTTTAGTCACGGGAATAGCATATGAAAGCCATTAGCTGAACCCAAGCTACCAGCATTTTTGAGAGGCAGTGTATGTTAGCATGAGCTTGGAGTTGTAGTAGCTGCTTTTGCAATTTCTTTCCACTCAGAATATGGGTAAGACACAGAGCTGACTTGTAATTTTTTAGGCATGATGCTCCTTACTTATATATATTGGTGTCTACAGAAAATACACAACTTTTATGTATATATGCACATTTGTATATATAAAATTCCCAAGGCAAAAAGAGACTGCTATTTAGCAGTGATTTGAATATATACGATATGGCTACATTTGCAAGAATTCAAAATTATGGAGAATATGGACAACCATCCATACAAGAATTCTGTACAAAAATTAAGCTATAAGTTGTAAAGTAGTCCCACTTGACTATAAAACCCCATGTGATTTGTACCGCTGTATAGAAGATGACATATTCTTCATTGACGTTTCTGCTTTTAATTGATGGAAGCCTGACAAGAAGAACTTGTTCCTTGTATCTCTGATGTCTGCATTATCCTTAATTTTGTTCATCGGCAGCAGAGTGGTCAAATTTTCCACAATTCTGAATTATGGTGCTGGGCTAAGTTAGAGGGTTAAGTCTAAACCAGTAAAGAAACAAAATGAAACTAACAAATTTTATTCTTTTAATTGTTCTAGCATATAGATAATTTCATTCTAGAAACTTTGAGGCTAACATTCCTGCCATAATGAAATATCTTATATACTGTTTCTTAACAGTTCAGAGATACTTGTAGTGTGTTAGAATCAATTCATGTATAACTCCATTTGAGGCAGGGGAAGGCCTATTGGAGTATCGTAATTTCCTTTTACTCTTTCATTCTTCATCAACCAAGAGCTATAGGATAGCATACCCTTTATTTCCTAGTCTTATCCATACTTTTGTTTAAAGGACAGTATTGGAACTTGGAAGAACTCCCAGTTTTCTCTTAATTTTCTTGCCTTTTCACAACATCACAGTATTACTGTATGAATCTGTGCCTTCCAGTGCTTTGTGGTAGTAAATTGCAGCAGTTGCAGAGGTATGAGGTTAAATGCAGAGCTTTATTAATTTGCTTTATACTCTGAAAACTTGTATATTAGTCTAGCTTCTTGGTTTATACTACAATGGTTTTAAAGAAAAACAAGCACTGCTTGCTTCAGAGAATCAGATAACAGGACTCGATTCCTCACAGATGTTTTACAAAGCTGAATTCTTTCATAGGGGTGTTTTCAGCTCTTGGCTAGAAAGTGATATGTCTATTTCACACATATATATGTGTGGTGTGTGTACATCATAAAATCTATGAGAATTACAATGATTTTCTCACCATATCTGTTACTTCTTAACTTGCAGTGTATTTTGGGATCTTTACTGTGCAGCTCCAGAAAGACGAGAAACATGTGAACATTCAAGTGAAGCAAAAGCCTTTCATGACTATGTAAGTTTTATGTATCTTTATCATGTTTCTATTAATTGTATGTACGAATGTGATAGAGAAATATTTCTGCGGGATGGTGACTCAAAAATGCAGGAGTCCATCATATATAAGTAACTCATTTGCTTTCCAGGGATGCTTTAGAATTAGCACTGTCTAATCCTGTGATTACCCAGTGTCACATAGGAAACTCCTGGAATCTATCTCACAGGTCAAAGTACTGTCCCATATATTAATACAGAATGAAGGATGTCCTTCTCTCTCTCCCCCATGGACACATCAGCCTGGTCTCAGTCACAAAGGCCCAGGCCAAATAGAAGCACAGATATGTGCTGTCCAAATAACCATATCCTGTCAATGCTAAAGAAAAGACAGTTCAGTAGATGGAATTGATTCCATGGCTTCTGGCAGGACCATACTGATTTAACATGTGATATTTTGGTATCCTGAAATAAGTATTTTTGTTACAGTAGTAAACACTTATGCATCATAGAACAAGTTAAATATAAATCATCTAGTCTACTAGAGCAAAAGAAAAAGGGGAAAGGACAAAAGTATTATGCCGATTTTGATGCAACTGAGTTCCAGTTCAAAACACAGCAAGAACTTTGGCGGTGTTTTGCTTGCAAGGGCCAAAAAAAGTTCTAGAAACTAGTGATGACAACAACACTGTAACAGTTTTCCATTCCTTTTTTTATATTATAATGTAAATGGAGAACTCCAGCACTCTGGAACTGCATTGCAGAGTTGGAATGGAATTTGGGATACATTTACTATGACAGCTCTTCTTCATCTGTTGATTTCCTTTTTACCAATGAAATCCTCAGGAGGCTGACTGAGCTGGATTTATCGTTCCTTTGGGCCGTTCATATAATATAAAGAAGGAATATAAACACTCCCCAATTATATAATTCTGAAACCTCTTTCCTTGAGTGTTTTCTAGGTCTGTCTTAAAAATATTTTCTAAGTATTGAAGAAAAATATTTCTACACATAAAATTAAAAGTAGGCTACCATACCACAATGCCTTATGAAAAGAAATTTGGAAAAAATTAGACAAATCAACCAAGTGATCATTTTCCACTGTCTATTTAATTTCAAGATGCTGACACAAATTGTCATAATCTGATGATGGCTCAGCATCCTTTAATATGTGAACTAATGGTGATCTTGCCTTATTTGTAGTTAACAAAGACTATGTTACAAATGCACCATTAACACAATTAGAACTGTTAAGCATATTTTACTTATAGACTAATGACACTTTAATACCCTGTCCTTGGTGGTTAGATTTTGAGGCTGACTGGTAGAGGAGTTTGGATAGTTTTGCACAGTAGTGTCTATGCTGCATTGATTGCTCACTTATCATAATCAATGAAAAAAATGCATGAGAGAGAAGTTGGGGACAACATTATGAGGAAGTTTCCCATCCACTGAGGTGTTAAGGTTAACCAAATTATTAAATTAGTAAAGACTATGCTATAATCAGTTCTGTACAGATTTTTCCTTTTGAAGATCTTAGTGATATGAATCAAATTTCTCTAGAGGCTATTTGGCATAGTATTTGGGCATTTGAGATGGCTGTTCAATTTCTTTATGTTAGTTTTTCATAAGAACAAGTTTGGTCTCTGGATTTATTCTGATGGTTTAAGGGGAAAAAAACCCCACTTTTCCCCCCTCTTCTCTGTGTCCAGCATCCTTCAGTAGAACTAAGAGGCAGTTCTTTGCCCTAAATGCCCAAAAGACCATAATTTGTCATCAATAGTACAGAGAATTTGAGGGTCTATGAATATTTTTACATCTTCTTGTGAAGACTGAAGATTACCATGAAAGGTCTATGGGAAAATATTCTCAAAATGCATCAGTGAATGTTTGTTAGACGTGGCCATCAACTTGAAGACTTTTGTTCCACAGCTCAATGAAAATGTATTCTGCAATGAGGACTGCTTTATTCTAATTTCATAAAACTATTTGTTTTAATACTGAAATTCACACAAAATTGTCTTTAGGTGAAGATTTTTGTTGACCTAACTAAACACATGGAAGCCTGTTCTATTTCAGGATAATTTTTGAAAAATGGGTTTTCTTGTTGTGTTCTCCAGGTGGTCTGAGTCTATGGTTAAGAGCAGTCATAATGCTTTCCAGGCAATCAGGCACAGAACCTCATTTTCTGCCACTCATGCGTATCAGGGAAGGAGGAATTCGTAGCCAACTTAAGCTGTTCATTTTCCCCAGCTCTTGCTACTGTGATATTCTGCAGGGAGCCTAGATAGACAGCTTGTAGTTCTGGGTCCTCCCAGCTTTCTTGCTGAAAATTGTATTCTAGATCTGGTTTCGGGTTTTCTAGCTCCATGGAACAGGGCATGGAAAATGCATGTTTAACCCTTTTGCTTATAAAACAACAAAGTGAAGAGCAAGAAGCAAGTACAGGCAGAGAGAGACCGAGAGTCAGAGAGAATGTACAAAATGCTCAATTCAGTTTCATTCATGAGGAGAATGCCAAATTCTGTCACCATAAAATCGTGAAATATATAGATCCATGACTGTCACGGATGGAGTGACGCACTTCACTCAGAAGACACAAGTAGCAATATGTTTACTGATATAAAACAGCGATTTAACAAAGTTTGATAGTAAATGCGACAGTGGTTTAATGAGATTCGATGGCAAGGTTCACTTGATATTTACTGCATAGGTGACAGGGTCAGACAAAACTGTCAGGGAGACCCTCCTGTTGAGTCATGAGGTTCAGAATGGACACCCTTGCGTTCTAAACTCCTTCTCAGAGGGGTGTCTAGGTGGTGGGTTGACCCTGGCTGGATGCCACATGTCCACCAAAGCTGCTCTATCACTCCCCCTCCTCAACTGGACAGGGGAGAGAAAATATAATGAAAGGTTCGTGGGTCAAGATAAGGACAGTTTAATAAAGCAAAAGCAAAGGTCATGCACTAAAGCAAAGGAAAACAAAAGATTTTATTCTCTACTTCTCATCAGCAGGTGATGTCTGGCCACTTCCTGGGAAGCAGGGCTTCAGTACACGTAATGTTTGCTCCTGAAGACAAACATAAGTAACGAATGCCCCCACTTCCTCCTCCCTTTACTTATCTTTTATTGCTGAGCTGACATCATATGGTATGGAATATCTCTTGTGTCAGTTTGGGTCAGCTGTCCTGGCTATGTCCCCTCCCAAGATCTTGCCCAGCCCCAGCCTGCCAGTGAAGGGGGCAGGGGGAAATGTTGGAGAGACAACCTTGATGGTGTGGGAGCACTGCTCAGCAGTAGCCAAAACACTGGTGTGTTATCAACACCTTTCTAGCTACTGATGCAGATCACAGCACTATGAGGGCTGCTATGGGGAGAATTAACTCCATCTCAGCCAGACCCAATACAGGCTGGATTCAGACTTAGTCCCAGACTTTGTCAACAGTTTATGCCTAAAGGATTATATGTGCACAATCAATCCTTTATGTCACTTAGCTAAGATTTCAAAGTTTAGCATGCTATTAATCACTTACTGAGAAGCTGTTGCAGCAAGGAATCTCTCAACCTCGAGGAGTAACCTTGAGAGGCATCCCTACTCAAGGGGACATCCTGGTGTGCAGCCCGCTGCCATGCAGGAGAGCTTAATGGGCCCTGGGCTGTCCTCTGCTTATGGAGTAAGATTATTGACTCAATAGTCATATTTGCATAGCGACTACAGGTGTTAGTTTCTTCCAAATTTGGCTTGAGTCGGACAATGACCAGCACTGTGGTTAGGTGGGCTCATTGTTCAAATTAGCCCTTGGGTATTGATTGTATTGTTATCTGTCTCCCCTGATTCTACTTTGAGCCAGATGCAGCCATCATGACCAGATACATCCATTACGATCCCCCACTGGTGGTTATCGATCCCCACTGGTGGTTATCACTTGAGCGGGATTATGGGAAACACAGGTCTGGTTGGGGCGGAGGGGGGAGCACACCTCCACAATGACTGAGATGAAAAGAAGTTTGCAACTCTCTGAGCTATTAGCCTTCCTGCAAACTCAGAAGAACCTCTGTCCATTGCTTTATCCTCTGTTTATGTTTTCAAGTTTCTCCATGTTCCTATGGGCTGTAATTAATATCTTTATCAATTAATATCTCTATCAGTGATCTGGATGAGGGGATCAAGTGCAGCCTCAATAAGTTTGCAGCTGACACCAAGTTGGGTGGGAGTGTTGATCTGCTTGAGGGTAGGAAGGCTCTACAGAGGGATCTGGACAGGCTGGATTGATGGGCGGAAGCCAATTGTATGAGGTTCAACAAGGCCAAGTGATAGGTCCTGCATTTTGGTCACAACAATCCCACACAATGCTACAGGCTTGGGGAAGAGTGACTGGAAAGAAGCCTGGTGGATAAGGACCTGTATGTCACAACCCAGGCTGGACAGACCAGGGACTCATGTTGAGTCCAGAATTCCCTCAGGCTAAATTAAGGTGAAACAACACCAAACAATCAGTTAAACATTTTATTCATGGCAGAAGCAAACTGAACTTGGAAGGCATTAACAGTAGGTGGCAGGTTTCTCTCAACAGGAATTGCTATGAAACTACCTCAGTAAACTGTGTAACGCGTGGTAAGCATATACATCAATTTAGGGAAGAAAATAAGGAAAGCCCTCACTCCCATTGAGTCATGAGGTTCAGAGTGGACCCCCTTGCTTTCTAGACTCCTTCTCAGAGAAGAGCCCAGGGGTGGCTGGATCTACTCCTAGTCCCAGACTTGGTCAACGGTTTTATGTCTAAAGGGATGAAGTGTAGGGATATCGTGGTTTAAACCCAGCCAGCAGCTAAGCACCACACAACCACTCACTCACTCCCCCCGCCACCCAGTGGAATGGGGGAGAAAATCAGGAAAAGAAGTAAAACTCCTGGGTTGAGATAAGAAGGGTTTAATAGAACAGAAAGGAAGAAACTAATAATGATAACACTAATAAAATGACAACAGCAACAATAAAAGGTTTGGAATGTACAAATGATGCACAATGCAATTGCTCACCACCCACCAATCGACAACCAGTTAGTCCCCGAGCAGCAATCCCCACACCCCCACTCCCCCCAGTTTATATACTGGACGTGACGTCACATGGTATGGAATACCCCATTGGCCGCTTTGGGTCAGCTGCCCTGGCTGTGTCCTGTGCCAACTTCTTGTGCCCCTCCAGCCTTCTTGCTGGCTGGGCATGAGAAGCTGAAAAATCCTTGACTTCAGACTAAACACTACTTAGCAACAACTGAAAACATCAGTGTGTTATCAACATTCTTCTCATACCTAGCTCAAAAACATAGCACTATACCAGCTACTAGGAAGACAATTAACTCTATCCCAGCTGAAACCAGGACAAGGGATTATGAAAAAGGAAAGGGAAAGAGAGAGTGAGAGAGAGGAAGAGGAAAAGAGAAAGATTTCACCGATCCTGGGTCCAGCGTTGGTCCATTCAGCCTAAGTATCCAGTTCCAGTGGGCACATGCATGTGGGGCTTCGGTTTGTGTCCTTTTATCATCTCCTTGCTGCTCCTTCGGGTAGGCACTCCAACTTACTAGGCTAATTAGGTGTCACGCAGTTTGTGCTTCCAGAACCTTCTGGAAATGGGCTTGAGGGTCATTTAGGGAGTAACTTCTCCTTCCCTGCAGACATGACCATTGTTTGATCTTTGGTCATACATGGTAAGCTGCCCTGCTCAGCATATCAGAACAGCGTATCAGAACATGAAGCTGTGCACCCTCCAGCATGGCCTCCCCGTCCTGTTAAGCAGAACTTGCCCCACCACAATGTTTGAGACATTAACTCTTTCAGTCTCTCACAGGGTATTGGTTCACATACAGCTGAATATGAGCCAGCAGTGTGCCCAGGAGGCCAAGGAGGCTAATAGCATTCTGGCTTGTATCAGAAATAGTGGGGCCAACAGGTTGAGGTAGGTGATTGTCCCCCTGTACTTGGCACTGGTGAGGCCGCACCTCGAATACTGTGTTCACTTTTCATCCCCTCAGTGCAAGAAAGACATTGAGGTGCTGGAGCATGTCCAAAGAAGAGCAATGAAGCTGGTGAAGGGTTTAGAAAACAAGTCCTATGAGGAGCGGCTGAGGGAACTGGGGTTGTTTAGTCTGGAGAAAAGGAGGCTGAAGGGGAGACCTTATTGCTCTCTACAACTATTTGAAAGGAGGTTGTGGTGAGGTGGGTGCTGGTCTCTTCTCCCAAGTAACAAGCAATAGGACCAGATGTAACAGCCTTAAATTGCGAAAGGGGAGGTTTATATTGGATGTTAGGAAAAATGTCTTCACCGAAAGGGTTGTCAAGCATTGGAACAGGCTGCCCAGGGAAGTGATTGAGTCACCATCCCTGGAGGTATTTAAAAGATGTGTAGATGTGGTGCTTAGGTATATAGTTTAGTGGTTGACTTGGCAGTGTTAGATTTACGGCTGTGTCGTGGTTTCAGCCCAACGGGTAACAAAGGACCACGCAGCTGCTCGCTCACTCCTCCTGCCCCCTCCGGTGGGATAGGGAGGAGACGGAGGAGAGAAAAGAAAAAGAAACTGGAACGTCGAGGGTTGAGATAAAGGCAGTTTACTGGGACAAACATAAAGAAATTACAACAACAACAACGGTACTAATGAAAGAGTATACAAAAAAAGTGATGCACAGTGCAACTGCTCACCACCCGGGACCCGACGCTCCGCCACTTCCCCCACCGAAAGCCGAGACCACCCCCCCCCCGGCCTGCTCCCCATTTATATACTGAGCATGATGTCACATGGTATGGAATAGCTCCTTGGCTAGTTCAGGTCAGCTGCCCCGGCTATGCCCCCACCTCCCAGGTTCCTGTAAAAATTAACTCTATCCCAGCTGAACCCAGGACATTATCCACCCCTTATTCTATACCATCTACATCATGCCCAGATCTTACATTTTCCAATCAACCACTACCACTTTCCTTGTCTTATATATAAGTATATGGACTCCGCCCCACTGCCCCCGCACACACACACACACGCAAATGGTGTTCCTTTAGCCTATGGGTTATCCCTCTAATGTGTCCATCGATTTTGGGGCTCCATCTGTTGTAACAGTTCTTCAGGATAAGAGAGAGATGGTGTGAGATGTTGGGTTGTTGTATGCTGCCTCTGGAATTTGTGGTTAGTACATTTGGTGCAACCCACGCCCTTGGTCTGCAGGTCGAAGATGCTGATCTTGAGGAAATTGCTGGGTGCCAGTTCAAGTTCTATCGCTGTTGTACTTGGCTCAGTTTCAAAACTCCATCCTGCAGTCATTTGGATAATTCTTACAGTAATACCCTTCATATGGCATACAGACACTATAGATACAATGACATGCATTGGCAGGTTATTTAGCAGTTAAATATCATACAGCCCAATTTACTGGCTATTCTCTCCCAAAATCAAATCTCCCTGAGGTACACATCAAACTTCCCCATCCTTCTGCATCACCCACCAGGTGTACCCAGGTCCTTGAGCAAAAACAACCCCTTGAATGGGTTTGCCTCTGCTTGAGGGAGGACTAATCCAGACTGTCTTTCCTAACATGCTCCTCATGCGCACTACAGGGACTTTATCCCCTTCTACAGTATGTGGAACTCTTGGTTGGGTGGGGCCAGCCCGATTGGCGTATCCTCTAGTATTAACTAACCAGGTGGCTTTTATTAAATGTGTATCCCAATGTTTGAAAGTTCCACCCCCCATTGCTTTCAATGCAGTCTTTAACAGTCCATTGTATCGCTCGATTTTCCCAGAGGCTGGTGCATGATAGCGGATATGATACACCCACTCAATGCCATGCTCTTTGGCCCTGGTGTCTATGAGGTTGTTTCCGAAATGAGTCCCGTTGTCCGACTCAATTCTTTCTGGGGTGCCGTGTTGCCATAAATTTTTTTCTTCAAGGCCCAGTATAGTGTTCTGGGCAGTGGCATGGGAGACAGGGTATGTTTCCAGCCATCCAGTGGTTGTTTCCACCATTGTAAGCACATAGCGCTTGCCTTGGCGAGTTTGTGGGAGTGTGATATAGTCAATCTGCCAGGGTTCCCCATATTTGTATTTCAGCCATCACCCTCCATACCACAGGGGCTTTAATCGCTTGGCTTGCTTAATTGCAGCACATGTTTCACATTCATGGATGACCTGTGCGACATTGTCCATGGTCAGGTCCACCCCTCGATCTCGAGCCCATCTATATGTTGCATCTCTTCCCTGAAGGCCTGAGGTATCGTGGGCCCACTGAGCCATAATTAGCTCACCCCTACGTTGTCAGTCCAGGTCCACCTGAGACACTTCAATCTTGGCTGCCTGATCTGCCTGCTGGTTGTTTTGATGTTCTTCAGTGGCCCGACTCTTGGGTACATGAGCATCTACGTGACGTACTTTTACCACTAGCTTCTCTATCCGAACAGCAATATCTTGCCACAATGTGGCAGCCCAGATGGCTTTACCTCTGCGCTGCCAGTTGTCCTTCTTCCATTGCTCTAGCCACCCCCATAGGGCATTTGCCACCATCCATGAGTCAGTATAGAGTTAGAGCACTGGCCACTTTTCTCTTTCAGAAATGTCTAACACTAGCTGGATGGCTTTCACCTCTGCAAACTGACTCGATTCACCTTCTCCTTCAGCAGTTTCTGCAACTTGTCGTGTAGGACTCCATACAGCAGTTTTCCACCTCCAATGCTTTCCCACTATGCGACAGGATCCGTCAGTGAACAGGGCATATTGCCTCTCATTTTCTGACAGTTTATTATAGAGAGGGGCTTCTTCAGCATGTGCCACCTCCTCCTCTGGTGACATCCCAAAATCTTTGCCTTCTGGCCAGTCCGTGATCACTTCTAAAATTCCTGGGTGACTGGGGTTTCCTATGCGAGCCCGTTGTGTGATCAGTGCAATCCACTTACTCCACGTGGCGTCAGTCGCGTGATGTGTAGAGGAAACTTTCCCTTTGAACATCCAGCCCAGCACTGGCAGTTGGGGTGCTAAGAAGAGCTGTGTTTCAGTACCAACCACTTCTGAGTCAGCTCGAACTCCTTCATATGCTGCCAAGATCTCTTTTTCAGCTGGAGTATAGTGAGCCTCGAATCCTCGATATCCCTGACTCCAAAACCCCAGGGGTCGGCCTCGGGTCTCCCCAGGTGCTTTCTGCCAAAGGCTCCAGGTAGGGCCATTCTCCCCAGCCGCAGTGTAGAGCACATTTTTAATATCTTGTCCTGTCTGGACTGGTACAAGAGCTACTGCATGAACAATCTCCTGCTTAATTTATTCAAAGGCTTGTCGTTGCTCAGGCCCCCATTTAAAATCTTTCTTCTTCCGAGTAACTTCGTAGAGAGGGCTTACAATTTGAATGTAATTTGGAATATGCATTCTCCAAAAACACACAACACCTAAGAAAGCATGTGTTTCCTTTTTATTAGTCGGTGAGGACATAGCTGCTATTTTGTTGATCACGTCCATTGGGATCTGACGACGCCCATCTTGCCATTTTACTCCTAAGAAATGGATCTCCTGCGCAGGTCCCTTGACCTTACTTTCTTTTATGGCAAAACCAGCCTTCAAAAGGATTTGGATTATTTTCTTCCCTTTCTCAAAAACTTCTTCTGCCATGTTCCCCCATACGATGATGTCATCAATATATTGCAGGTGCTCTGGAGCTTCACCTTTTGCTAGTGCAGCCTGGATCAGTCCATGGCAAATGGTGGGGCTGTGTTTCCACCCCTGGGGCAGTCGATTCCAGGTGTACTGGACACCCCTCCAAGTGAAAGCAAACTGAGGCCTGCACTCCGTTGCCAAAGGAATGGAGAAAAATGCATTAGCAATGTCAATTGTGGTGTACCACTTGGCTGCCTTTGATTCCAGTTCATATTGAAGCTCTAACATATCTGGTACAGCAGCGCTTAGCGGTGGCGTGACTTCATTCAGCCCACGATAATCTACTGTTAGTCGCCATTCCCCATTAGATTTCCGCACAGGGCATATGGGAATATTAAAGGGTGAGTGAGTCTTGCTGATCACTGCTTGGCTCTCCAATTGGCAAATCAGCTTATGGATGGGGATCAGGGAGTCTCGGTTGGTGCGATATTGTCGCCGGTGCACCGTCGTGGTAGCAATTGGCACCTGTTGTTCTTCAACCTTCAGCAACCCCACAACCGAAGGGTCTTGGGAGAGACCCGGCAGGGTAGACAGCTGTTCAATCTCCTCCGTCTCCAATGCAGCTACACCAAAGGCCCAACGGTACCGTTTTGGGTCCTTGAAATACCCCCTCCTGAGATAATCTATACCAAGGATGCACGGGGCCTCTGGGCCAGTCGCAATGGGGTGTTTATGCCACTCATTCCCGGTTAGACTCATTTCATCTTCCAATACGGTTAGCTCTTGGGATCCCCCTGTCACACCAGAGATACAGATGGGTTCTGCCCCTTTATAACTTGATGGCATTAGGGTACATTGTGCACCGGTGTCTACTAGAGCCTTATAGTCCTTTGGTCTGATGTGCCAGGCCATCGAATCCACACTGTCCAGTAGACTCGGTTGTCCCTCTCCTCCACCTGGCTGGAGGCAGGGCCCCTCTAATCCTGGTTAGAATACCCGTTACTCACTTTCTGCACACGTAAATCAGAAGTCCCTTCAAGGGGATCAGAAATGAGATCAGCCCATCTACTGCGTCTGGGGGACTGCTCACGGGAAACTGGAGCAGCAGTTTTCCAAGAAGAATCCTCTTTTCTGGTTGCTTTTTCTCGCAACTCCTGTACCCGTGCATCCAGGACTGAGGTAGGTTTTCCATCCCACTTCCTCATGTCGTCTCCATGGTCACGCAGGTAAAACCACAGGTTAGCCCATTGTGTGTACTTTCTCTCTCCTCTCTCTTGGGCAGAGGAACGCTTACTCCCAATAACTGCGATGCGGGCCTGTACAGGTGAGGAGGAGGACAGATCCACTTTGAATTGCTGGAACTCTCGGGACAATTCCTCTACAGCTGAGACACAGGCCCATAGGGAGGAAGAGAGACTTCCTTCGTATTGCCAGAGTTGGACAGCCAATTCATCCACCGTTGGTCCATAGCCTTCTTTCCAGGACATTACTGCCAATGAGTTGGCATAGGTTGGTGGTGCACTTCGTAGAAACTTCTGCCACATGGGTTGTGTGCATTGGACTTCCTCTGGATCTGTGGGTGACTGTGCATTTTCTGGATCATTATAGATCACCTCCAGCACGGCTAATTCCCTCAGGTACTGGATACCTCTCTCCATGGTGGTCCACTTGCCTTGGTGACATGTAACTTCATCCTTGAAGGGGTATCTTTCCTTTACATCTGACAGAAGTTGCCTCCAGAGCCTGAGGACTTGTTTTTTTCTCCCAATCGCCTTGTCGATGCCCCCTTCCCTAGACAGAGATCCCAACTGCTTAGCTTCTTTACCCTCTAATTCCACACTACTAGCCCCACTATCCCAGCATCGGAGCAGCCAGGTAACAATGTGCTCACCTGGGTGGCGGCTAAAATCTTTTCACATGTCACGCAACTCACTCATGGATAGAGATTGGGTAATTATTTCAGGTTCTGCCTCTTTCTCCTGTTCTCACGATGACCCTGGTTCATCTTCATCTCTCACTAAGTGAACTGATTTCTTTGTGTGTTTCTTTTTCTGTACAGGGGTGACTGATACTGGCACAGGTTGGTTCTCTGGTTCAGCTGCAGTATCTGTCACTGGGGCAGGGGCAGCCACGGTACCTGTTGTCGTGGTAGGGGCAGCCACGGTGCTTGTTGTCGGGGTTGGGGTAGCCACGGTGCCTGTTGTCCTGTTTTCCATCTTTTCGCCTTTTTCCCCCTGAGGGTGCTGCCTAATATCAAGCAGTGTTTGGTAGATACTGGCCAGGGCCCAGCACAGTGTAGTGAGTTGTGTGTCTCTGGGATAGCCACAGCATTTGTCTTTCAAATATTCTATCACTTCATGAGGGTTCTGTAGTTGTTCGGGAGTGAATTTCCAAGCCACTGGAGGTGAGAAGTTCTCTAGATACCTGCCCACATCCTCCCACATGCCGTGCCACCCATGAGTATCCAGCTTTGGGGGAGATCTCTGAGTGGTACTCTTAAAGAGCCTCTTTGTAGCCCTAAAGAAGACCTGAAACATAGTCAGGAGGCATAGCACTAACAGCACACTGGCTTGTGCATCCCAAGGATATTCAAAATTCTCGAAAGCTGTTGTAATTAGTTGGAAGGAGAAAAGGGAGGCGAACGGATGGAGGGAAGTGTCCCCCCCGTAACTTCCCCATGGATTGGGTGTAATTACCAATAATACCCAACAGAAGGTGCCCAAAGTATGGAAATGTTAACACTGCCTCATACAGATACCAGCTTAACCTCATGACCAGTGATGTAATCATTTCACAAGTCGACATTGCCCAGTACAGCAAAATGATAATCCCAATCACTCTCCCAGAGATGAGATACGCAACTACAGGCAATACATAGAGCATATAAGAGCTTATAGAACGCCACCATGTAAACAAATGAAACAACATTGTGACTAACATCTATTTATCTAGTATAAGAAATGCGTATGACAAATTTGTTTCAACACACTCTGGCCAGATCTGTTGTTATCTCAACCCTTTTGCCCCACGTTGGGCGCCAAAAAGGACTGTCGTGGTTTCAGCCCAGCCGGTAACAAAGGACCACGCAGCCGCTCGCTCACTCCTCCGCCCTCCTCCGGTGGGATGGGGAGGAGACGGAGGAGAGAAGAGAAAAAGAAACTGGAACGTCGAGGGTTGAGATAAAGGCAGTTTACTGGGACAAACACAAAGAAATTACAACAACAACAACGGTACTAATGAAAGGATATACAAGAAGAGTGATGCACAGTGCAACTGCTCACCACCCGGGACCCGATGGTCCGCCACTTCCCCCACCGAAAGCCGAGACCAACCCCCCGGCCCGCTCCCCATTTATATACTGAGCATGATGTCACATGGTATGGAATAGCTCCTTGGCTAGTTCAGGTCAGCTGCCCCGGCTATGCCCCCCACCTCCCAGGTCCCTGTAAAAATTAACTCTATCCCAGCTGAACCCAGGACAGGTTGTACTCGATCTTAAAGGTCCTTTCCAACCTAAACTATTCTGTGATTAAAAGCAGAGATTCCCAAGCACAATTCTGTGCTTAAGTGTAATTTCTTTTCGTTGTGGAGTATATGTGATACCCTGCATATATTGCACTTGGCCTACTTTATCTGGTAATGTTTAAGGACTGTTCTACAAAAAACAATGCTTCTGTTCCAAGTTATTTAATAATTTCTTATGGGACTTCTGTAGAACTTGTGGAAGGCCCTTTACATGTTTTCCAGTCATCAATATGTCTGTAGTTTCACCTTTTGAGTATGTTCTTGAGACGTACAATTGTACATACTATGTAGATACTGCCTTTGTCCACCTGGAGAACAGAGTATTTCTTAAAAACAGAAAAAAAAGAATATTAAGTGGTCATAACATTCTTTTCATAATCAATACTGCCCTCTTAATGAAATTGCCGCAAAATTCTTCCCCCTGAAATGGAGGGATATGGGTTTGATGGATGGACTGTTAGATAGATAAGTTACTGGCTGGATGGCCACATCCAAAGAGTTACAGTCAAGGGGTCAATGTCCAAGTGGAAACCAGTAACGTGTGGTATCCCTCAAGGGTCTGTACTGGGACCAGTACTATTCAATATCTTCATCAGTGACATAGATAGTGGGATTGAGTGCACCCTCAGCAAGTTTGCAGGTGACACCAAGCTGAGTGGTGCAGTTGATTTGCTTGAGGGAAGGGATGCCATCCAGAGGGACCTCGACAAGCTCGAGGAGTGGGCCTATGGGAACCTCATGAAGTTCAACAGGGCCCAGTGCAAGGTCCTGCACCTAGGTCGGGGCAACCCCCGGTACCAGTACAGACTGAGGGATGAATGGATTGAGAGCAGCCCTGTGGAGAAGGACTTGGGGATATACCGGTGGATGAAAAATTGGACATGAGCCGGCAATGTGTGGAGGCAGCCCAGAAAGCCAGTGGTATCCTGGGCTGCATCAAAAAAAGTGTGGCCAGCAGGTCGAGGGAGGTGATTCTGCCCCTCTACTCCTCTCTGGTGACGCCCCACCTGGAGTACTGCGTCCAGCTCTGGAATCCTCAGTACAGGAAAGACATGGACCTGTTAGAGCAGGTCCAGAGGAGGGCCACGAAAATGGTCAGAGGGCTGGAACACCTCTCCTCTGAAGAAAGGCTGAGAGAGTTGGGGTTTTTCAGTCTGGAGAAGAGAAGGTTCCAGGGACACCTTATTGCAGCCTTTCACTATATGAAAGGGGTTTATAAGAAAGATGGAGAGAGACTTTTTACCAGGGCCTGCAGTGACAGGATGAGGGGCAACGGTTTTAAACTGAAAGAGGGTAGATTTAGATTGGACATAAGGAAGGCATTTTTTACGATTAGGGTGGTCAGATACTGGAACAGGTTGCCCAGAGAGGTGGTAGATGCCCTATCCCTGGAAACATTCAAGGTCAGGTTGGCCCAGGCTTTGAGAAACCTGGTCTAGTGAAAGATGTCCCTGCCCATGGCAGGGGGGTTGGACTAGATGATCTTTAAAGGTCCTTTCCAACCCAAACCATTTTATGATTCATTCTATGATTCTGTGGTTCTATGAAACACATCTCTTTCCCTATTATCAGTTTTAAAACAATATAATTTACTTTTTTGTAGAATTGGTGTTCATTTCTGATTATGAATGAAATGCCTTTCTTTCCTGCTATTTCAATCTGCAGAGATATGTTTTAATTCCTGTTCTTTAGGTATATTTGTAGTAAAATATTGTGCTGGGTTAACCTTGGTCAGCTGCCAGATGCCCACCCATCCTCTCTCTCACTCCCCCTCCTCAACAGGACAGGGGAAAAAATAGGATGAAAAAGCTTGTGGGTCGAGATAGACAGGGATATCACTTACCAATTACTATGACAGGAATAACAGGCTCGACTTGGGAAAGATTAATTTCATTTATTACTAATTAAAATAGATGTGGATGGTGAGAAACACATAAAAAATTAAATATGACCCCCCACCCCCCTTTTCCTAGGCTCAAATTTACTCCTTAATTCCCAACTCCTCTACCTCCCCCTGCAAGTGGCTCAGGGGGGATGAGGGGTTATGGTTGGTACATAACATTTCCTCTCTGCCACTTCTTCCTCCTCACACTTTTCCCCTGCTCTGGTTTGGGTTCTCCATTGGACAGAATCCCTTCAATAAATATCCAGCTGCTCTGGCATGGGGGTCCTCCATGGGCTGCAGTGTGGATATCTCCTCTGGCATGGTCTCTTCCATGGGCTGCAGTGGAATATCTGCTGTGGCACCAGTAGCACCTCCTTCCCCTTCTTCTTCTCCTCTGGCCCTGGTGTTTGTACTGCTGTTGCTCACTTCCCCCCCCCCCCCCCCCCCCCCCCCCTTCTTAAATGTTTTCATAGACACTCCACCAACTTTACTGATTGGCTCAGCTTTTGCCGGTGGTGGGTCTGTTGCTGACTCAGCTGGAACTGGCTGTGTCTGGGATTGGGCAGTCCCTCATCTCTTCTCACAGAGGCTACCCCTGCAGCCCCCCACCCACTGCTACCAAAACCTTGCCATGTACACCCAATACTTAGATATGAAATCTAGGAGGAGACTAAGGAAACCTGTAATTTGCTCTGACATTCCATATCAGAACATATCATCAAGGTGATGAGCTTCAGTGCAGGTGTGTTCCACAGCAGAGCAGGGGATCATGGCATATGGGGGGGGTTCCTGAGCTGGGGAAACCACAGGAGAGCGCAGAGACCCACCAGGAGCTGGCAGCTCTCACAAGAGTTACAAGGAGTAACGTTGGCCACCCCCCACTCCCACAAAAGGCAGCCCTAGGGAGCGCTGCAACCAGGATGGGCAAACAGTGTGGTGTGTCAGCCAGGGCATGGCGTGGCAGTTCACATGGGAGGGCGCAAAGGGAGCGCACCTCTTCAAAGGAGGGACATTCCACTGGCTGTGTGGAGAGGCTTGAAGTCCACATAACCCAGCAACCCAGCACCATTCTGTGACCATCTGCACAGGTCAAGGGCACTCATCCTACCTGACCCTCAAGGCAGAATGGTGGACACTCACCTGAGAGCAAAGGCTGCAGCTCCGGTGGGGGGATCTGCACCATCTACCCCAGCAGTGGCCCATGCCCCCACCCAGATGGAGCTGCTGAAGGGAGAGGCTGCAGTGCAGACCTCAGACTGCAGGAAGTGCCTAAACCTTTCTCTTGGGGCAGGGATAGGCAGCAGACCTGCCTGCAAAAGGTGTGCCCAGGTGGAGGACCTCCTGCAGCAGGTGGCTGAGCCACAGGAGGTGGTGAGAAGGCTGCGTAGCATCAGGGAGTTAGATAGCTGGTTCCAAGTGCAGTCTGCAGTGGACCCACAGCCCATGGCCAAACAGCCAAAAACTCCCCCACTTGCACACACAGAAGGGACGGTGGCCAATAATGCAGAAGAATGGAAGCTTGCAACAGCAAGGACCAGCAGGAGGAAGGGACTTCCCCTGAAGCCCGAGGTGCCCTTGCAGAACTGTTTCACTGCTCTGCAGACTGAAGAGGAAAGACCTATCACATCAGGAGAGGCGCTGGAGCTGAGTGAGGCAGCCTGATCTGCTCCCCGTATAACAACCAATGCAACTAAGAAAAGGCAATGGGTGATAGTAGTAGGCAACTCTCTTCTGAGAGGTACGGAGGCACCCATTTGCTGACCTGATGCACCCTCTAGACAGGTGTGCTGCTTACCAGGGGCTCATATCAGGGATGTCACTAAAAGACTACCAAGCCTCGTACAGTCGACCAACTATTATCCGCTGCTGTTGTTTCACATGGGCACCAGTGATACATCCAGGAGCAGTCTGAGGAGTATCAAGAAGGATTACAGAGCCTTGGGAGTGGTGGTAAGGGACTCTGGAGCACAGCTAGCTTTTTTCATCAGTCCTCCCAGTCAAAGAGAAGGGGTTTGAAAGGGCCAGTCGAATCTGGTGAATCAACAAATGGTTACGGGACTGGTGCCACAGCCAGAGGTTCGGCTACTTAGACCATGGGACTCGCTTCAAGAAACCTGGTCTACTGGGGGCTGATGGGGTCCATCTGTCAGAGAAGGGGAAGAGCATCTTCGGTCATAGGCTTGCCAAACTGGTGAAGAGGGCTTTAAACTGAAGTTGATGGGGTAAAGGAACCTCAATCCATCCCACTCCTACCAGTTTGATGCCAGTGCCAGCAAAAGATGCCCAGAGCCTGGAGAGGGATTACAGGTCAGCAGGAAAGCACCTGAAGAGCAGCACAAAGGAATTCCAGCTACTCCAGCCAGTAAGTCAGCTTCATTGGAGGCCCAATTTAAATGCTTCCTATGCAAACGCACATAGCATGGGGAATAAACAAGAGGAGTTAGAAGCATGCACATGCCTGCAGGGCTATGATCTTATTGGCATCATGGAGATGTGGTGGGATGGCTCCTATGACTAGAGTGTTGGAATGGAAGGATACAGGCTCCTTAGGAAGGATAGGCAGGGGAGATGAGGAGGGGGTGTCACCCTCTATGTCAATGACCAGCTGGAGTACATGGAACTCTGCCTGGTGATGGATGAGGAGCCAACCGAGAGCTTATGGGTCAGGATTAAAGGGAGGGCAGGGACAGGTGACATTATAGTGGGGGTCTGCTACAGGCCATCCGACCAGGAAGACCAAGTAGATGAGGCCCTCTATAGACAGATAGGAGAAGCCTCACATTCACAAGCCCTGGTCCTCACTGGGGACTTCAACCACCCCAATATCTGCTGGAGGGACAACACAGCAGTGCATAAGCAATCCAGGAGGTTCCTGGAATGCATTGATGACAACTTCCTCCTCCAAGTGATAGAGGAGCCAACAAGGAAAGGTGCTATGTTGGACCTTGTTCTCACCAACAAGGAGGGGCTGGTGGGGAATATGAAGCTCAAGGGCAGCCTTGGCTGCAGTGACCATGAAATGGTGGAGTTCAAGATCCTTAGGGCAGCGAGGAGGGTGCACAGCAAGCTCGCTACCCTGGACTTCAGGAGAGCAGACTTTGGCCTCTTCAGGGATCTGCTTGGTAGAGTACCATGGGATACAGCCCTAGAGGGAAGAGGGGCCCAAGAAAGCTGGTTAATATTCAAGGATCACCTCCTCCAAGCTCAAGAGTGATGCATCCCAACAAAGAGGAAGTCAGGCAAAAGCACCAGGAGGCCTGCATGGATGAACAAGGAGCTCCCGGACAAACTCAAACACAAAAAGGAAGCCTACAGAGAGTGGAAGCAAGGACAGGTAGCCTGGGAGGAATACAGAGAAATTGTCTGAGCAGCCAGGGATCAGGTTAGGAAAGCTAAAGCCTTGATAGAATTGAATCTGGCCAGGGATGTCAAGGGCAACAAGAAGAGCTTCTATAGGTATGTCCGTGATAAAGGGAAGACTAGGGAAAATGTGGGCCCTCTGCAGAAGGAAAAGGGAGATCTGGTTACCTGGGACATGGAGAAGGCTGAGGTACTCAATGACTTTTTTGCTTCAGTCTTCACCAGCAAGTGCTCCAGCCACACTGCCCAAGTCACAGAAGGCAAAGGCAGGGACTGGGAGAATGAAGAACCGCCCACCATAGGAGAAGATCAGGTTTGAGATCATCTAAGGAACCTGAAGGTGCACAAGTCCATGGGACCTGATGAGATGCATCCGTGGGTCCTGGCGGATGAAGTGGCTAAGCCACTATCCATCATATTTGGGAAGTTGTGGCAACCCAC
This sequence comes from Astur gentilis, assembly GCF_929443795.1. Lineage (NCBI taxonomy): Eukaryota > Metazoa > Chordata > Aves > Accipitriformes > Accipitridae > Astur > Astur gentilis. The sequence goes on from NC_064918.1 coordinate 34,691,426, forward strand.
TGAAGTTCCCACTGACTGGAAAAGGGAAACATAACCCCCATTTTAAAAAAGGGAAAAAAGGAAGACCCAGGGAACTACAGGCCAGTCAGCCTCACCTCTGTGCCTGGCAAGGTCATGGAGTATATCCTCCTGGAAACTATGCTAGGGCATATGGAAAACAGAGAAGTGATTGGTGACAGCCAACATGGCTTCACTAAGGGCAAATCATGCCTGACACATTTGGTGGCCTTCTATGACAGGGTTACAGCACTGGTGGACAAGGGAAGAGTGACAGACATCATCTACCTGGGCTTGTGCAAAGCATTTGACACTGTCCTGCACAACATCCTTGTCTCTAAAATGGAGAGACATGGATTTGACAGGTGGACCACTCATTGGATAAAGAATTGGCTGAATGGTCACACTCAGAGAGTTGCGGTCAACGGCTCGATGTCCGAGTGGAGAACAGTGACGAGTGGTGTTCCTCAGGGGTCGGTATTGGGACCGGCGCTGTTTAACATCTTTGTTGGCAACATGGACAGAGTGATTGAGTGCACCCTCAGCAAGTTTGCCAATGACACCAAGCTGAGTGGTGCGGTCGACAAGCTGGAGGGAAGGGATGCCATTCAGAGGGACCTTGACAGACTTGAGAAGTGGGCCTATGTGAACCTAATGAAGTTCAACAAGGCCAAGTGCAAGGTCCTGCGCATGAGCTGGGGCAATCCCAAGCACAAATACAGGCTGAACGATGAGTGGATTTCTATTGTCATTTCTAGTTAGGAAAACCCCTGGCCCCCAATATCCCCTTGCCTCATCCTCGCTTAGGAGGATACGGTAGCCCCTAGTAAGGGGGCTACTCTCCACACATACTCGGGTTCTGTTTCTCAGGGTCCCCGGGAATATTTTTCCTGAATTTTGGCCAAATGGGGGGGGGAATAGGGGACGATGCGTGTGGTAACTTGTTGGGCTCCTCCTTGACCACCACCCAGTGTCTTGGTCTTAATCAAGGGTCTCATCATGGCTTCCCCCATCCCAAGAGAATGTATTTCCCTTACCTGTCCTAGGTCTTCAAAAGGGTACGATTTTGATTCCTTTTCCCCGTCAGAGTCTGCACGCACATTTTCTACAGTGATCTGGGAGCGGGTCTCATCTAATTGCTCCCTTAATACCCTTTCCCGCTCCAGAGCCTCCGTCAAAGCAGTATGTAGTCTCTGGTTAGCCACTTGCGTGTTGGCGAGTCGGCCGGAGAGGCTCCTTGTCTCATTTTCCAATTGCTCATGCAAAGCCTTCATCAAGTCTTGAAGGGATTTTATCATCTCCCCTTCTGCTTGTTGGGCCACACATTTGTCCTGTTGTGCTGCCACCAAAGCGGCTCCTAAAACCACACAAACCAACGCCTTCCCTTTTCCTTGCTTCAACCTTCGTTCTTTAGCCAAAACAAAAATTCTGTCCACTACAGCTTGCGGATCATGCCAATTGTTATGGGCCCAAGTCATACCAGGGGGAGAGGGCCGGGCATTGTAGCCCTCTAATCTCTCCAGGAGAGAGGTACAGTCTACGGTCCGACCTCCCAGGGAGGCTATAATGAACACGCAATTACAGGGATCAGATGCTTTTAGTAGTCCTCTGAGGACTATCTCTACAGTTGGACCTCCCAGGGAGGCTGTAATGAGATCAGATCCTTTTTATTAGAGTCCTCTGAGGACTAGTTCCCCTTGTGTATGACTCCTCTCAGAGAGGGTCCACAGTAAGGACCTGGTCCCAATGATCGCTTTAGCAACACCAAGGGAATCCTGCCGACTACACCAAAAAATGCCACGACCTGGGCTGGACAGACTAAGGAGTTGTGTTGAGTTTGGAATACCCTCAGGCTAAATTAAGGTGAAATGGCACCAAACAATCGGTTAAACATTTTATTCATGGCAGAAGCAAACTGAACTTGGAAGGCGTTAACAGTAGGTGACGTGGTTTCTCTCAGCAGGAAATGGCATGAAACTACCTCAGTCAACCATGTAACCCGTGGTAACCATATACATCAATTCAGGGAATAAGGAGACCCCACCCGTCGAGTCATGAGGTTCAGAGTGGACCCCGTTGCTTTCTAGACTCTTCCTCAGAGAAGAGCCTAGGGGCAGCTGGATCCACTCCTAGTCCTGGGCTTGGTCAACGGTTTTATGTCTAAAGGGATGAGGTGTAGGGATTTTTGTCGTGGTTTAACCCCAGCCAGCAACTAAGCACCACGCAGCCGCTCACTCACTCCCCCCCACCCAGTGGGATGTGGGAGAAAATCGGGAAAAAGAAGTAAAACTCGTGGGTTGAGATAAGAATGGTTTAATAGAACAGAAAAAAAGAGAATTAATAGTGATAACACTAATAAAATGACAACAGTAGTAATAAAAGGATTGGAATGTACAATTGATGCGCAGTGCAATTGCTCACCACCTGGTGAACTGTTATGGTAGCAGTTGGCACTTGTTCTTCAAACCTCAGCAACCCCAAAATCAAAGGCTCTTGAGAGAGACCAGGCAGGGTAGAGAGCTGTTCAGTGCCCTCCGTCTCCAAGGCAGCTATACCAAAAGCCCATCGATACCCCTTTGGGTTCTTAAAATACCCCCTCCTGAGATAGTCTATGCCAAGGATACACAGAGCCTCTAGACCAGTCACAATGGGGTGTTTCTGCCATTCATTCCCAGTTAGGCTTACTTCAGCTTCCAATACAGTTAACTCTTGAGATCCCACTGTCACACCAGAAATACAAATGGGTTCTGCCCCTTTATAACTTGATGGCATTAGGGTGCATTGTCCACCAGTGTCTACTAGAGCCTTATATTCCTGTGGGTCTGATGTGCCAGGGCATCGAATCCAAACTGTCCAGTAGACTCGGTTGTCCCTCTCCTCCACCTGGCTGGAGGCAGGGCACCTCTAATCCTGGTTAGAGTATTCGGTATTCACTTCTCAGAAAATTGGCTCAGAATTCCCTTCAAGAGGATCAGAAATGAGATCAGCCCTTCTACTCTGTTTGGAAACTGTAGCGGCATTTTTCTTGGTAGAATCCCCTTTTGTGGTGGATTTTCCTCGCAGCTCACGTACCCGTGCATTTAGGACCGAGGTAGGTTTTCGGTCCCGTTTCCTCATGTCCTCTCCCTGATCACATAGGTAAAACCACAGGGCACCTCGCGGTGTGTACCTTCTATATTCTCTCTCTTGGGCAGAAGAACGCTCACTCCTAATAGCTGAGACATTGGTCCTTACAAGTGGGGAGTAGGACATATCCTCTTTGATTTGCTGCATGTCCTGGGGACAGCTTCTCCACAGCCGAAAATACAAGCTTGTAGGGAGGAGGAGAGATTTTCTTAGTATTGATGGAGTTGGCGAGCCACTTCATCAACCGTCGGTGCCTCTTTGTCTTTCCAGGTCATTATTGCCAATGAGTTGGTGTTGGAGTGGTGGAGGAATGCACATAAGTCGACCCAATATGAGTGATAGAAGTGATTCAACTTTATTTGCACGGATAGCTCATATTTATACAGTTTGCGATAATTATGCCTACTAGTCCTAATATGATTGGTACATTGCTAATGTTTATTCATTACTAAAACACACCCACTTGTAGTTTGCAGCTATGCGTGTTCAGTAACTTTCTCATGGGAACTTCTTCAAAAGTTACTTATGAAGTTATGCCAAGGTCACACCGTCCCTGTCTTTCTCCTGATAACAGCGAGACCAGCTGTTGTTTTTCTCCTGATATCAGCAAAGCCAGCTATTTTCGGCCCAGGCCTAATCTTGCTGCTCAAACTGACATTCTTTCACACAGAACTCTGCTCGCACAACTTTTCTATAGACCCATGTCCTTCTTCATCAAGCCAATTCCCAACAAGTTGGCATAGGACAATGGTGTGCTCCGTAAACACTTCTGCCACATGGGTCGTGTACATTAGAATTCGCCTGGATTTTTGGGTAATTGTGGGTTGTCCGGGTCATGATGAATCGTCTCTAGCACAGCTATTTCCCTCAGATATTGGATACCTCTTTCCATGGTGGTCCACTTGCTTGATTGACATATAACATCTTCCTTAGAGGCGTAACTTTCCTTCAGTCTTGACAGGAGTAGCCTCCAGAGGCTGATGGCTTGTGTCCCTTTTCCAATTGCCTTGTCAATGCCACCTTCCCTGGCAAGCGATCCCAGCTGCTTGGCTTCCCTACCTTCTAATTCCAAGCTATTAGCCCCATTGTCCCAGCATCGGAGGAGCCAGGTGATAATTTGGTCACCTCTAGGCCAGCAAAAATCTTTTCGGAAATCCCGCAGCTCATTCAAGGATAGGGACTGGCTTATTACCTCTTGTTCTGCCTCTTCCTCCGATTCCCGTGATGGCCCTGGGTCATCTTCATCCTTTGCTAAGCGAACTCACTTTTTTGTATATTTCTTCTTCTGTACGGAGGCAACTGATACTGGTGCAGGTTGGTCTGTTGGTTCAGTTGCAGTATCGCTCGCCGGGTTCTCAATAACCGCAGTGTCTATCGCCGAGGTTTGGGTAGCGGCAGTGCTCGTCGCTGGGGCTGCAGGGACCTCAGTGCCCACTGCTGAGGTTTGGGTATCCAAGTTCTCATCACCGGGGCTGTAGGGGTCAGGGTGCCTGTTGCCAAGGTCTGCGTGGCCGCAATGCTCATTGCTGGGGCTGGAGAGGCTGCAGCACCCGTTGCCAAGGTTTGGGTGGCCGCGGTGCTCATCATTTTGTTGTTAGGCCCAGAGACCTTCTCTTTCCCTTGAGGGGACTGAGTGGTATCGAACAGGGCTCGATAGGCCTGGGCCAGGCCCCAGCACATTGCAGTGATTTGTATCTATCTCTGGAGCTGCTGGGGTGACAGCATACCTTTTCCAAATATTTTACTAGTTCTTCCGGATTATGCACTTGTTCAGGGGTGAATTTCCAAAACATTGGAGGTGCCCACTTTTCTAGGTACTTGCCCATACTACCCCCCACACCCTGCCACTCATAATTATCCAGCCTTGGGGCACATCTCTGGGTGATCTTCTTAAATAGCTGTTTAACCTTAAACGAGAGCTGAACCACATTCAGAAGCATGCTAATTCCTAGCAGTAGGGCTAGGACCATGCTGGTCTCAACATCCCAAGAGTATTCAAATTTTTCAAAATTCTCAAACACCATTGTAAACTGGACTGAAGGAGAAAGGAGAGGGGAAGAAAGGTACCCCACCCATAGACTGGTTTTCCCAGGAGGAAAGGTAAATGGTGTAATTATTAATAGTTTCCCACAGATGGCACCCGCAGTATAAAGGTGACAATGCTGAGTGCAATACCAGATTAATGCCACAACCAATGACTTTATCATACCAGAAACCAGTGTTATACAATACATGAAAGCGAAAACCTTAATCCACCTCCCACGGATGATAAGCAGCAAAAGAGGAACTACATACAGCAAGCGAGGTGATACATAACAGAGCTTTAAAAACCAGAGCAACAACTCTAAGAACACATAAATAAACATAATGACCAGCGACTATTAGACCAATATAATGAATGCTTAGAACAAATTTGTTTTAACAAGCTCTGGTCAGGTTTGTCGTTAACTCAACCCTTCGTGCCCCACGTTGGGCGCCAAAATGGATTGTTGTGGTTTAACCCCAGCCAGCATCTAAGCACCACGCAGCCGCTTACTCACTCCCCCCCCTCCAGTGGGATGGGGGAGAAAATCAGGAAAAAGAGGTAAAACTCGTGGGTTGAGATAAGAACGGTTTAATAGAACAGAAAAGAAGAAACTAATAATGATAATGATAACACTAATAAAATGGCAACAGTAGTAATAAAAGGATTGGAATGTACAAATGATGTGCAGGGCAATTGCTCACCACCCGCCGACCGACACCCAGCTAGTCCCCGAGCGGCGATTCCCTGTCCCCCTTCCCAGTTCCTATACTAGATGGGACATCACATGGTATGGAATACACGGTTGGCCAGTTTGGGTCAGGTGCCCTGGCTGTGTCCTGTGCCAACTTCTTGTGCCCCTCCAGCTTTCTCGCTGGCTGGGCATGAGAAGCTGAAAAATCCTTGACTATATTCTAAATACTACTGAGCAACAACTGAAAACATCAGTGTTATCAACAGTCTTCATACACTGAACTCAAAACATGGAACTATACCATCTACTAGGAAGACAATTAACTCTATCCCAGCTGAAACCAGGACAAGTTGGAATCCACTTTGGCCCATTTTCTGTAATGACACAAGCATAACCTCCGCCCCCCCATTATTATTTTTAAAGGTCCCTCCCATTGCTGACACTCAATATTTTTAACCCAGACTTTCCACCCATTATCAGTATTTTGAATCCCACTATTCATTGTTTGAAAATGCCTAACTACAGGGGGAACAACTGAGTCTCCATGCAGAGTGAAAAATTTCATCACATATATTGCTTTCATGAGTCTATTTGAAGGAGGTTCCCCTAATTCCCCCAGTTTTTGTTTTTCCAAAAAATCTTTTAATACTTTATGAGTACGTTCGATTATAGCTTGACCTGTGGTAGAATGAGGAATGCCGGTAATATGAGTAACTCCCCATCACTGAAAAAACTCCTGAGTCCGTTGTGCTATAAAACATGGTCCGTTATCTGTTTTTATCTGGGCCGGGACACCCATTACTGCAAATGCTTGTCGTAAGTCTGTTTGTAGATGTCGACTTGTTTCACCCGCAAGTGCTGTGGCCCATATCATCAAGGAATATGTATCAACAGAAACATGAACATAACACAATTTTCCAAAAGCTGCTACATGAGTCACATCAGTCTGCCACAATTACAAGGATTGCAGACCCCTAGGATTTACAGCATCATCTCTGTGCCCAGATAATTTCTGGCACTCAGCACAGGATTGAATGATGGCTTTGGCATCTGCTATAGAAATTTGAAACTGTTTGGCTAATACTTTCGCTGGTTGGTGGAAAAAACCATGAGCTCCACGTGCCTGTAGAAGTTTATTGGGGGGTGGCCCAGTCCATACAGGATTAGCTAGTAAATCAGCTCGTTTATTCCCTTCTGTGATCCATCCAGGCAAACTGTTGTGACTTTGCACATGCATTATATAATAACACTTTGTCCGTCGGTTTAACAGAAATAGCAACACCTTAAATTTTTCAAACAATGTGATGTTATCAATTTCTTTCAAATAAGCCCATCTGAAGTGTTTTACTACACCTACCACGTATAAAGAATCAGCAATAATACTGACCTCAACATCCTGCCACTTTTTAATTACTTCTATTACAGCTTGAAGTTCCACCACTTGGGGGGAGCCTTCACGTGTGACAATGTGATTTTTCCATACTTGACCTTCTTTCCAAACTACTACTGCCTTTCCTGTTTTTCCACTGCCATCCATAAATACTGTAGGACCATCAGTAGGTAACTCTGCACACAATTCTTTTTCTTCTTGTTGTATATTCTGTAGCAAAGTAAACATTTTGTGTGCAGGAAGATAAATATCTATCTTTCCTTCGAAATCTGCAAAAGCAATTTGTAAAGTTAAGCTATTCTGTAGACACCATTGTAAATAACCTTGAGTCAAAGGAACGACAGTCGTGTGTGGTTCTTGTCCACAAATCTCAATAATCCGATGTCTCCCCTTTATAATTAATTCTGAAATAATTTCAGTTCGAGAAAGTATGGTTTCTCGGGCCTGGTGAGCTAAAAAGATCCATTCTATTATTAACAAGTCTTTGTGACTCCCCTCCCATTGATATATGATCCCGAGGGGTTGTTTTTCTTGGTTTAAAATGCTAAGATTAATGTCAAGGTTTTCTTTAATCCTAAAAGCCTGACTCTGGGATATTATATCTGCTATCTGTTGCAATGCTTGTTTACCTTGAGGGGTCAATTGTCGAGGTGCCATTAAGGTAGTGTCGCCTCGTAACATTTCAAATAAAGGGGTCAGAAGCTCATTATCTATTCCCAACAGTGTTCGAACCCAATTGATTGTCCCCAGTAATTTTTGCACATCATTCAATGTTTCAATCTTGTCTGTAATTTCCAGTTTTTGTGGAACTATAGTTTTTTCTAAAATCTTCCAGCCTAAATATTTCCATGGTTGCATTTTTTGTACCTTTTCTGGTGCTATTTTTAAACCAAAATCAGACAATTGTGTAGTCAATTCTTTGAGCTTTTCGGATAACTCTCTTTTCCCTGCTATCAAGATATCATCCAGCTAGTGATAAATCATCAAGTCTGGATTTTGTTGTCTAAACCTTTTAGAGCTTGGGATACATAGGATTGGTATATGGTTGGAGAATTTTTCATTCCTTGTGGCAGAACTACCCAATGATAACGTTCCATGGGTTCCTGTTTGTTTATGGTGGGGATAGAAAAGGCAAATTTTTCCACATCTTTCGGGTCTAAATATATTGTAAAGAAACAATCCTTTAAATCAATAATCAAAATGTTCCATCCTTGTGGAATCATAGTAGGCGTGGGTAACCCTAATTGAAGGGCTTCCATATTTTCCATTACTTCATTTATTTTTCTTAAATCATGCAACAGTCTCCATTTCCCAGATTTTTTTGGAATGACAAAAACTGGTGTATTCCAAGGGCTCGTGGTATTCACCAACTGCCCTTGTTCCAATTGCTCCTGTACTAACTGTTTCAAGATGGCGACCTTAGATTCAGTCAGCGGCCATTGATCTACCCAAACCAGTTCCTCTCTTTTCCATTTCAGTTTTAGGCATGGCTGCCCGTCAATGGCCGCGCCACAAAATTGTCTCCTGTACTAAGCACACATCCCATTTGACTTAATGCATCCCTGCCTATCAGGTTCATAGGGATATTGGTTACATAAGGTTTGATATAAGAAACTGAATTTTGACAAATCAATTGAATCATATATTTTCTTTGTTGAGTTTTTGATAATCCTCCCACACCAAACAGTTTCGAATCCATCTCAGAAAGCTCCCAAGTGACAGGCCAGTCCTCCCACAACAGAACCGTTACATCTGCTCCAGTGTCCACTAATGCTTGTAATTTTATTTTTTCTGGCCCGTTCTTTGCATTTTGTAACTCTACTGATATACTAGGTTTTGTTTTATCGATCTCCGTTGACCACATAATTTGAGCTTCTAATCCCGTAGATCCAAACCCTGCATTGCCACGCTGTTGATTAACCTTACATGGTATATTTGCTTTAAAAGGGACTAGCTGTGCAATTCTGCTTCCTTCCTGTATTGATACTGGTGGAGACGGTGTCCAAATCATAGCATAAATGCGACCTGTGTAGTCCGCATCAATCACCCCGGGAAGCACAAAAATTCCCTGTAATGTTATACTAGACCGTCCCAACAACAGGGTACTAAGCCCATTACCTAATGGTCCTTGTGCATTTACTGGCACATGGTGTACCTGAGAGTTCCATAGTAGAATGGTTTCTATTGTTGAGACATCCACTCTGGCACTTCCAGCTGTATGGGCTGGTGATTCTGCCAGACATCCTTCTTGGCGCCATTCTGGGATCCTTTCAGAGCTGTTGGGGTCATCACACCGCTCCTCGCACTCTTCTTGTAGTTTCCCGGCGACGGGGTACCTCGAGGTGGCAGAGCTACACCTTCATTTGCGAAACAAGATCTACATTGGTTAGCATAATGTCTCCCTTTATGACAACGAGGACATATTTTAGGCCCAACTTCCACTTTGTTTCGCCCCTCTTTACACTGAAATTGCAAATGTCCCGGTTGTCCACATTTATAGCATTTCTTAACATTTTTTGTATCCATTCGCATGGCTACAGCAAAAGCATTGGCCATTAATGCAGTTTTATGCTCCAAAGACCCAACTTTGTTACAGGCCTCTATCATAACTACTAGCGTCACTCTTCCTGGCATCAACTGTAGTATTTTTTTGCAATCTGCATTTGCATTTTCCACGGCCAATTTCATTATCAGTGCTTCTTCAGCATCAGCATTATCTATTTGCTTTTCAATAGCATCTCGCAGACGATCAATAAAGGACGTATAAGGTTCCGTATTACCCTGCCTTATACTTGTAAATGATTGTTCTGGCTTTCCAGCTTCAGGCAAGGTTACCATTGCCTTCAGAGCTAAGGAAGCTGATTCTTGTAATGCTTCCACTGGTAGCCTTGCTTGCCTATTAACATCTGCAAAGTCACCAGTCCCCATCATTTGTGCAGCAGTGATCATATACTGCGGATCTCCTTCTGGGCGGTCCAAATTTCTTAGTGCCGCTAAATCACATAATTCTGCCCATTTCACCTTCCATAATAGACACTGAGTCGGGGTTAAAATCATTGTAGCCAATTGTGTACAGTCAAAGCCCGTTAAAATTTGACCAGAAAATATATTCTCCAATAACGCCTGACTAAACGGAGCAGACAGTCCATTAGCCATTACTATTTTCCGTACTTCTTTTATTAAATCCCAATTGAAAGGTTGCCACACATTTGGGGCATTCTGCCTGACTGTAACTGGAAAAGCCACAGGATTTAGACCTTTGGTTAACATTTTATCATTTATGTCCTTCCATTTTTTTTTATAGCTTCTCCTGGGGATGTATCTGCCTCATAGGGAGGTGCAGAGGGGATAGGTCCCTGCTCGAGAGGCAGGTTACTTAAAGGTTGATCGTGGCCTCCATTAATGACATCTCCCTCGGTGTTTAATTCCTCATCACTGTCTGAATTATTTACCACCTCGCCACATACACTTTTCTTTTTTTCCGGGGTATCTTCAATTGAAATTTTTGCAGCAGCAGCCACCTCCTTTTCTGCCTTAAGGGCTTTCAACGTTTCCAGCACCAATCTCCATGTAGCGGAGATTTTCTGAGCCTTCACGTCCCCACTCGATACAAAGTCCCAAATTACTTTTCCCATTTCTTCCCAATTTTTAACTTCAAAGACTTCTACATTCAAAGTGGGGGCACCACGGTCCTTAAGCCACTTCAGCATCATACGTAAAGTATTTGAATCATACTTAACCCCTCTCACGGAGAGGATATGCGAAAGCATTCATACAATTGCCCCTTCTTCCACAGACATCTGGGCACCCATTTTAATCCTTCTAGCCACTCACCTTACTCCCAAATGAGCAGGGTGATTGATCTCCCAGGAGAAGGCTGTCCGCTCAGTCCAGCTGTCTAGACGATTGTTCGGCTAGAGTCTCCTCCGGATGCACTTCCAGCAATTCCAGCGTTTTCTCGGCCCGCAGTCACATCGGGGTCACCATTTGAGGAGATTGAAGTAGACGGACGCCTGTAATCTTGAAAGCAGATGACAGACGACCCTTTATTGCTAAAACACACACATACTCATAGTCACATATTCTGCAAAGTCACTGTACACGCACATAAGCATAAAATATGATTGGTTATATCAACACTGTACACGCACATAAACATAAGATATAATTGGTTATAATAACTCTGTACACGCGCATAAACATAGGACATAATCGGTTATAACAACTAAAACATGCGAAACTTGTCTCAGTCTAATTGGTCAAGATAAACTGCCGAAATGAGGTTCTTTGTGCCAAGTTCCCTTTATTGTGGAATGCGCACCTGTGTTCTAATTGGCATCTTTCTTTTTTTGTCTTCTTGTTTATTCTGTTCAAGGCCTTCTAAAGGCATCTGGAATGCTCTTGTGACCGTTAGCTAAATATGTGTCCACATCACTCCATCTTAGAAGGCCACTAGGTTAGATAGTGCATATAGTGGAGTAACATGTTAAACTTCATAAATCAATTTTACATGAATGAGATTTGCAGTAAGACTTGTAAAGACAGGTGCTTGAATCCTTGTGCAATATAACCTCACTGAGTTTATCACAGACCTACACAGATATTGAAACCTGCCTGTACAGATCTGATAGCAGGACCGGGTCTTTTGCCCTAATCTGGTAAACAATTTCATGGTTGAGTAGCATTGTATGTGTGAATATTCTTATTAAACTCCCACATATGTATTAGGGAGTATTAGGTATAGGAGTATTAGGTATGGGGAGTATTATATGTATTATGCAGTATTAGGATCATATGAAACAGTACAAAAGCAAGGGATCATTCTTGTTTACTGTCCAATTTTACTTATTTCACAATATAGAAACCAACTCTTCAGTTATTTATTCTGTTTTTTCTTCTTGAATACTCATGTGCAAAGACACTTTTTCTGATTCGCTCAGTTGTGAAGAAAACCTCTAAATTTCTGTTTATAAGGACAAAATTCTGTTGAGGAGGGGTCCCTCAGATAACTCTCATGTATCATTGCAGGCTTTTTATTCAGTCCCAACAGTTCATTTATCACATTTTATTTTCCCACTATTTTTATGGTTTTACATTATTCTATTCTGTGTACACCAACATAGTGTTTTCTGACTCCAATTGCCAACTATTTTATATTTCTTGCTTCAGCTTTTTTTCCCCCACTATTATATGGAGGACATTTCGTGGGTTAGTATAGTTCCTACCACTCCTAAATTGGATAAAGTTGCTGTCTTGGCTTTCACTCATTTAGAATAGTTTACTTTCTGCTAGTTGGATAGTTTAATTTAGCAGTTCCAGTAACTACACTCCTCCCTTGATATTGTAAATTGTTTTTTACAGCTCTATAGTGTAGGGGGGAGGGGTTGTTACAGAGGTTCATACAATCAAATCCAACAGGTGTTAAAATCAGATTTATTCTTCAGTAAAAAAGTTAGTCAAAACTCTGATAACATTAGTGAACCACAGGCTCAATGATGTAAGGGGAATGAGTACTACACAGCCGACTTAAGAATTCTTAAGGTTTAAAAATGATGACTCAAAATGCACATATTGCTCACCTAAAAGATGAGGGGTCTCAACCTCGAGGAGTTACCCAGGGCGGCATCCCGACCCAAGGGGAGAGTCCCCAACTGCAGACCCGCTGCTCCGAGGAGGACTGACTCAAAATGTCCTCCAGCAGGGCCCCATTTATACCCTTGTCAAATCTGATCTGTGGTCATTTTAATCCCTATTGGCCAAAAGGTCAACACTTCCATGTACCTGACGCATGTTGGATTGGTCAGTTTGACTTTCAACCTGCGCCCTCTAGGGTTTGATTTGTTTTTCCTCTCCTCCCTGTCCAGAGAAGTTTAGTTTCCTGTCGGGGTGGGTGCACCTGCCACAGGGTTGTTTGAGATTGAAGCCTCTGCTCCCTAAATCATTTTCCTTAAACTATATGAAGAACTCAGCTTTCATTATTCTCTAGCCTCCTTGATTGCTTAGAAAATATAACCTGAGCCAAAGATGGAAAATGATTAGGCACCAAAAAAAAAAATAATCCGTAATAAAGATGACATATTCTGTTTTTTGAAATCCAAATTGCCATAATAAAATGGTATTAAAGGTGTATCCAAAAGGGTGATTTCAAAAGAGAGCTTTACACTGTTTATTAAAGCTTTACCGTGTTATCATATGTCATCTCGTCCCATAGTGGTAATTATAGAACCTTTATAGTTAATAAATATACATCTTTTTTATTGCCACTGAAAGAAGTACACTAACAAATGTAACTTTTTGTTTTCTTACAATATTTATAATAATTTTATGAAGTGGAATCTGTAGATTAAGATTCTTTAAAAAATGGTTTTATTTGCTTACAATTTTGTTAAACTACAGCAATTCCATCTGAATTGTCTATTCAAGGTGTCTGCTTCAGAACAAATTCTTTTTTCTTAGGAACTTTTAGCAAAAGTATTTCTCAGAGCATTTATAGAGATATGTCTCAACCAAACAAACAAATTGACACAACTGTTCTTTCCTTTGGTGGAACCATTATGTTTTGCTGGGGTAGAAGAAAGGGATGAGGTAGCTCACCCACCATGGCCAAAATAATCTATGGCAATATGATGTTTCTGCATAATGGAAGCATTATTAGAGACTGGCATCATTGTTTTGTAAATGTTCTATATATTATGTTTGTAAATTTTGTCCTTATACTCAGTATGCTTCTCCCTTACCATCCTCATCTGCTACAAAATTGAAGCTGGAGGAATGTGCAGTCCAGCCCATCCTGTGGGTCCCACAGAAAAAAAGCTATGCATGATCATGTAATTGAAGAGTATGTCACCATGCTTACAGGCATGGGGCTAGAATTAAACTTAGAAGTCAAGGCAGTCTTCTTGGAAGTGGGAGATCATAGAATCATAGAACAGTTTGGGTTGGAAGGGACCTTTAAAGATCATATAGTCCAACCTCCCTGCAATGAGCAGGGACATCTTCAACTAGATCAGGTTGCTTAGAGCCCCATCCAACCTGACCTTGAATGTTTCCAGGGATGGGGGCATCTACCACCTCTCTGGGCAACCTGTTCCAGTGTTTCACCATCTCCATTGTAAAGCATTTCTTCCTTATATCTAGTTTGAATCTACTCTCTTTTAGTTTGAAACCATTCATTACCCCTTGTCCTATCGCTACAGGCCCTATTAAAAAGTCTGTCCTCATCATTCTTATAAGCTCCCTTTAAGTATTGAAAGCGTGCAATAAGGTCATCCTGAAGCCTTCTCTTCTCCCAGCTGAACAACCCCAACTCTCTCAGCCTTTCCTCATAGGAGAGTTGTTCCATCCCTCTGACCATTTTCGTGGCCCTCCTCTGGACCCGCTCCAACAGGTCCATGTCTTTCCTGTACTGAGGACTCCAGAGCTGGATTCAGTACTCCAGGTGGAGCCTCACCAGAGAGGAGTAGAAGGGCAGAATCACCTCCCTCGACCTGTTGGCCTTGCTTCTTTTGATGCAGCCCAGGATACGACTGACTTTCTGAGATACAAGTGCAGATTGCTGGCTCATGTCCAGCTTTTCATCCACCAATATATCCCCAAGTCCTTCTCCGCAAGGCTGCTCTCAATCCCTTCATCCCCCAGCCTGTATTGATACCGGGGGTTGCCCCGACCTAGGTGCAGGACCTTGCACTTGGCCTTGTTGAATCTCATGAGGTTCCCATAGGCCCACTTCTCAAGCCTGTCCAGGTCCCTCTGGATGGCATCCCATCCCTCAGGCATCAACCACACCACTCGGCTTGGTGTCATCGAAGCTGAGTGATGTCATAGAGATGCGTGCTTGATATCCCCAGGCTTATGAGTTACTGAGCCTGCATGCTTCAGCTCCTCAGTGAGTGCTGTGAGGCTAATTGGTGGTTTGGTTTTGTTCTTTTTAAAGGGTGTGGGGGGGAGTGGGGATGTGACATCACCAGCAGTAGTTCGAGAAAACAGTGGTCACCACTACACTTTCCATAAAGTACAGTCCTCAGTTGGAATGTTTGTCTAAAGGAAGGGGAGGGGCTGTGATATCAGTTAGACATTTGTGAAGTTAGATGGTATGAGAGTTAGGTTTTTCTGGAAGGCATTTTTTATTAAATAGGTATATCCTATTTAAATCCCATGTTAAGCATGCAAATTCTTTTGGATGGAACCTTCACATTCTACTACAAGACCCTCTTCAACTCTATCAGAGTCTTTAAAGTGTCCTTCAATGACAGTTTGGGCTAGTCCACATTTTTGTAGTTTAGACATCCCTAACAATTGGTGTATTTACTGTTGATAGACCTGTGACTTAAAAACTTCAAAATACATAGAAGAAAAAAAATCTTGATATGTTTATTTTGTTGTATCTTTTTAATTCGTCAGCTACCCAGAATGCAAAATAAATTGATCTCAAAGAAAAGTGTAGCTGAATGATGCTATGCACATTGCAATGTATTGCAACTATCTTAGCTATTCTGTTCTTGTGAACCAGTAGGAGTTTCATATTAAGGATATTCCTGTTCTCCAGTTCTTGAAGAGTAGAATTTTTGTGTAACTCAGTCCCACAGTAGTTCAAAAATATGGCTGGCAGAAAGATAAGAGGGTGATTTGTTTAATAATGTTAGCTAGGAATGGCCTGGTTGTCAGAGTCCAATACTCTCTGACCAGGTTCTTTTAGACATTCCACACAAGGAGGATTTAATGTTTTAATACCAAATTTACTTCTTTGAAGATATTTGATGTTACACAGGTTTTTGTTTTAGCAGAGTGAGACAGCAATATACTGAAATCACAATACAAGCATAATAGAGCAATTATACAGTTGAATCACAATACAAATGTGATTCCCATTATCAGTCTTTCATCATCACGGATGCTCACTGTCACAACACTGGGTGCCCCCAGTTGCCAGAAAGGAATGCATGGGTTGAAGTTACCTCAAGCCTGTTGCTCTCTTCAAAGTTAACTTTGTTGTTGGTTTAGTTTTTATACTTTATGTTGGGCTGAGCCACATATGCACTTCCCCTGTCCTGGTCTGGCTAGCTCAGGAAGATATTCAGAACCTTTATTGTTAACTTTGGGAAGGCCATGTACACAACCAGTTGATCCACTCAACTGGTACAGCCATTTATCTAAAACAAAGGCTACCTTCCAATCCCCTTTGTGTTGAGGTAAGTTCAGCTTTCTTTGCAACAGCTGTGGTTACTCCCTATATTCTTCCCTGAGCTTCATGAGCACATGGCTTGTGCCCATCTCCTCTAAGCCTTCCTCCATTGTAGGGGTTCGTTGATCTGTCACACCAGTTAACATTATTAATATTATTACCATTGAGCCTAGGTTTCAATGACTGTTAAAACCTCTGGTTTTGTTTTCTGCTTTAAAAATACATTTAAACCTAGGAGGAGCTGAGAGCTAGTAATTTGGGCCCTGATGAATTCAATTTCAGCTATGGGTGCCTAAAGATTGGCTCCAAAGTTCATGCCAATATAGTTAGCCTGATTATTATTATTTTTTCAAAACCTCTGAGTATGCAGCAGCTTTTATTGAAGCCAGATGAATTCCAGAGGTGCTCCAACTGTCATAAATAAGGCTACCTATTTAGGAGGCTGAGTGCGCATATGGTACTAGGATACTTATTCTTTTAAATCTTGGGTTTTATTTTTTTAAATTATGGCTCAGTTTATACATGTTTCAATAGTAATCTTTCTTTTTTTAAAAAACGTTTCTTGATACAGGGGTAATACAACATGAATTGAGGAGATTTGATAAACTGGTGACATAAAAGACTTGGTATATCCTGGTTCTGTAAAAAATTTCCTGGTTTAAAAAAATTAGAGTAAAACATAATAATTTGAATACCTGTCGTGGTTTCAGCCCAGCCGGTAACAAAGAACCACGCAGCCGCTCGCTCACTCCTCTGCCCCCCTCCAGTGGGATGGGGAGGAGACGGGGGAGAGAAAAGAAAAAAAACCTGGAACCTCGAGGGTTGAGATAAAGGCAGTTTACTGGGACAAACACAAAGAAATTACAACAACAACAACGGTGCTAATGAAAGAATATACAAAAAGAGTGATGCACAGTGCAACTGCTCACCACCCGGGACCCAACGCTTCCCCCCACCGAAAGTCGAGAGAGAGACACACCCCCACCCCGGCCTGCTCCCCATTTATATACTGAGCATGATGTCACATGGTATGGAATAGCTCCTTGGCTAGTTCAGGTCAGCTGCCCTGGCTATGCCCCCCACCTCCCAGGTTCCTGTAAAAATTAACTCTATCCCAGCTGAACCCAGGACAATACCTAGTCTATTTTGTTTTCAGATTGCTCACAGTTTTCAGTTTCAGGGTAAGAATAAGGTAAATATTTCAAGAGAGAGATTATAAAGCACTTATGTATTGGATATCATATTTATTAATGACTAGAAGCTGTGTCAGAAAAATGTGTTCTAACTTTATTAAATAGGGCCTGACAAATGTTGCAGCAGTTGAGATAATGCCTTGATAACAGTAAAAATCGAATTATTATTTTTGTGCTTATTGTAAGCAATTACAAACCACCATTACCTAAACATGTATATTATGTATTCTTCTGGTAAAAGAATTGTCAGTAATATTGGTTTTTTTAATAGTTATTTCTATGTTATATTTTTGCTGGATACACCTATTGAAGCAGCAAAACTGTAAAATGCCTCCATTTTTATATTGTGGAGAAGATGCCTTATTTGAACTTTTTAAAACATCATGTAGTCCTACAATCCTGCTATAATTCTCCTAACTGCTTGCTATTTTTATTTCCTATGACACTGAATCTGTCGATCCTTAAATTTCCTTTTGGATGAGCTCTAAGTCTTCCTTGGCCAAAAGATTGTTACCTAGTACTCTCTACTCTTTCACAGACATGAGGCCTTATAGTTCACGTACCTTTTGCTCTAATGCTGGAACTTTATATTTTCACTGTCAGAAGGAGTTTTCAATAAAAAATGATTCTTGCATTTCAAAGTGCTTTCATAATATGGGGGAAAAGTAAGTTTTGAACCTTATGCTGTTATGATAGCTCTGTGGTTCACTGGAACTTAAATAGGAATTTCCCTGCTCTGTAAAAATGTTTCTATACTAGTTAATTGGTACCGTAAAAACTGCAAGAGTAAAATGGAATAACTTAATTGCTGAATACCTAAACTTGATCTAGTGATTTTTAAATACTGTATGTATTTATAATATTTTATAACAGCTTTGCCAAAAACTCACTATGAATAACTTTTGAGAATGAGTGCATAGCTGACTCTCTGTAGACCAGTGGTCTCCAAAGTGGGGCAGGTACACAAGGTGTGGGAAGATGTCCTAGTTTCAGCTGGGATAGAGTTAACTGTCTTCCTAGTAGCTGGTACAGTGCTATGTTCTGAGTTCAGTATGAGAAGAATGTTGATAACACTGCTGTTTTCAGTTGTCGCTGAGTAGTGTTTAGACTAAAGCCAAGGTTTTTTCAGCTTTTCATGCCCAGCCAGCGAGAAAGCTGGAGGGGCACAAGAATTTGGCACAGGACACAGCCAGGGCACCTGACCCAAACTGGCCAACCGTGTATTCCATACCATGTGACGTCCCATCCAGTATAGGAACTGGGAAGGGGGGGGCAGGGAATCGCCGCTCAGGGACTAGCTGGGTGTTAGTCGGCAGGTGGTGAGCAATTGCCCTGCGCATCATTTGTACATTCCAATCCTTTCATTATTACTTTTGTTATCATTATCATTATTAGTTTCTTCTTTTCTGTTCTATTAAACCGTTCTTATCTCAACCCAGGAGTTTTACTTCTTTTTCCCGAGTTTCTCCCCCATCCCAGTGTGTGGGGGGGGAGTGAGTGAGCAGCTGCGTGGTGCTTAGTTGCTGGCTGGGGTTAAACCACAACAATCCATTTTGGCGCCCAACGTGGGGCACGAAGGGTTGAGTTAACGACAAACCTGACCAGAGCTTGTTAAAACAAATTTGTTCTAAGCATTCATTATATTGGTCTAATAGTCGCTGGTCATTATGTTTATTTATGTGTTCTTAGAGTTGTTGTTCTGGTTTTTAAAGCTCTGTTATGTATCACCTCGCTTGCTGTATGTAGTTCCTCTTCTGCTGCTTATCATCCGTGGGAGGTGGATTAAGGTTTTCGCTTTCATGTATTGTATAACACTGGTTTCTGGTATGATAAAGTCGTTGGTTGTGGCATTAATCTGGTACTTGCACTCAGCATTGTCACCTTTATACTGCGGGTGCCATCTGTGGGAAACTATTAATAATTACACCATTTACCTTTCCTCCTGGGAAAACCAGTCTATGGGTGGGGTACCTTTCTTCCCCTCTCCTTTCTCCTTCAGTCCAGTTTACAATGGTGTTTGAGAATTTTGAAAAATTTGAATACTCTTGGGATGTTGAGACCAGCATGGTCCTAGCCCTACTGCTAGGAATTAGCATGCTTCTGAATGTGGTTCAGCTCTCGTTTAAGGTTAAACAACTATTTAAGAAGATCACCCAGAGATGTGCCCCAAGGCTGGATAATTATGAGTGGCAGGGTGTGGGGGGTAGTATGGGCAAGTACCTAGAAAAGTGGGCACCTCCAATGTTTTGGAAATTCACCCCTGAACAAGTGCATAATCCAGAAGAACTAGTAAGATATTTGGAAAAGGTATGCTGTCACCCCGACAGCTCCAGAGAGATAGAAATCACTGCAACGTGCTGGGTCCTGGCCCATGCCTATCGAGCCCTGTTCGACACCACTCAGTACCCTCAAGGGGAAGAGAAGGTCTCTGGGCCTAACAACAAAATGATGAGCACTGCGGTCACTCAAACCTCGGCAACAGGCACTGAGGCCTCTCCAGCCCCGGTGATGAGCACTGTGGCTACCCAGACCTCTGCAACAGGCACTGCAGCCCCTCTAGCCCCGGCAATAAGCACAGCAGCTACCCAAACCTCGGCAACGGGCACTGAGGTCCCTCCAGCCCCAGCAACGAGCACTACTGCTACCCAAACCTTGGCAACAGACACTGCGGTTATCCAAAACCTGGCGAGCGTACTGCAACTGAACCAGCGGACCAATCTGCGCCAGTATCAGTTGCCTCCGTACAGAAGAAGAAATATACAAAAAAGTCAGTTTGCTTAGCAAAGGATGAAGGTGAACCAGGGTCATCACAGGAATCGGAGGAAGAGACAGAACAAGAGGTAATAACCCGGTCCCTATCCTTGACTGAGCTGCAGGGTATGCGAAAAGATTTTTGCTGGCCTAGAGGTGACCAAATTATCACCTGGCTCCTCCGATGCTGGGACAATGGGATAGCTTGGAATTAGAAGGTAGGGAAGCCAAGCAGCTGGGATCGCTTGCCAGGGAAGGTGGCATTGACAAGGCAATTGGAAAAGGGACACAAGCCATCAGCCTCTGGAGGCTACTCCTGTCAAGACTGAAGGAAAGTTACGCCTCTAAGGAAGATGTTATATGTCAATCAAGCAAGTGGACCACCATGGAAAGAGGTATCCAATATCTGAGGGAAATAGCTGTGCTAGAGACGATTCCTCATGACCCGGACAACCCACAATTACCCAAAGGTCCAGATGAAGTCCAATGCACACGACCCATGTGGCAGAAGTGTTTACGGAGCGCACCATTGTCCTATGCCAACTCACTGGCAATAATAACCTGGAAAGACGAAGAGGCACCGACAGTGGATGAAGTGTCTCGCCAACACCGTCAATACAAAAAAATGTCTCCTTCTCCCTACAAGCCTGCATTTCGGCTGTGGAGAAGCTGTCCCCAGGATATGCAGCAAATCAAAGAGGATATGTCCTACTCCCCACTTGTAAGGACCAATGTCTCAGCTATTAGGAGTGAGCGTTCTTCTGCCCAAGAGAGAGAATATAGAAGGTACACACCGCGAGGTGCCCTGTGGTTTTACCTATGTGATCAGGGAGAGGACATGAGGAAACGGGACCGAAAACCTACCTCGGTCCTAAATGCACGGGTACGTGAGCTGCGAGGAAAATCCACCACAAAAGGGGATTCTACCAAGAAAAATGCCGCTCCATTTTCCAAACAGAGTAGAAGGGCTGATTTTATTTCCGATCCTCTTGAAGGGAATTCTGAGCCAATTTTACAAGAAGTGAATACCGAATACTCTAACCAGAATTAGAGGGGCCCTGCCTCCAGCCAGGGGGAGGAAAGGGATAACCGGGTCTGTTGGACTGTGTGGATTCCATGGCCTGGCACGTTAGACCCACAGGAGTATAAGGCTCTAGTAGACACCGGCGCACGGTGCACTCTAATGCCATCAAGTTATAAAGGGGCAGAACCCATTTGTATTTCTGGTGTGACAGGGGGATCTCAAGAGTTAACTGTATTGGAAGCTGAAGTAAGCCTAACTGGGAATGAATGGCAGAAACACCCCACTGTGTCTGGTCCAAAGGCTCCGTGTATCCTTGGCATAGACTATCTCAGGAGAGGGTATTTTATGGACCCGAAAAGGGTATCGATGGGCTTTCAATATAGCTGCCTTGGAGACGGAGGGCACTGAACAGCTGTCTACCCTGTCTGGTCTCTCAAGAGCCTTTCATTGTGGGGTTGCTGAGGGTTGAAGAACAACAAGTGCCAATTGCTACCACGACGGTGCACCGGCGGCAATATCGCACCAACCGAGACTCTCTGATTCCCATCCACAAGTTGATTTGCCAACTGGAGAGCCAAGGAGTGATCAGCAAAACTCGCTCACCCTTTAATAGTCCCATATGGCCAGTGCGGAAGTCTAATGGGGAGTGGAGACTAACAGTTGACTATCGCGGCCTGAATGAAGTTACACTACCGCTGAATGCTGCCGTTCCAGATATGCTAGAACTTCAATACGAGCTAGAGTCAAAGGCAGCCAAGTGGTATGCCACCATTGACATTGCTAATGCGTTTTTCTCAATCCCTCTGGTAGCAGAGTGTAGTCCACAATTTGCCTTTACTTGGAGGGGGTGTCCAGTACACTTGGAATCGATTGCCCCAGGGGTGGAAACACAGCCACACCATTTGCCATGGACTACTCCAGACTGCACTGGAAAAAGGTGAAGCTCCGGAACACCTGCAATACATTGATGACATCATTGTATGGGGCAACACAGCAGAAGAAGTCTTTGAGAAAGGGAAGAAAATAATCCAAATCCTTTTGAAGGGTGGTTTTGCCAAAAAGAAAGTAAGGTCAAGGGACCTGCACAGGAGATCCAGTTTTTGGGAATAAAATGGCAAGATGGACGTCGTCAGTTCCCAAAGGAAGTGATCAACAATATAGCCGCTATGTCTCCACCGACTAATAAAAAGGACACATAGGCCTTCTTAGGTGTCGTGGGGTTTTGGAGAATGCGTATTCGAAATTACAATCTGATTGTAAGCCCTCTCTATCAAGTGACCCGGAAGAAGAATGATTTTAAATGGGGCCCTGAACAACAACAAGCCTTTGAACAAATTAAACGGGAGATTGTTCATACAGTAGCTCTTGGACCAGTCCAGACAGCACAAGATATTAAAAATATGCTCTACAGTGCAGCTGGGGAGAATGGGCCTACCTGGACCCCCTGGCAGAAAGCACCTGAGTGAGACCCGAGGCCGACCCCTGGGGTTTTGGAGTCGAGGATATCGAGGATGTGAGGATCGCTATACTCCAACTGAAAAAGAGACATTGGCAGCATATGAAGGAGTTCGAGCCGCCTCAGAAGTCATTGGTACTGAGACACAGCTCTTAGCACCCCAGCTGCCAGTGCTGGGCTGGATGTTCAAAGGGAGGGTCTCCTCTACACATCACGCGACTGACACCACGTGGAGTAAGTGGATTGCACTGATCACACAATGAGCTCGCATAGGAAACCCCAGTCGCCCAGGAATTTTATAAGTGATCACGGACTGGCCAGAAGGCAAAGATTTTGGAATTTCGCCAGAGAAGGAGGTGGCACATGCTGAAGAATCCCCGCTGTATAATAAACTTTCAGAAAATGAGAGGCAATATGCCCTGTTCACTGAAGGGTCCTGTCGCATTGTGGGAAAGCATCGGAGGTGGAAGGCTGCTGTATGGAGTCCTACATGACAAGTTGCAGAAAGTACTGAAGGAGAAGGTGAATTGAGTCAGTTTGCAGAGGTGAAAGCCATCCAGCTAGCGTTAGACATTGCTGAAAGAGAAAAGTGGCCAGCGATGTATCTCTGTACTGACTCATGGATGGTGGCAAATGCCCTATGGGGGTGGCTACAGCAATGGAAGCAGAGCAACTGGCAGCGCAGAGGTAAACCCATTTGGGCTGCCACACTGTGGCAAGATATTGCATCCCGGCTAGAGAATCTGGTTGTAAAAGTACGTCATGTAGATGCTCACGTACCCAAGGGTCGGGCCACTGAAGAACATTGAAACAACGAGCAGGTGGATCAGGCTGCCAAGATTGAAGTGGCTCAGGTGGACGTGGACTGGCAACATAAGGGTGAGCTATTTATGGCTCAGTGGGCCCATGATACTTCAGGCCATCAGGGAAGACATGCAACATATAGATGGGCTCATGATCGATGGGTGGTCCTGACCATGGACACTATCGCGCAGGTTATCCATGAATGTGAAACATGTGCTGCAATTAAGCAAGCCAAGTGATTAAAGCCCCTATGGTATGGAGGGCAATGGCTGAAATATAAATATGGGGAAGCCTGGCAGATTGACTATATCACACTCCCACAAACTCGCCAAGGCAAGCGCTATGTGCTGACAATGGTGGAAGCAACCACCGGATGGCTGGAAACATATTCTGTACCCCATGCCACTGCCCGGAACACTATCCTGGGCCTTGAGAAGCAGGTCTTGTGGTGACACGGCACCTGAGAAAGAATTGAGTCAGACAACGGGACCCATTTCCGAAACAACCTCATAGACACCTGGGCCAAAGAGCATGGCATTGAGTGGGTGTATCACATCCCGCATCATGCACCAGCCTCTGGGAAAATCAAGCGATACAATGGACTGTTAAAAGCTACATTGAAAGCAATGGGGTGGAACTTTCAAACATTGGGATACACATTTAGCAAAAGCCACCTGGTTAGTCAACACCAGAGGATCTGCCAATCGGAGTGCCCCTGCCCAATCAGAATTTTTACATACTGTAGAAGGGGATAAAGTCCCTGTAGTGCACATGAAAAATATGTTAGGGAAGACAGTCTGGGTTACTCCTGCCTCAGGCTAAGGTAAACCCATTCGTGGGATTGCTTTTGCTCAAGGGCCTGGGTGCACTTGGTGGGTGATGCGAAAAGATGGAGAAGTCCGATGTGTGCCTCAAGGGGATTTGATTTTAGGTGAAAATAGCCAGAATTAAACTGTATGCTATTAGCTGCTATATAACCCTGCTACTGTATGTTATCATTACTATAATTGTTATATGCTATATCCATAGTACTATAGTAAGAATCACTTGGATCAAGCAAGAAAGAACTGTGATAAAACTGAGCAAAGTGCAGTAGTGATGGAACCAGAACTGACTCCAGCATGCAACAATCCAACGGTGCACACCATCCTCCTGCTGCGTCAGATGTCATCTGCTCGTCACACCGCACTGAAGCCCAATTCTGCTCTACCGACTGAGAGGACTTTGCACCATCCCTCCTGCCCAGACAGACTGGTATGACAGATGGAGCCCAGAGTCGGAAACTAAATGAACTCAACAGATGTTTTATGAACAAAATCCATGAACTAAAGGGATGATATCTCTGTGTGTGTATACATATATATATCATTGTTCATATGTCTCAAAGGGATGGAATGGTGATGATGATTGATCAGGATGTAACTAAAGGTATGGGAACTGAGCATGACGTCAATGGTATAGAATAAGTCGTGGATACTGTCCTGGTTTCAGCTGGGATAGAGTTAACTGTCTTCCTAGAAGCTGGTACAGTGCTATGTTTTGAGTTCAGTATGAGAAGAATGTTAATAACGCACTGATGTTTTCAGTTGTTGCTCAGTAGTGTTTAGGCTATATTTCAGCTTCTCATGCCCAGCCAGCGAGAAAGCTGGAGGGCCACAAGAAGTTGGCACAGGACAGAGCCAGGACACCTGACCCAAAGTTGCCAACGGTGTATTGCATACCATGTGACGTCACATGTAGTATAGGAATTGGGAAGGAGGGGCAGGGAATCGCTGCTCGGGGACTAGCTGGGTGTTGGTTGGCAAGTGGTGAGCAATTGCCCTGCGCACAATTTCTACATTCCAATCCTTTTATTACTACTATTGTCATTTTATTAGTGTTATCATTATCATTATTAGATTCTTTTCTGTTATGTTAAACTGTTCTTATCTCAACCCACAAGTTTTACTTCTTTTTCCCGATTTTCTTCCCCATCCCACTGGATTGGGGGGGAGTGAGTGAGCGGCTGTGTGGTGCTTAGTTGCTGGCTGGGGTTAAACCAAAACAATAAGGCCTCGATAGTCAACTGTTAGTCTCCACTCCCCATTAGACTTCCGCACTGGCCATATGGGACTATTAAAGGGTGAGCGAGTTTTGCTGATCACTCCTTGGCTCTCCGGTTGGCAAATCAACTTGTGGATGGGAATCAGAGAGTCTCGGTTGGTGCGATATTGCCGCCGGTGCACCGTCGTGGTAGCAATTGGCACTTGTTGTTCTTCAACCCTCAGCAACCCCACAATGAAAGGCTCTTGAGAGACCAGGCAGGGTAGACAGCTGTTCAGTGCCCTCCGTCTCCAAGGCAGCTATATTGAAAGCCCATCGATACCCTTTTCGGGTCCATAAAATACCCTCTCCTGAGATAGTCTATGCCAAGGATACACGGAGCCTTTGGACCAGACATATTGGGGTGTTTCTGCCATTCATTCCCAGTTAGGCTTACTTCAGCTTCCAATACAGTTAACTCTTGAGATCCCCCTGTCACACCAGAAATACAAATGGGTTCTGCCCCTTTATAACTTGATGGCATTAGAGTGCACCGTGCGCCGGTGTCTACTAGAGCCTTATACTCCTGTGGGTCTAACGTGCCAGGCCATGGAATCCACACAGTCCAATAGACCCGGTTATCCCTTTCCTCCCCCTGGCTGGAGGCAGGGCCCCTCTAATTCTGGTTAGAGTATTCGGTATTCACTTCTTGTAAAATTGGCTCAGAATTCCCTTCAAGAGGATCGGAAATAAAATCAGCCCTTCTACTCTGTTTGGAAAATGGAGCGGCATTTTTCTTGGTAGAATCCCCTTTTGTGGTGTTTTTTCCTCGCAGCTCACGTACCCGTGCATTTAGGACCGAGGTAGGTTTTCGGTCCCGTTTCCTCATGTCCTCTCCCTGATCACATAGGTAAAACCACAGGGCACCTCGCGGTGTGTACCTTCTATATTCTCTCTCTTGGGCAGAAGAACGCTCACTCCTAATAGCTGAGACATTGGTCCTTACAAGTGGGGAGTAGGACATATCCTCTTTGATTTGCTGCATGTCCTGGGGACAGCTTCTCCACAGCCGAAATGCAGGCTTGTAGGGAGAAGGAGACATTTTTTTGTATTGACGGTGTTGGCGAGACACTTCATCCACTGTCGGTGCCTCTTCGTCTTTCCAGGTTATTATTGCCAGTGAGTTGGCATAGGACAATGGTGCGCTCCGTACAAACTTCTGCCACATGGGTCGTGTGCATTGGACTTCATCTGGACCTTTGGGTAATTGTGGGTTGTCCGGGTCATGAGGAATCGTCTCTAGCACAGCTATTTCCCTCAGATATTGGATACCTCTTTCCATGGTGGTCCACTTGCTTGATTGACTGTGATGGGTTGACCCTGGCTGAAGACCAGGTGCCCACCAAAGCCGTTCTATCACTCCCCCATCCTCAGCTGGATAGGGGAGAGAAAATATAACAAAAGGCTCGTGGGTCGAGATAAGGACAGGAGAGATCATTCACTATTACCGTCACGGGCAAAACAGACTCAGTTTGCAAAATTAACTCAATTTATTACAAATCAACCAGAGCAAGGTAATGAGAAGTAAAATGAAATCTCAGAACACCTTCCCACCACCCCTCCGTTCTTCCCGGGCACAACTACCCTCCCGGATTTTACCACCAAGCCCCCCCAGCGGCACAGGGGGACAGGGATGGGGTTTATGGTCATCACACGTTATTTTCTGCCGCTTCACCTCCTCAGGACGAGGGCTGATCACACTCTTCCCCTGCTCCAGCGTGGGGTCCCACCCACGGGAGACAGTCCTCCACGAACTCCTCCAACGTGGGCCATTCCCACGGGCTGCAGTTCTTCACGAACTGCTCCAGCATGGGTCCATTCCACGGTGTGCAGTCCTTCAGGAGCACACTGCTCCAGCGCGGGTTCCCCACGGGGTCACAAGTCCTGCCAGAAAACCTGCTCCGTGGGCTCCTCTCTCCACAGATCCGCAGGTCCTGCCAGGAGCCTGCTCCAGTGCGGGGTTCCCACGGGGTCACAGCCTCCTTCGGGAACCCACCTGCTCCGGCGTGGGGTCCTCCACGGGCTACAGGTGGAGATCTGCTCCACCGTGGACCTCCCTGGACTGCAGGGGGACAGCCTGCCTCACCAGGGTCTTCACCACGGGCTGCAGGGGAATCTCCGCTCCGGCGCCTGGAGCATCTCCTCCCCCTCCTTCTTCACCGACCTTGGTGTCCGCAGGCTTGTTTCTCTTACATGTTCTCACTCCTCACTCCGGCGGCAGTTTCTCTCCGTCCAAACTTTTTTTCCTTCTTAAAAATGTTATCACAGAGGCGTTACCACTATCACTGATTGGCTCGGCCTTGGCCGGCGGCGGGTCCGTCTCAGAGCCGGCTAATATGGGCTCGCTCTCTCTCGAACACAGGGGAAGCTTCCAGCAGTTTCTTACAGAAGCCACCCCTGTAACCCCCCCCCCCCCCCGCTACCAAAACCTTGCCAAACAAAACCAATACATTGACATATAACATCTTCCTTAGAGGCGTAACTTTCCTTCAGTCTTGACAGGAGTAGCCTCCAGAGGCTGATGGCTTGTGTCCCTTTTCCAATTGCCTTGTCAATGCCACCTTCCCTGGCAAGCGATCCCAGCTGCTTGGCTTCCCTACCTTCTAATTCCAAGCTATTAGCCCCATTGTCCCAGCATCGGAGGAGCCAGGTGATAATTTGGTCACCTCTAGGCCAGCAAAAATCTTTTCGCATACCCTGCAGCTCAGTCAAGGATAGGGACCGGGTTATTACCTCTTGTTCTGTCTCTTCCTCCGATTCCTGTGATGACCCTGGTTCACCTTCATCCTTTGCTAAGCAAACTGACTTTTTTGTATATTTCTTCTTCTGTACGGAGGCAACTGATACTGGCGCAGATTGGTCCGCTGGTTCAGTTGCAGTACGCTCGCCAGGTTTTGGATAACCGCAGTGTCTGTTGCCAAGGTTTGGGTAGCAGTAGTGCTCGTTGCTGGGGCTGGAGGGACCTCAGTGCCCGTTGCCGAGGTTTGGGTAGCTGCTGTGCTTATTGCCGGGGCTAGAGGGGCTGCAGTGCCTGTTGCAGAGGTCTGGGTAGCCACAGTGCTCATCACCGGGGCTGGAGAGGCCTCAGTGCCTGTTGCCGAGGTTTGAGTGACCGCAGTGCTCATCATTTTGTTGTTAGGCCCAGAGACCTTCTCTTCCCCTTGAGGGTACTGAGTGGTGTCGAACAGGGCTCGATAGGCATGGGCCAGGACCCAGCACGTTGCAGTGATTTCTATCTCTCTGGAGCTGTCGGGGTGACAGCATACCTTTTCCAAATATCTTACTAGTTCTTCTGGATTATGCACTTGTTCAGGGGTGAATTTCCAAAACATTGGAGGTGCCCACTTTTCTAGGTACTTGCCCATACTACCCCCCACACCCTGCCACTCATAATTATCCAGCCTTGGGGCACATCTCTGGGTGATCTTCTTAAATAGTTGTTTAACCTTAAACGAGAGCTGAACCACATTCAGAAGCATGCTAATTCCTAGCAGTAGGGCTAGGACCATGCTGGTCTCAACATCCCAAGAGTATTCAAATTTTTCAAAATTCTCAAACACCATTGTAAACTGGACTGAAGGAGAAAGGAGAGGGGAAGAAAGGTACCCCACCCATAGACTGGTTTTCCCAGGAGGAAAGGTAAATGGTGTAATTATTAATAGTTTCCCACAGATGGCACCCGCAGTATAAAGGTGACAATGCTGAGTGCAAGTACCAGATTAATGCCACAACCAACGACTTTATCATACCAGAAACCAGTGTTATACAATACATGAAAGTGAAAACCTTAATCCACCTCCCACGGATGATAAGCAGCAGAAGAGGAACTACATACAGCAAGCGAGGTGATACATAACAGAGCTTTAAAAACCAGAACAACAACTCTAAGAACACATAAATAAACATAATGACCAGCGACTATTAGACCAATATAATGAATGCTTAGAACAAATTTGTTTTAACAAGCTCTGGTCAGGTTTGTCGTTAACTCAACCCTTCGTGCCCCACGTTGGGCGCCAAAATGGATTGTTGTGGTTTAACCCCAGCCAGCAACTAAGCACCACGCAGCTGCTCACTCACTCCCCCCCCACACACTGGGATGGGGGAGAAACTCGGGAAAAAGAAGTAAAACTCCTGGGTTGAGATAAGAACGGTTTAATAGAACAGAAAAGAAGAAACTAATAATGATAATGATAACAAAAGTAATAATGAAAGGATTGGAATGTACAAATGATGCGCAGGGCAATTGCTCACCACCCGCCGACCAACACCCAGCTAGTCCCTGAGCGGCGATTCCCTGCCCCCCCCTTCCCAGTTCCTATACTGGATGGGACGTCACATGGTATGGAATACACGGTTGGCCAGTTTGGGTCAGGTGCCCTGGCTGTGTCCTGTGCCAAATTCTTGTGCCCCTCCAGCTTTCTCGCTGGCTGGGCATGAGAAGCTGAAAAATCCTTGGCTTTAGTCTAAACACTACTCAGCGACAACTGAAAACAGCAGTGTTATCAACATTCTTCTCATACTGAACTCAGAACATAGCACTGTACCAGCTACTAGGAAGACAGTTAACTCTATCCCAGCTGAAACCAGGACACTGAATGAAGTTATGCCACCGCTGAGTGCTGCTGTTCCAGATATGCTAGAACTTCAATACAAACTAGACTCAAAGGCAGCCAAGTGGTATGCCACAATTGACATTGCTAATGCATTTTTCTCAATCCCTCTGGCAGCAGAGTGTCGTCCACAATGTGCCTTTACTTGGAGCGGTGTCCTAGTACACTTGGAGTCAATTGCCCCAGGGGTGGAAACACAGCCCCACCATTTCCCTTGTACTAATCCACACCGCACTGAAGCCCAATTCTGCTCTACCGCCTGAGAGGACTTTGCACCATCCCTCCTGCCCAGACAGACTGGTATGACAGATGGAGCCCAGAGTTCGGAACTAAATGAACTCAACAAACGTTTTATGAACATAACCCATAAACTAAAGGAATGATATCTCTGTGTGTGTATACATATAAACATATATATATATATATATATCATTGTTTATATGTCTGCAAGGGCTGGAAAAGTTGATAATGATTGACCAGGATGTAACTAAAGGTATGGGAACTGAGCATGACGTCAGTGGTATAGAGTAAGGGGAGGATACTGTCCTGGTTTCATCTGGGATAGAGTTAATTGTCTTCCTAGTAGCTGGTACAGTGCTATGTTTTGAGTTCAGTATGCGAAGAATGTTGATAACACTCATGTTTTCAGTTGTTGCTCAGTAGTGTTTAGTCTAAAGTCAAGGATTTTTCAGCTTCTCATGCCCAGGCAGTGAGAAAGCTGGAGGGGCACAAGAAGTTGGCACAGGAGAGAGCCAGGGCACCTGACCCAAACTGGCCAACCGTGTATTCCATACCATGTGATGTCATGTCTAGTATAGAAATTGGGGGGAGTGGGGACAGGGGATCGCCACTCAGGGACTAGCTGGGTGTCAATTGGCGGGTGGTGAGCAATTGCCCTGCGCATCATTTGTACATTCCAATCCTTTTACTATTGCTGTTGTCATTTTATTAGTGTTATCGTTATCATTATTAGTTTCTTCTTTTCTGTTATATTAAACTGTTCTTATCTAAACCCACAAGTTTTACTTCTTTTTCCCAGTTTTCTCCCCCATCCCACTGGGTGGTGGGGGAGTGAGTGAGCGGCTGCGTGGTGCTTAGTTACCAGCTGGGCTTTAACCACTACAGAAGAAAATATTTTTTGTACTGTTAATAAATAAAATAAAAGAATATTTTTTAAAATAGTGGTTTTTTAATTTTTATCTCATAATTTTAACTACTATTTTTGTGTGTGTTTTATAATGTACATAATATATTAGTACAGTCATATACGTTTATAATTTATAAATAAATATACATATATTTTGTATATGCATATAATTTATAAATAAATATAAATATATTGCAGGTGTGTGTTGAAAGCTTTTTAATCATAAGGATGCATGATCAAAAAAGTTTGGAGACCACTGCTGTGGACCATCTAACTGTGCTCCAAAAGTGCTCTGAGGTTGTTGCGTTAAAGTGTAACAAAATTTGGTAGAAAATAAACCCTTTTGCATTCCAGCTTATCCTCAGATGTCCGAGGGGCTGGGGAAACTAGGTTTAAATTCTGAGTAATGTCCAGTTCAGTGCTGTAAGTCCAGCCGCATTTAATAAACTCAATTATCACTACAACAGATGCACTGATAGCATACTGCACTCTCTGCTTAGCCACGTTCAATGCATGAGAATTACCAGACTTAAGGAGTTCTGTTGTGTTAACAAACTATCACGACTAAATTAATGAGCAGTGCAGTTTATTAAAGCAACAGTACAGGTTCTTTGGGATTGCCAGTAATAAATACACTGTCTGCAAAGTATGTGCAAATGATAATACAGTCGAGTACAAGCACATAAAATTATGAAAGAAAGAGCTCTAAAGAATTCTAGGTTTCCCGGGGAAGCACTCAGTATAACCGAGGGTTTGAATTTTACCCAATAGGCATCCCTATGGGCGGGAAGAGAGGTTCAGCCCATCGACTGATCCCAGAAGTCAGCGATGTCCTCCCAGCTTGTATATGATGGTGTCTTCCCTAGCAGTCCTCCTCTCTTAAGCCCTTTTATATTTCCTTATTTTTTAGGTGGAGCTTGAGTGACTCTAGTCATGCATACCTTTATTATGATTGGTATAAAGTTATCTCGCTTTGCTTTTAAAGGTATATGCTAGAGAAAATTCAGAGCATGTGCTGAGTGAGGGGTGGTTGCACCTCGGAAGCAGGTAGCTTTTGGGATGGAGATGTGTTTTGGTGTTATAATGAGATTATAATGAGCACAGTTCACCCAGAGGACATGATTTAGTGTGTCACTACTCCAGAACCGGGCACTTATAATATAAATCAGAAGTAGGGTAATAGCGTTGACAGAACCCCCATTGTTTCACCTCCTTGCTTCAGTGGATTCAATGCACAGACCTTCCATTCTTGTTCCAGTAGTTCCAGTTCCCCATCCCTGCAGTGATATCACAGAGCCTGGCCGCGGTGTCTCCACTCCGCTCCACCCTCCGTGTTGTTTCTCTCAGAGTCAGCATACCAAACTCCCCCAGTGTTGCTAACATCTAAGGTTGCAGGTTCTGTTGCTTAGGGAATTATTATGGAACAGATTTCGTGTATATCCACCTCATTCCACTCTGGAGGTTTACCTTCCCTTAAAAGGGGGACATATCAATAATTTACCTCCAGCAATCATTCCACAGAGGGTCGCATGAGAAAAAAGAACCGAGCCCTCTAGAACATAGCTAGTGAATGAGTTAGTTGGACATCAGGAGAGCTGAATGAAGAAAAGGAAGAGGAGCTAAGGGGTTGTAATTATTTATCATGTGTCAATTTTCTCTGTTTTCCTTTTTCTACATGTAGTTTTTGGAAGTATCTAATCTGCAAGGTCATTAAATTAAAAAAAACTCAAGAAGAAAAATTAAGCAATATGCCGCTTAAGACATTTTATACTAAATTGTTTCTTTGGGTATCACCTATTAATGTAGACTTGGAGGTGTTTCATTATCTAGTGTTTCCTTCCCTGGTGTAAATTAGTAAGCTCGTGGCCTACTTAATCCCTGAATCTTTCCTTACTAGGGGAATTCTTTGTCTCCTAGACTTGCATACTATAACAGCTGTAGTACATTTTAGTCTTCCCTTTACAACTACTGTCACTTTGACATTCTGTTTGTGTCGTGGTTTAACGCCAGCCAGCAACCAAGCACCACGCAGCCGCTCACTCACTCCCCCCCATCCAGCGGGATGGGGGAGGAAATCGGGAAAAAAAAAGCAAAACTCCTGGGTTGAGATAAGAACGGTTTAATAGAACAGAAGAGAAGAAACTAATAATGATAATGATAACACTAATAAAATGACAACAGTAGTAATAAAAGGATTGGAATGTACAAATGATGCGCAGGGCAATAGCTCACCACCCGCCGACCGACACCCCGCCAGTCCCCGAGCGGCGATTCACTGCCCCCCCACTTCCCAGTTCCTATACTAGATGGGACGTCACATGGTATGGAATACACCATTGTCCAGTTTGGGTCAGGTGCATGGTTGTGTCCTGTGCCACTTCTAGTGCCATGGCTGGGCATGAGAAGCTGAAAAATCCTTGACTATAGTCTAAACAATACTGAGCACCAACTGAAAACATCAGCGTTATCAACATTCTTCGCATGCTGAACTCAAAACATAGCACTGCACCAGCTACTAGGAAGACAGTTAACTCTATCCCAGCTGAAACCAGGACAGTATCCACCCCTTATTCTATACCATTGACGTCATGCTCAGTTCCCATACCTTTAGTTCCATCCTCATCAATCATCACCACCTTTCCATTCCTTTGAGACATATGAACAATGATATATATATATATATATACAAACACACACAGAGATATCATTCCTTTACTTCATAAGTTATGTTCATAAAACATTTGTTGAGTTCAATTAGTTTCCGACTCTGGGCTCCATCTGTCATACCAGTCTGTCTGGGCAGGAGGGATGGTGCAAAGTCCTCTCAGTCGGTAGAGCAGAATTGGGCTTCAGTGCGGTGTGACGAGCAGATGACATTTGACGTAGCAGGAGGATGGTGTGCACCGTTGGATTGTTGCATGCTGGAGTCAATTCTGGTTCCATCACTACTGCGCTTTGCTCAGTTTTATCGCAGTTCTTTCTTGCTTGATCCAAGTGATTCTTACTATAGTACTATGGATATAGCATTTAACAATTATAGTAATGATAACATACAGTAGCAGGGTTATATAGCAACTAATATCATACAGTTTAATTCTGGCTATTTTCACCTAAAATCAAATCCCCTTGAGGCACACATCGGACTTCTCCATCTTTTCGCATCACCCACCAAGTGCACCCAGGCCCTTGAGCAAAAGCAATCCCACGAATGGGTTTACTTTTGCCTGAGGCAGGAGTAACCCAGACTGTCTTCCCTAACATATTTTTCATGTGCACTACAGGGACTTTATCCCCTTCTATAGTATGTAAAAATTCTGATTGGGTTGGCAGATCCTCTGTTGTTGACTAACCAGGTGGCTTTTGCTAAATGTGTATCCCAATGTTTGAAAGTTCCACCCCCCATTGCTCTCAGTGTAGTCTTTAACAGTCCATTGTATCGCTCGATTTTCCCAGAGGCTGGTGCATGATAGAGAATATGATACACCCACTCAATGCCATGCTCTTTGGCCCAGGTGTCTCTGAGGTTGTTTCGGAAATGAGTCCCGTTGTCTGACTCAATTCTTTCTCGGGTGCCATGTCGCCACAAGACCTGCTTCTCAAGGCCCAGGATAGTGTTCCGGGCAGTGGCATGGGGCACAGAATATGTTTCCAGCCATCCGATGGTTGCTTCCACCATTGTCAGCACATAGTGCTTTCCTTGGTGAGTTTGTGGGAGTGTGATATAGTCAATCTGCCAGGCTTCCCCAAATTTATATTTCAGACATCGCCTTCCATACCACAGGGGCTTTAATCGCTTGGCTTTCTTAATTGCAGCACGTTTCACATTCATGGATAACCTGCGCGATAGCGTCCATGGTCAGGTCCACCCCTCGATCTCGAGCCCATCTACATGTTGCATCTCTTCCCTGATGGCCTGAAGTATCATGGGCCCACCGAGCCATAAATAGCTCACCCTTATGTTGCCAGTCCACGTCCACCTGAGACACTTCAATCTTGGCAGCCTGATCCACCTGTTCGTTGTTTCGATGTTCTTCGGTGGGCCGACCTTTGGGTACGTGAGCATCTACATGACGTACTTTTACAACCAGATTCTCTAGCCGGGACGCAATATCTTGCCAGAGTGCGGCAGCCCAAATGGGTTTACCTCTGTGTTGCCAGTTGCTCTGCTTCCATTGCTGTAGCCACCCCCACAGGGCATTTGCCACCATCCATGAGTCAGTATAGAGATAGAGCACTGGCCACTTTTCTCTTTCAGCAATGTCTAACGCTAGCTGGATGGCTTTCACCTCTGCAAACTGACTCGATTCACCTTCTCCTTCAGCAGTTTCTGCGACTAGTCGTGTAGGACTCCATACAGCAGCCTTCCACCTCCGATGTTTTCCCACAATGCGACAGGACCCATCACTGAACAGGGCATATTGCCTCTCATTTTCTGACAGTTTATTATACAGCGGGGCTTCTTCAGCTCGTGTCACCTCCTCCTCTGGAGCCATTCCAAAATCTTTGCCTTCTGGCCAGTCCGTTATCACTTCTAAAATTCCTGGGCGACTGGGGTTTCCTATGCGAGCTCATTGTGTGATCAGTGCAATCCACTTACTCCACGTGGCGTCAGTCGCGTGATGTGTAGAGGAGACCCTCCCTTTGAACATCCAGCCCAGCACTGGCAGCTGGGGTGCTAAGAGGAGCTGTGTCTCAGTACCAACCACTACTGAGGTGGCTCCAACTCCTTCATATGCTGCCAAGATCTCTTTTTCAGTTGGAGTATAGCGAGCCTCGGATCCTCGATATCCCCGACTCCAAAACCCCAGGGGTCGGCCTCGGGTTTCCCTAGTTGATTTCTGCCAGAGGCTCCAGGTAGGCCCATTCTCCCCAGCTGCAGTGTAGAGCACATTTTTAACATCTTGTCCTGCCAGGTCTGGTCCAAGGGCTACGGCATGAACAATCTCCTGTTTAATGTGTTCAAAGGCTTGTTGTTGCTCAGGGCCCCATTTAAAATCATTCTTCTTCCGGGTCACTTGATAGAGAGGGCTTACAATCAAACTGTAATTTGGAACATGCATTCTCCAAAACCCCACGACACCTAAGAAGGCCTGTGTGTCCTTTTTATTAGTTGGGGGAGACATAGCTGGTATTTTGTTAATCACGTCCTTTGGGATCTGACGACGTCCATCTTGCCATTTTATTCTCAAAAACTGAACGCCCTGTGCAGGTCCCTTGACCTTACTTTCTTTTATGGCGAAACCGGCTTTCAGAAGGATTTGGATTATTTTCTTCCCTTTCTCAAAGACTTCTTCTGCTGTGTTGCCCCATACGATGATGTCATCAATGTATTGCAGGTGTTCCAGAGCTTCACCTTTTTCCAGTGCAGTCTGGATTAGTCCATGGCAAATGGTGTGGCTGTGTTTCCACCCCTGGGGCAATCGATTCCAAGTGTACTGGACACCCCTCCAAGTAAAGGCAAATTGTGGACGACACTCTGCTGCCAGAGGGATTGAGAAAAACGCATTAGCAATGTCAATGGTGGCATACCACTTGGCTGCCTTTGACTCTAGCTTGTATTGAAGTTCTAGCATATCTGGAACGGCAGCACTCAGCGGTGGCGTAACTTCATTCAGGCCGCGATAGTCAACTGTTAGTCTCCACTCCCCATCAGACTTCCGCACTGGCCATATGGGACTATTAACGGGTGAGCGAGTTTTGCTGATCACTGCTTGGATCTCCAGTTGGCGAATCAATTTGTAGATGGGAATCAGAGAGTCTCGGTTGGTGCGATATTGCCGCCGGTGCAGCGTCGTGGTAGCATTTGGCACTTGTTGTTCTTCAACCTTCAGCAACCCCACAATTGAAGGGTCTTGAGAGAGACCAGGCAGGGTAGACAGCTGTTCAGTGCCCTCCGTCTCCAAGGCAGCTATATTGAAAGCCCATCGATACTCCTTCGGGTCCTTAAAATAACCCCTCCTGAGATAGTCTATGCCAAGGATATGCGGAGCCTCTGGACCAGTCACAATAGGGTGTTTCTGCCATTCATTTCCAGTTAGGCTTACTTCAGCCTCCAATACAGTTAACTCTTGAGATCCCCCTGTCACACCAGAAATACAAATGGGTTCTGCCCCTTTATAACTCGATGGCATTAGAGTGCACTGTGCACCGGTGTCTACTAGAGCCTTATACTCCTGTGGGTCTGACGTGCCAGGCCATTGAATCCACACAGTCCAATAGACCCGGTTATCCCTTTCCTCCCCCTGGCTGGAGGCAGGGCCCCTCTAATCCCAGTCAGAGTACCCATTACCCACTTCTTGTAAAATTGGCTCAGAATTCCCTTCAAGAGGATCAGAAGTAAGATCAGCTCTTCTACTCTGTTTGGAAACTGGAGCGGCATTTTTCCTGGGAGAGTCCCCTTTTGTGGTGGTTTTTCCTCACAGTTCACGTACCCGTGCTTCTAGGACCGAGGTAGGTTTTCCGTCCCATTTCCTCATGTCCTCTCCCTGATCACATAGGTAAAACCACAGGGCATCTCGCGGTGTG
The DNA here is from genome assembly GCF_929443795.1 of Astur gentilis. Lineage (NCBI taxonomy): Eukaryota > Metazoa > Chordata > Aves > Accipitriformes > Accipitridae > Astur > Astur gentilis. Next base: position 34,729,432 of record NC_064918.1, read on the forward strand.
TACCTTCTATATTCTCTCTCTTGGGCAGAAGACCGCTCACTCCTAATAGCTGAGACATTGTTCCTTATAGGTGGGGAATAGGACATATCCTTTTTGAATTGCTGGAAATCCTCGGACAGCTTCTCCACAGCTGAAATGCAGGCTTGTTGGGAGGACAAGACATTTTCTTCGTATTGACGCAGTTGACAAGCCACTTCCTCCACTGTTAGTGCCTCTTCATCCTTCCAGGACATTACTACCAATGCGTTGGCATAGGACGAATGCGCGCTCTGTACAAACTTCCGCCACATGGTCGTGTGCATTGGACTTCGTCTGGTTCTTTGGGTAATTGTGGGTTGTCCGGGTCATGATGAATCGTCTCTAGCACAGCTAATTCCTTCAGATATTGAATACCATTTTCCATGGTGGTCCACTTGCTTGATTGACAAGTAACATCTTCCTTAAAGGGGTACCTTTCCTTCACTCTTGACAGGAGTCGCCTCCAGAGGCTGATGGCTTGTGTCCCTCTTCCAAGTGCCTTGTCAATGCCACCTTCCCTGGCAAGTGATCCCAGCTGCTTGGCTTCCCTACCTTCTAATTCCAAGCTGTTAGCCCCATTGTCCCAGCATCGGAGGAGCCAGGTGATAATATGCTCATCTATACGGCGGCCAAAATCTTTTCTCAAATCCCGCAGCTCGGTCAAGGATAGGGACCGGGATATTACCTCTGGTTCTGCCTCTTCCTCCGGTTCCCGTGATGACCCTGGTTTACCATCATCCTTTGCTAAGCAAACTGATTTTTTTGTATATTTCCTTTTCTGTATGGGGGCAACCGGTACTGGTCCAGGTTGGTCCTCTGGTTCAGTTGCAGTATCACTCGCCGGGTTCTGGATAACCACAGTGTCTGTTGTTAAGGTTTGGGTAGCCCGAGTTCTCGTTGCCGGGGCTGGAGGGGTCATGGTGCCTGTCGCCATGGTCTGGGTGCCTGCAATGCTCCTTGCCAGGCCTGGAGGGGCCGCAGCGCCCATTGTCGAGGTTTGGGTGGCCGCAGTGCTCATCGTTTTGTTGTTAGGTCTAGACACTTTCTCTTCCCCTTGAGGGTACTGAGTAATGTCGAACAGGGCTCGATATGCATGGGCCAGGGCCCAGCACGTTGCAGTGATTTGTATCTCTCTGGAGCTGCCGGGGTGACAGCATACCTTTTCCAAATATTTTACTAGTTCTTCTGGATCCTGCACTTGTTCAGGGGTGAATTTCCAAAACATTGGAGGTGCCAACTTTTCCAGGTACTTGCCCATACTACCCCGCACACCCTGCCACTCAATTATCCAGCCTTGGGGCACATCTCTGGGTGATCTTCTTAAATAGCTGTTTAACCTTGAACGAAGAGCTGAACCACATTCAGAAGCATGCTAATTCCTAGCAGTAGGGCTAGGACCATGCTGGTCTCAACATCCCAAGAGTATTCAAATTTTTCAAAATTCTCAAACACCATTGTAAACTGGACTGAAGGAGAAAGGAGAGGGGAAGAAAGGTACCCCACCCATAGACTGGTTTTCCCAGGAGGAAAGGTAAATGGTGTAATTATTAATAGTGTCCCACAGATGGCTCCCGCAGTATAAAGGTGACAATGCTGAGTGCAAGTACCAGATTAATGCCACAACCAACGACTTTATCATACCAGAAACCAGTGTTATACAATACATGAAAGCGAAAACCTTAATCCACCTCCCACGGATGATAAGCAGCAGAAGAGGAACTACATACAGCAAGCGAGGTGATACATAACAGAGCTTTAAAAACCAGAGCAACAACTCTAAGAACACATAAATAAACATAATGACCAGCGACTATTAGACCAATATAATGAATGCTTAGAACAAATTTGTTTTAACAAGCTCTGGTCAGGTTTGTCTTTTTCTCAACCCTTCGAGCCCCACGTTGGGCGCCAAAATGGACTGTCGTGGTTTAACCCCAATCAGCAACTAAGCACCACGCAGCCGCTCACTCACTCCCCCCCATCCAGTGGGATCGGGGAGGAAATCTGGAAAAAAAAAGCAAAACTCCTGGGTTGAGATAGGAACAGTTTAATAGAACATTAGAGAAGAAACTAATAATGATAATGATAACACTAATAAAATGACAACAGTAGTAATAAAAGGATTGGAATGTACAAATGATGCGCAGGGCAATAGCTCACCACCCGCCGACCGACACCCCGCCAGTCCCCGAGCGGCGATTCACTGCCCCCCCACTTCCCAGTTCCTAAACTAGATGGGACGTCACATGGTATGGAATACACGGTTGGCCAGTTTGGGTCAGGTGCCCTCGTTGTGTCCTGTGCCACTTCTAGTGCCCTGGCTGGGCATGAGAAGCTGAAAAATCCTTGACTATAGTCTAAACAATACTGAGCACCAACTGAAAACATCAGTGTTATCAACATTTTTCGCATGCTGAACTCAAAACATATCACTGTACCAGCTACTAGGAAGACAGTTAACTCTATCCCAGCTGAAACCGGGACAGTTTGGGAAATCAATCAAATATGTCTGTCTCTAGAGCAGATATTTTTGTGTTGCTTTATGGATCAGGTAGCAGCAGCTGGTAAAAATCACAAATAGCTTTTACCTTTAGATTCATAAAATACACCATTTTCAATAACCTAGTATCTGTCAACTTCTGATCTCCAGATCTGTGGACACAGAATATGTATTATTGAAAAGTGCTAGTCCAGTGACAGTGCACAGTTTTCTGTTAACTACTCACTTCAGCTTGGTTTACTTTTCATTGTATCATTGTGTCTTCTTCAGGAAAAAATAATTGTATGATTAATTGCATCAATATAGGCATGCAAACACATTTTCACATTAAAAAATGTGTGTTTTTTTTAAAAAAAAGTTAATAGTGTTCTGCAAAGATCAAGAATTAAACTAACAGTTCTGATTTAGAAATCACAAGTTATTTGAGAGTTTTATTCCTGAGTTTAGTGAAATACTGAAACATAATAATTTAATCTGTACATTATTTCAATGAAAAAGATATTTGAAATAATGCTTGGAAATATAAAGAACATAAGATCACTCTGAGCATCCTTTCTGTGTGTACCTACTACATTATCCAAGGTACAGAATCTTTTTAACTGCATTTTCATTCCATGTTTAACAGTATCATATGTCTGCATTTATTTACATTTAACCTATATCTTAATTTTGACCTCTCTGAAACTATTTTAAAATTAGTCAATTAATACTTCATGGTGGCTGCGTGGTGCTTAGTTGCTGGCTGGGGTTAAATGACGACACTGTGTGTGGACAGATGTCTAATCATACTGTTGAGACATGTAACCATCCTTTTTTTAGTAAGTTGTCTAGTATCAGCTAGATGATACCAACTTGCTGGCACAATTAACATTCTGCAAACTGAATCTATGCTCTTGGGGTTGTGTCACAGTCCATTTGGATCTCTCAGATTTACAGGACAACATACTCTGTAAATTAAACTGTATTTCATGAGCCCATAAAGTAAAAAAAAAAAATCAAACAAGGGATCAAACCTCTTTGTACAGAATAGTCGAACACATGAAATCTCAAATTCATTACTTCATTAATTCATTAATTCTTAAGCTTGCAAATTCTCTCACTTTCAAATTTTCTAACTTCTAACTCACGTGCCTATGAGCAAAATAGTTACCTAGCTGATGATGAGAGCGCTCATTCTTCCTCCTCCGTCACAGTGCGAGCGTCCCCTGTATTACACTGGGAAGCAGAAAGCCTCAGCAGTCTGGCTGCTGTTGGATCTGCTTCAAAAGCTTTTCGAATTAGCTGACATATTTATACCTTCCAGCTTGGAAGTTTGGTCTATACCATTTCCATAAGTTAGTGGATTCTGAAGAAACTGCCAAACAGTTACTATGCAAAAATGCAGGAGATGATAGCTGCAAGAGACAGCAAGCTGCAGGTGATAATGGTGGCAGAATGGCCCTTATCCCTTCCTGTCCATTGTGTCTTGCCTATATGTTGCTCTCACTTTGACCTAATGGCACTGCTCCCAGCATATATCAGACCTTACCATGATCTGTGTGTTAGGCCAAAACCTGAGCAGGAATTGAGTGAACAGTCACAAGCTGTGCACAACAGAATAAATCCCTTGAGCTCTTTGATTCTGTTTTTAAAATTATATTTTCACTTTCTGTACAAGTGTTTAGTATCCTGTATAAAAAAAAAGATGAAACCAAGACTGAAATACTGTTCTCTAGCAGTCTCAAGTGTCCATCTCAAAACTGGCTATCAGCCTTGATGAAGTATGCAAATTTTTCTTGCTTGTCTCATCTTCTTTTCTCAACCCACTATCACCATTGTTCTGATAATTCCCCACTGCTAAGTGATTTATATTTTTTAATTGGAACTCCTTTAACATTCCCTTTTGGTTCACACCTGATATAGGCAAAGACGCAACCCTGCATATTTCTTCACAAGAGACCTTGTGATGAGTTATGCCTTCCCTCTGAACCCCTTCTAGTGTTACTGACTGTTTCAGAAAACAGGTTCAATTCCTGACATGCCAAGACCTCTGCTTTAATTTTTTATTCTGACCTGACAGACATTCAGATTAATTGCCTGTAACTGCACTATAATCAATATATTCTTGCATATGTTTGATGAACCATAGAACTGGTTCAATTTTCATTTTCAGTTACTCTAGTTTCTGAATGTAACACTGTTGTCAATATTCTTTGGTCTGGTTTCTCAGCAGTTTGCAGTTTAATATTGTGGAGAGACTGTTGTATTATGGCAAAATGTTTTTCTTCTCATTTCTATGTGGGGTAAAGTTTAAGTAAAACCACATTCTTTACAGCTTGTTTTTATCTGTGAACATTTTGGTAGCTTTTTAATTAAACAACAAGCCAAAAATGATTCAATTCACCATGAAATCCAGAAAATTGTATCTGCTCTTTAAATAGGTGCTATTTTTTTCTATACTTGAGTTCTTTCAGTATTTTTTTTTTCTTTTATTTCTGAAGATATGCAGTTAGCACACACTGTGTCTCTATGGTACATTTTTCTTTAGATACAAAATAAAATATTTAATTGTGGTAAGTAGTTCAGATGATGCATTACTTCTGTATTGAGTTCTAGAACCAAGCTTTCATCTACTGTTGTTTTAGGGTGGTTTTGAGGATTCCCGAGAAGGCAAACACACACACACTGACTATAAGGGAAAAAGCAAGCATTTATTAACTACAGACATGCATTATGCTAAGGGTATCTTGTAAAGCAAATTAACATACCGACCCGTGGACCGTGAGGAAGATGGACCATCCATACATTCTTGTGCCATCTTGCGCCGCAGTGCCAGCTTTACATGGGCGTCCCCACGAAGGCAATGGTGGCCTTGCCATACACCAGCCCGGTGCTCTTTGGGAAATCCTGGTATTTATACATTTGCAGAGGAACGGGTTTCGGCACACGTGGCCAGCGGGTGCCAAAACACGCCTCGATTGTAACATAGGGACCCTATGACGCATGCGCTTGCTGTCCAGGCACACTGCACGCGCCATAGCCATCCTGTCTATTGGTTCATGGGCTTTGTGTACACAGCATACTGTCATAATCCAGCAGTCACGCGCCGACCATGCTCACAGCTGTACCGTGCAACAGCCTGCTGCCCGTCCTCCCCCAGTATTGCTCAGCTCACTTATCTCTGTGGTTGGCATTCCAAGCAACGGGCAACAAACCATCCATTTTCTGTTCTGACTGCGTTTTTCTCGGCTATCTACTTCTCCCCCCGTGTTCATCCATGGACCAAAATTCCACCTTTTAACCCCTCCGTATACAACTGTTTAGTATAAAACCCCCTTTTGTTTGCTAAACTGTACTCTATATGTACCTAGACCTGAAACAGTGTTCCTAATATGAAATCTAACATGTAAAAGAATTTTTAAATCAGTTGCTCTCCAGCAAAATCTGATTTCCTGTTACCCTGGTAAAATTCTTAGGAATTTTAGGGGGATTATGGAGTAAATAAGGACTGAAGTTGTCAGGACTTGGGTTTAATTTGCATATCTGTTAATTTATTACCACTGTAATGGGGATTCAGGGATAATTCTACAAGGTTCTTTGAGGGTTGGGAGGATTCAGAAAAGAATGCAATTTAGACTCCCAGTACAGTTGATGAAAATCTAAGATAATAATTTCCACAGAATGTATAAAAATAATGTATAGCCTTCTTTAAAAAAACAGCATTTCACATAATTTTTCAAGGTACAGTAGGTGATTACTGAAAGATTTTTTGGGGGGTAGTTCTTTAGAAATGCTTTTTATTTTTTAGGGTAGAGTTGACTGCTGGATTGTACTGCAGTGAAACTGGCACCAGATTTGCAAGATGTATAAACATATGCATGTAAATATATCTGATGAATATAGGCATTATAATCTGTATGTCTCAAAATGGAGCTGTATCTAATTTCAAGACTTAATTGGTGAAATGACATCATGAATATATTTTCAACATTAATACTTGTGTTAAAATCAATTACATGTTGCAGAGTTCATATTATACTACTGCTCCTATTTCTCAGTGAAGGAGGAGGCATATCTTTAAGCCTGCAACTATATGGTTGATGTAAGCAGGACCTACTTGAATGTTGTCATGCTGGTATGTAAAACTGAAGATTGAAAAGTCACTAGTCATGCTGAGAACTTGTTATAATGAATACTGGATCTAAACCATTTCTAAATCAAGGGACCAGTAATTTAGGCATGCAATAATATCTCATAAACCTCCAGTTCTGCACATAGCTGTTGGGAAGCTGGGATTCTCCAAGTCAAAGAGAAATTTCCTGGAGATAATTAATCTATTTTAAAGTAATTAACATTTCAGTTTTCTACATGCTCACCAATCATTTCCATGTTTTTCAGTCTGAGAGCGAGACTAAACCGGTAAGACAGCCTGTGAGGTTTTTAGGTAGCCCCTGCAAATTCTGTTCTGCAGAAGCAAACACTGCAGGTCCCGACCTCTGTTCTAACTTCTGAGTTTTTTCTGGTCTAATCATATATCTGAACAGAGATTTTAGGTAAACTAGATTTTCCTCTTTTTCCCCTACCAACACCTGGCCCTGGCTGTCTCACAACATCCGCTTCCTCCAATCCTCCTCTCATGTAGCACAGTATCTCAGTTCACTGAAGGAGTTAGGTCTCCTGTGAAAGTCAGACTGTAACCAGCCTGGCTTTCTTTTTGCTATAGATTGATTTCCTTTTTTTTCAGCTCTGCCATCTTTGTAGCAGAACAACATTATACTCAGACATAATCAGATTCCATACTTGCAATCTCAGTTGCCTCTTCTCTGCTTTTGAATCACTGCTCAAATCTTTGATTCCTCCCTCCCTTCTTTCTCCATGTAGGATCTCAATGACTTCTTAAAAAGAAAAATAAACAATAACATAGTGTGACCTTTCCCCTTCCCTGGTTTGTCTTTTTTTCCCCTTTTCCTTGTTCAGTTTTCTTCTGTCACAGATTTGGGAAGGGCTTCTACTTCAGTAATGCTTCTCACTTGCTCCATTGTTTCAATCCTTCTCATCTGTTGCTTTCTTTGTATAAATACTTTCCCTTTCTTTTGTTCTTAATCTCCATTCCCATCTGATGTTTAACTTTGAAAAGAAGTTTTTCAGTCCCTCTCATCTTTAAAAACAAGACAAAATTATTTTTTTTTACTCCATTTTCCTTTAGCTACACACTCTCCCACCAGTTTTTCATATCTCAATTGGCTGAATACACTGTTTACATGTGGAGTGCCTCTTCTCCAAAGAGACCTTCCTCAATACAGATTCCACCAGTTATATTAAAATGAAATGACCTCTTGACCCATTTTTTATTTCCTTCTTTCCTTCCTCCTGTGGGCAATTTTAGCTGTTGCTCAATATGCTGTTTGTGTTAGGAAGTTGTTTACCATTTTAATGTTGTATGATATGCAGTTCAAATATGGTAGCAAAATTGTTTTGGAATTTTAGATTAATTTCTGTTGATAGTTTAACCGCTTCAGTTTTCCCTTCTTAATAAAATGTTATATATTTTCAAACTTCTTGGAGAAAGCCTTATTAGTTATGCTTAACATTGCTATTATAGAATACAAAGTTTACTATTAAACTTATTAGTTGTCTTTCTGAAATTTATTGCATTTAAATTTGATATTGTCAACCTAGCCTTCAGGAAGGCTTTCAAAACTGTCTGTCATAAGATCCTCATAGAGAAGATTAATGAAATATGGGCAGAAGTTAGGTGGATTGAAAACTGGCTGGACAAACCGGCCCAGAGGGTGGTGATCGGTGGCATCTAGTTGGAGGCCAGTGACTAGCATTGTACCCCAGTGGTCAATATTGGGTCCAGGCCTGTTCAACATCTTCATTAATGATCTAGATGAAGGGGCAGAGTGTACCCTCAGCAAGTTTGCTGATGACAAAAGTGGGAGGACTGGCTGATAGGCCAGAGGATTGTGCTGCCATCCAGAGGGACCTCGACAGGCTGGAGAAATGGGCTGACAGGAACCTCATGAAGTTCAACAGATGGAAGTGCCAAGTCCTTCCCCTGGGGAGGAACAACCCCAGGCACCAGTAAATGCTGGGGACCACCCAGCTGGAAAGCAGCCTGGCAGAAAAGGACCTGGGGCTCCTGGTGGTCACCAAGTTGAACATGAGCCAGCAATGTGCCCTTGCTGCAAAGACAACTAATGGTATCCTGGGCTGCATTAGGAGGAGTGTTGCAAGTAAGTTGAGGGAGGTGATCCTTCCTCTGTACTCAGCACTGGTAAGGCCATACCTGGAGTCCTGAGGCTGTTTCTAGGCTCGCCAGTACAAGAAAGACATGGACATACTGGAGAGTTATGTAAAGGGTCACAAAGATGATGAATGGACTGCAGTCAGGCTCTTTTTGGTGATTTTCAGAACAAGAAGGAATGTGCACAAACTAAAACACAGGAGGTTCTTTCTGTACATCAGGAAACACATTTTTACTGTGAAGGTGACCGAGCACTTGAACAGGTTGCCCAGAGAGCTTGTGGAGTCTCTCTCTTTGGACATACTCAAAAGCTTTCTGGACATGGTTGGACCATATGACCTCCAGAGGTCCCTTCCAACCTCAGCCATTTTATGATTCTTTGTGTGTGGTGGGTTGACCTTGGCTGGATGCCAGGTGCCCACCAAAGCCACGCTATCACACCCCCTCCTCAGCTGGACAGGGGAGAGAAAAATATGACAAAAGGCTGATGGGTCGAGATAAGGACAGGGAGACATCACTCACCAATTACCGTCACAGGCAAAACAGACTCAACTCAGGGAAACTAATTTAATTTATTGACAATCAAATCAGAGTAGGGTAATGAGAAATTAAATCAAATCTTAAAAAACACCTTCCCCCCACCCCTCCCTTCTTCCTGGGCTCAACTTCACTCCTGATTTTCTCTACCTCCTCCCCCCGAGTGGTGCAGAGGGATGGGGAATGGGGCTTATGATCAGTTCATCACACATTGTCTCTGCCGCTCCTTCCTCCTCACATTCTTCTCCTGCTCCAGCGTGCGGACCCTCCCACAGGAGACAGTCCTCCATGAACTTCTCCAATGTGGGACCTTCATATAGGCTGCAGTTCTTCCCATGGGCTGCAGTCCTTCAGGAACAAACTGCTCCAGTGTGGGTTCCCCGCAGAGTCACAAGTCCTGCCAGCAAACCTGCTCCAGCATGGGCTCCTCTCTCCATGGGTTCACAGGTACTGCCAGCAATTCTGTTCCATCCTGGGCTTCCCACACAGTCACAGCTTCCTTCAGGGGCATCCACCTGCTCCATGGACTGCAGGTGGATATCTGCTCCACCATTAACTTCCATGGGCTGCAGGGGGACAACCTGCCTCACCATGGTCTTCACCACAGGCTGCAGGGGAATCTCTTCTCCAGCGCCTGGAGTACCTCCTCCCCCTCCTTCACCACTGCCCTTGATGTCTGCAGAGTTGTTTCTCTCACATATTCTCACTCCTTTCTTTGGTTGCAGTTGTGCAGGGTTTTTTTTTCACTCTTTAAATATGTTATCACAGAGGTGCTACCACCATCACTGATTGGCTCAGCCTTGGCCAGCGGCGGGTCTGTCTTGGAGCCAGCTGGCATTGGCTCTGTCAGACATAGGGGAAGCTTCTAGCAGCTTCTCACAGAAGCCACCCTTGTAGCCCCTCCGCTACCAAAACCTTGCCACACAAACCCAATACACTGTGATGCCTCTCCATGTGAATGTAAACTGGCCTGCACTCTGCTGATAAAGGAATTGAGAAGATCACATTGGAAATATCAATCTTGGCATACCACTTGGCCGCCTTCAACTCCAGCTCACGTACATCAGCACTCAATGGTGGCGTGACTTCATTCAGGCCCCGATAGTTTAGTTAACCTCTACCCTCTGTGAGACTTTCACACTGGCCATATGGGACTGTTAAAGGGTGAGTGAGTCTTGCTGATCACTGCTTGGCTCTCCATTTGATTAATCAACTTACAAGTGCTAACCCAGGAGTCTTGGTGCGATACTGCTGTCAGTGCACCATCATGGTAGCAATTAGTACCTGCTGTTCTTCAACACACAGCAACCCCACAACAGAGGGATCATTCATTTGAGAGGCTAGGCAAGGTAGACAACTGTTTAATCTTCTATGTATCCAGGACAGCTACACAAAAGGCCCACTGGTATTCTTTAGAGTCCTTGAAGTACCCTCTCCTGAGGTAGTCTATGCCAAGGATACACATGGCTTCTGGGCCAGTCACAATAGGGGGCTTCTGCCACTTGTCCCGTTAGGCTCACCTGGGGCTCCCTTTCCCTCCAGCAGGGGGAGGCTGGCTCTGTGGGGCACCCCTCACAGCTGAGACGCTGGCCCATGGAGACGAGAAGGAAGAGAGGTTCTCTTTGAAATGCTGGAGGCAGCGGGACATTCTCTCCACAGTTGGTATCTCGAGGTCTGGCTCATCCATCATTTCCAGAGTGTTGACATATGACACTAATGCGTTTCACCCAAACCTCCTCCACGTGGCCCGTGTGCACTGGGCACCATCCAGATCTTTGGAGGCCTGGTTTTTGTCCAGGTCACTGTAGACCACCATTGCCAATTCTCTCAGACACTGGCCACCTTCCTCAACAGTGGTCCACTTACCTAGGTAGTTTACAAGACCTTCCTTGAGGGGATACCTTGCCTTGCACTTAAAAGGAGCCACCTCCAAAGGCTGTGGATTGTCACCTCTGATTCAATTTCTTTTTCTATTTCCCAGTTCCTAGCTAGGGATCGCAGCTGCTGGGGTTCCCTACCTTCTAAGTCCTGACTGTTGTCCCCAGTATCCCAGCATTGGAGCAACCAGACAGCAATCCGCTCCTCTGGCTGGCAGCTGTAATCTTTCTGCATATCTTGAAGTTCCCTCAGGGTTAGGACCCAGGTGTTTTCCACTTCTTGGGTGACTTCTGTCACTGAAGGACTGGCTTGCTGGGGCAGGGCAGAGTGGGAAAGGGAGAAAGCCTTGATTCTCTGCAAGCACTGTTCAACAATAGACAATACATCGGTGTGTTATCAGCACTGTTTTAGCCACAAATCCAAAGCACAGCATCATACTGGCTGCTATGAAGAAAGTTACCTCCATCCCAGCCAGACCCAATATACTGTAACAATGAAATAATTTGCAAAAGAAACTGACCTTACAGTCCTGTAAATCTAGGTCCTTTTCATTTCATCAGCTGTTACTACCTAAAGATCAGGCTACTAGGTTAAATTAAACAATTGAATATAGTACTGTTTCTATGGGACTTAATTATCTACTGTAACCTTACACTTTGCAGTTTTGTCAGCTTTTCCTTTGCGCTAAATATAATATCCCTCTCTTGGGAACATTGTAGTGTCTGTGGAGACACTCTACCCACAGAAACTTGATAATTTTTGAGAAAACAGCAGAACTCCCTGGAGAACAAAAAAACTAGAATTGTTTCCAGGGATTTGAAAACTTAGAAATGGCAGCAAAGAAAAAGAAATTGTAGGATAGATTAGCTTTAAATTTCTTTATCTTGGCCATTGCTCAGAGGAAATCCCAATAAATGTTGCATTTTCCTCATTCCTTTAACAAAATATCACTTGGATGTAAACTTGCTATCTGGCAGCTCAGCTGCTGTCTTTTAGAAGTGGGTCTTATTTTGTCAAAATTCTCCAATTTAAGATTTAGAGAAGAATGTTAGCTTTCCAGTACTTTATTGATTTGAATCTTATCATTATAGTGAGAGCTCTATAATTTCCCATCAAAAGTCTGTATTACCATTGCTAGCTTCCCCAGTGTAATATAGGCTATTTACCTGATGGTAAGGGACACAGCTAGAATGCTGGTTTGGTTTAGCCATTTATAGTTTGTATTATGCTCCTGTAGCACAGCACTTTGGGGTCAGCCAGCTCTCTAATTAACCAAGCTGGCTGGGAAATTATTAGGTTTTCTCTATCAGCATGAAGGGAAATGGTATCATAGAAATATAGGCTGTGGTCAGGAGGATGAAAGGGAAAATACCTCTGGCTGTCATAGTTTAGGATGAAAAGAAAACTTTATTTATTTATTTATTTTTATTTTTAGGGGTGTGTGTCTGAGTTTTGACTTTAGATACTTCACCTGCCTCAGAAAAGACCTGGGTCTGTAGTTCTTTCTCAGCTGAGGAAATCAGCCAACTATCTTATGTTCCAATAGGCAGCACATTGCAGACACTCTGCTACCAGCCTATACATTATATAGTTCTTAGACTGCTGTAGTTTAACCTGGTCTTAAAGTAACTTTTAAGAGCTTTATGTAGTGGGAATTATTAAGGTGACACATTAGTGCCTTTTGTTGCTCTCTTCCACTTGAGCAGAGCTAAGCTGGATCTGTACTTTTCTTCCTACAAGCTTCTTAGTGTTAGGTGAGAGGAGGAAAACAGTTTTTTATGTATAGAGAAATATGCATCGTTAAGACTGACTGTAGTGGCTGCTTACATATGTACTGTGTGTATAATGCCATTATTTAAAAGCACTTTTAAAAAAGTAAAAAAAAATTGGTTTACTATCAATATTAGCATTTTCCCCTCAGATAGCTACCCATATGGGTGTCCTGGCAGTCCACAGAAGGACAGGAAAGAGAGAAAGCCCAGTGGGATACCTGTTCGCATAAGGTGTCAGCATGTGTGAATCATTATTCTTACAAAAAAGGAGGTACCTTGACTCCGCTTTATATGTCTAGAGTTTGCTGGCAGTGTGGAGGAATGGTCATAACTACCCTGAGCATTAGAGCCATGGTGGAACCAGCTCTTTGAGTATGTCTCCTTCTTTCAGATGACTGTGGATGTGATGCCACTCTGAGATTTTGAGATTTCCCCTAAATTAGAGATTGAAGAAGCAATGCATCCTTTAAGTTTGTGTGTTTACTCACACATTAATGTTTTAGAAGTCTTTAAAACTGAGAGCAAAGGGCTGTGCCTTTTCCTGCATTCTACATCAATGTGTGTACATTACTTAAAATAAATGTAATAATAAAATAAGCAAAAATCTACATAAAGATTAAGGTTTTCAAAGTATATTTAAAAGCTTTAATAGCTAGTTAACCCTAAAATACTAAAGTTCTCATTATCACAGATATTAAGTCACCATAAGGAGTAAAATAATTGGTTCCCTGAAGAGAAGCATCTTAACATCATAAGGAATCTATAAGGAGTATGCTAGTGTTGCCAAAATCCAGAATAAAACTCCTTAACAGCAATGTGAAGTTAAGAAGCAGGCACTTCGTTTATTGCAGCGCTGGATGCACGGGGGATAGTTCCACCTAGCGTGCATACCACAGCTTTAGCACAAACAGGTTATATAGAATAACTAATTGCATATTCATCAGATTAGTATACATATACATAAAAATGATTGCAACTGATTATCTTAGTACTGCCTACATCCGATCATGCGCAATGAAGGATCCATTTGAGTCAAAGGGCTGCTTTTGCAACCACCGACGAATTTGAAGTTCTTGTTGGCTGTCCTTGAAGTCTTTGTTCTTGTCCTTGTTCTTTGATCTTGAAGCTTAGCAGAATTTCAGTCACATGTGATCAATTTCAACATTGTTCTCATCTAGTGTACAGGAACATCTAGTCATAAGAGCAAAGAACTGCAAAACTTATGAGTAAATACTAGTTAATCACTTAACTACAGTCTTGTAATTACCTCTATTAGCTAGTCTCCTGGCTACACTTTTGTCTATTGTTTCAATCATAATGTTAGTTCTTAAACACAAAATTTTGACAGAAAATATATGAGGTTTCTATGGTTATACCCATCCTGATTCATTGTACCTAACACAATTCCAATTCCCTGTAGTTACAATTTTAACTCATAAGTACAAAACTGATTTTTGTATTGTAACACTAGGAACTATCAGAGTTCTTTTCCTCATATGAGGTACTGTACTTAATTCCCAGAGAAATGAGGATTTTTAGTCTTTGTTAGATGAAAATATATCATGGTGGATCTAACAGCTGGAGAGAGGCAAGGCTGCTGCTGCTGCTCTATATCCTCAGGTCCAACCAGTAGTGAAGCTGAACATGTATTCCCAGCAGACACACACACAGAGCACACATATATACATGGCTGGCCACACGGATTACAGACAGACACTCAGAGCACCCATGCTCCCCTCTCTGGCTGGACAGGATGGAAGTCAACTAATGAGAATACATATACATGTATGTACAAGATGGATCCCTCCAGCTGCTGGGCTCAGACACTCAGTCTCCCCAGTTGCTGGCACCTGGACATATGAGCCCCTGAGGCTGCAGCCCTACTCCAGTTGCTGGTACAGACCATCACACACACACACACACACACAGGCTGGCCAGGACTTTACAGGTCCCAATAACCAACCCCCCTGTGCTCCCACGCATAGAGATACACAGGCAATATCACACCCAGAGCTGGCCCTTAGAGAACCACTCACCATCTTGCTCCCAGGCCACTTCACCTATTCACCATCTTGTCCAGCTTGACATTTGCCAGCAATCACACACTGATTTGCACACTCACACTCACTCCAGTTGCTGGCATCACAGACACACGGGCATCTGACCCATGGGTATGACTCCAGTTGCTGGCACTCACACCCCCATACACATGGTGCCCTCACCCAGGAAAGAGTTAGAAAGGAATTTAATAAGGTAGGACAGACTGCAGTGATCAGGCATAGGGCATAGCCAGACAAGCATACTGACGAGCAGCCTATTTACCCACATCCAGCCCTATTTTCCCACACTTCTTCTCCCCCATATCACCTAAACCCCTCCCTTTTCCCACCTTTGTTTCCTCCCATAAACATCCCATAATAAGTCCTGTATGATCCTGAATTGCTTTTCCTCTGCATGCCATAATGTGTCCCACCCCTAGGCAGTGACCCCACTTAGTCTGAAAGGTCATGCTCCTGATGACTTGATGGGTTTCATGCCTGGACAATGAGGCTGATGGCTCTGCTGGGACAGCCCCTGGAGAGGCTTGGTACAAGGTGTTCATTCCTTGGGAGTCCTTGATTTGCGTTCTTATCTGCCATTGTGCCTCGGTGCTCCTCTGGGCTTGTGCAGATAGGCCTTTGATGGGCTGATGGCCCCTGTGATGGGCCTGGAAGGAGCC
Organism: Astur gentilis; assembly: GCF_929443795.1. Taxonomy (NCBI): domain Eukaryota; kingdom Metazoa; phylum Chordata; class Aves; order Accipitriformes; family Accipitridae; genus Astur; species Astur gentilis. The sequence goes on from NC_064918.1 coordinate 34,745,085, forward strand.
AGCAGGGTATTATTTGGAGTCCCCCTTCTGCTGTTGTCTTTCAGAGCTCCTTTGTGGGCGTGCAGATGGTAGGGTTTTTTTTAATATCCTAAATTTAAAAAATATATCTGTGATATCCAGACCATTGTTCCAGATGGAAAGTGCTTGAGAATATTTCCAACAGAATATTTCAAACACTGAAGCTCTTAGAAGAACATCTGAAAAGCCTTATACAGTCATGTCCCCTGAGCACTGAGCCTTCTACCTCAGCTGCCCTTTGAGTTTGGGACTGTTATCTCTCTTTTGAATACTAATATCCTCGTTTGAATACTAATATCATATGAGGTAGCATGCAGGACTCCTGTTATTGTTAGACTATCCAAGATAATTACTTTATAATGAACAGCTGTTAGCATAAAAATGTTAGGTGGTCTTAGACACAGCACTTAATTCTGATTTAACACTTAGAGATGTTAACTCTGTCCTAAAAATTTGCATTTATCCAAAGGTAGATGTTCAGTTAATGTAAGAAAAATTATATATTTTATAGGCTAGTTTTCAATTAGTTTTAACTTTATCCCATTTTTTCTTCAAATTGGCAAGACTTTTCTCAGACTCTAATGTTAAAGATTAAGCATCATAGCTGTTTTTGAAAATCCAAGCTACATGCATATGTCTCAAAAATCTTATGTAGTGGAGTATTTTATTATAAATGATGCAGTCTATACATTGCATGTAACATTTCAGTTAGTTAAACTAAAAATGCTTGAATATACAGAGGATTTTCACAAAGGCTAGCTTCAGTCTTGGTAAGGATGGTGTCTCTCCTTTGTAGTTGATGAAAAAAGATGTACTCTATAGGATGACGTAGAGCAGCTTTCTCTTTGTGTTGGCTATAGAGGGAGCCTGAGGAGATGAGCCTCACTGGACTAGTTAGTCTTGCATGGTAGCCATTCATAAAGGCTTCATTCAGTGTTATATGTAAATTGAGATATTTCAGCATATATCTCTATTTTTCATATGCTTGTTATTTTTCTGAAAATGTTGGTCTTGTGCTGACACTTCTGCTTATGAAATTAACTTCAGGAAGTTTATAGAACAGCTTCACTCTTAAGAAAAATAATTAAATCTGCAAGAATAATAAAATAGGTGGGTTTTTAAAAATTCCAATTGCTCAATGGCTTAAAATTACTACATACTTGTTATGGAATTAAGGATTTATGGTTCAACACCCATATACATGAGAAATACCACTAATTTTAAAGTTGCAAAATTCAGGCTTGAGACTTTAAAGAAAAGTATATATTGGTATTGTGTTACACACCACTAACTCTATTGAGAATAGAGCTAATGTTCAAAAAGCCAAACGGTTTCTTCAGCATGTACCATCTACGAAAATTTGGTGTTAGTATTAAAATATCTGTAAAGTCACACATTTTTGTTTTTTTGGACAGAGCAATATTCACAACATGGTCTTAAAAAAGACAGAGATATATCTTTAGTTAGTATTTTAGTAGCAGTTATTAAAGAGTAATACATATCAAGATACGAAGGTCCAAACAACACCTGAATGTACTCTTTCTTGAGCAGAGGAGCAGTTTCATCATGATGTGAATTCTGCAGTTCAACTCCTTCTGAAATAGCATTTAGATTTCTATCTGTATGCTTTCTTTTTCAGCCTACTACCTATAGAGACAAAAATCCAATTTGGATAGAGAAGGAATTACTGAGATTGGCTGTGATTTTTTTTCTGAAGTTATACAGATATTGCCATGACGTGCGGAAACAGACTGTACAATCAGTGAGATTGTAAAATAGGTATGTTCGTTCAGTGCTGGGCAGCATGGGGGGTAGTCCCACCAAAGTCGTGTGCACCTGACTTGGCAGTTCACTTCAAATTTATACAGTCAAGTGTTACATATACATAGAGTTTCACAATACGCCTATACATAGGCATGACCTATCCCCGCTTCATATTAAAATTAGTTCCAAGAAGTCATTTCCCTAAGTTCTTCCCAACTGTGCCTGCGCAGTGCCTCCTTGTGGTGGTCATTGGGGGTCGTGAAGATGAAGGCTGTATGTCTTCTTCACGGTGAACTCTTAACCTTCTGTCCCTGCGCAGACTCAGTCGCTCCTTGGCATTTATCCAAATCACAAGGCCGGTCTTGGCTGGTTCTTGGGGTTGACTTCTGCTTCTTATCAGGGACTATCTCGTGCCCCAGCCAGCCTCAACAATGCAAACGTTAAACATCACCTCTCATCCCCTTGGGCCATGTCTACGTCTACTGAAATTTCTTTAACTTTATTATATGCTAGATAATTATTAAACAGTTCCTATCTACATCCATATATCTTATATATCTACTAAGGTTCCTTTGGCTCCCCATCTCAGCCAACACTGCTGAATCACTCCTAGGAGACTGTTATAAATCGACAGAGCCAATTATATATAAAATTCATAAATTTATTGAGAATAGCAAGCAAGCAGCGCTGGGCAGCCGGGAAGTCTGCGCTCCACCAACGGCTTGCAACTTTCTGTTATAGTTACATTCCTTTTATACAGTTCATGCACCCCTTTCTTGTAAATCTCCGCCTTGTCTTGCTTCTTCTTTCTTCACTTGTGTAGGTTTGTTATTGGGCGGATTCGGTCAGTCTTCTCAAGGGGGAGTGTCTTTTGATGTAGAATGTCTTTTGATGTGGAGAAGTGCAGTTGTGGTAGAGTTAATCCCCTTATCTAGTAAGTTATAGTTGTTGTCTTTTTCCCTCCTTATCTAGTAAGTTATAGCCGTTGCCCTTTTCTCCTGACCCTTACGCAACACAAAGCATTTGTTCAATCACAATGTGTGTCTTCCCCCTTCCAGATTGGTATGTAAGCCTTATTGTCTTCTTTTAATTCAACACGAATTACACAATGTCAGGGAACAATTTGGTTCCCTGTCGATTACAGAGACCTAAGGATAACCTCAAACCTCTCTAATTTCCATTTCATATTCAAAATTCAGGCTTTCAACATACTTTTTTCGCATAATTATTCATAGCATGTTTGCTCTTTTGTGTTTCATGACTTAGAGAAAACAGAGAACTGTAGAGAAACTTTAATCTTACCATTATTAATACCTATATTTTTAAAATGGGAAAGCACTTGACTATTGTGTGGAGCGCAGTAGTATCAAAACCAGAATACAATAGCATAGCAATCTTAAAATCTTTGAAAAATAAAATGGGTTTAGTAATTGGCTTAATTAAATGATTTAACAAAAGTGTAACGTTGTTCCACAAGCAGGGTTCAGTACCTGGTGTGCAATGAGCCAATCTTACACACAGAGCCAAGATATTTATTTATTTCATATCTATGCAGAGATGGGTGCCAGGTGGTGACTCCACAAAGCTGGCACGCCACACCAAAGAATTACAACATATTTATTCTGTTACATGATTAGTAAAAACCCACCTAAATTTACATTCATTGGTTAGTAGTCACCCTCTCATCTACTATTGGTCAGTTATATTTAAATTAGCCTTGCTTGCTATGTAAATTAGCACGCATGCTCCTTGCACGGGGGGGGGGGGGGGAAGTTCTTCCAGCCTTGAACTGAGTGGGTGGTTGTGATCTCCCCCTGCTGCCTTTACCTTTCCCTTAGTTCATGCTTCTTTGGCAATCATCTCACCTTCCATGCTTCTGGGGCAGGATGTATCCTTTTGTCAGTCTTTAGTTCCCTCTTCGAGGACATAGTCGTTAGGAAAGCATGCATAGTTTATACAAAGTAATCAGGCTTGCATAGTGAAGCTATCAAGTGAGTAGTGGTCCTCCTTAAAGGACAATGCATCACGTTTAACCCTGAATTGCACTACTGCTAGGCCATAACTCAAACATATGACTACAACATGAGTCAGTGGGATAGCATTTTGTATTTTGGTTCTGTACATAGATATACATTATTAAATAGGAAAGTACTTGGAATTAAGCTGAAATAAATGCCCTTATTTCAGTAGAAAATTGTCTGAAAACACTTGAAATATTACTCTTCATTTTTATATTTTCATAATGAAATAGGAAAAGACAACTAATCAGCTTTTAAGTATAGTTCTGTTAAGTTCTAAAACAGAATAGACAATAATTTGGTAGTTTAGTGTATTTCCATATTTAAAACACAAGTTATTTTTGAACTTTATTTTATGAAAAAAACCCAACATTCTCTTGATACCTTTGTGTAATAGCAATTTTTAATAACTTTCAATAAATAATAAAGGTTGATTTTAAAATAGCTTTTCTTTATAATCATACTTTAGAGAAATCCTACACTGGAAAATGTGTTATAAATAATCCAAGGGAAGAAGAGCTAAGAGATAGGACTGAAATGCTGTCTTTGCACAGGACTTTGAAATCTTTTTATTCATTGACAGCAAAGGTTTCCTTAAAAAATCTTTTTTGTTATACTTAACGGTTTATTTCCAAACTAATATATAGTTTTCAGTTCTGTAATAGAATTTCACTATATCAGCTAAGTAGAATGAAAACCCCAGGTTGGACACTAGGATATAGTAAAGCAAAGTATAATCCTACTTCAGATACCGGGAAGCTCTACTTACAGCAAGGTTGTTTTGGGGGGTAGGATTACCACATGGGGAGAGAAGAATTATCTTTCAGGCAGATGTATTCCCAGAGTATACCATATTAGTGAACAGCTTTGATACTTCGAAGTAAACTGACTCAAACCCAATTTTTTTTCAGAACATGAAATGTGATTCTTTTCCTTCTGATAACAGATCTGTAACTTGGTGTCGTGGTTTAACCACAGCCAGCAACTAAGTACCACGCAGCTGCTCACTCACTCCCCCCCCCCACCAAGTGGGATGGGGGAGAAAATCGGGAAAAGAAGTAAACCTCCTGGGTTGAGATAAGAACGGTTTAATACAACAGAAAAGAAGAAACTAATAATGATAATGATAACACTAATAAAATGACAACAGTAGTAATAAAAGGATTGGAATGTACAAATGATGCGCAGTGCAATTGCTCACCACCCGCCGACCGACACCCAGCTAGTCCCTGAGCGGCGATCCCCTGTCCCCACTCCCCCCAGTTCCTATAGTAGATGGGACGTCATATGGTATGAAATACCCTGCTGGCCACTTTGGGTCAGGTGCCCTGGCTGTGTCCTGTGCCAACTTCTTGTGCCCCTCCAGCCTTCTTGCTGGCTGGGCATGAGAAGCTGAAAAATCCTTGACTTTAGACTAAACACTACTTAGCAACAACTGAAAACATCAGTGTTATCAACATTCTTCTCATACTGAACTCAAAACATAGCACTATACCAGCTACTAGAAAGAAAATTAACTCTATCCCAGCTGAAACCAGGACACTTGGATATTAATAGAATTATTATTATAGTTGACTACATTTTTTTTATTACTCATAATGATGTACAAGATGGAGCGAACAGAAGTACAATTTCAGAATCCAAGTCAAACTGTTACCTGATCAGAAATTAACTCCCGAAACACACAAAGTATGTTTCAAGAGGAGACACTGCTTTATTCTGAGCAGGGTGCAAGGTGGAAGATTTCCACAAATCAAGCACACTTACTAAGGTTTTCAGTCCATACTTATACACTACAGTTAAAACACCACGCCTATCTAATACATATGTTCCACCTAACTATTGCATATTCATTATGTTGAACAAGCATGACGTGTTGTTCTCTTGAGCAATCATCCCAGAGTCTTCTACACCTGCACGGGGGGGGGGGGCGGGGGGGATGTCTCTGGTGGTCTTTGATGGTCCTTTGGGGAAGAATACCCCTACTCCTTTTGTCCTTTTATGGTCATGGGTCATGTGAGGACACCAGGGTCTTTGTTTCTCTTGCCAACCCCTTGTTTCTCAGTGCTGGAGGAGGATGTATGTCCTTAACTAGCAAGTCTGTGACTCTTTAAGCATCCTCTATTGTAAGCAGAATCTTAAACTAGATAAGCTTTACCTTGAGCACACATAATCTAAACAGTCCTTGAATAGCAAACATACCATGCTTCTCATGGTTTAGTTGGTTTTTTTTTCTTTAAGATATCACCGCCTTCTTATTTGTTAATCAGTCTTTTGAAGGCTTGAGGCAACAAAACTGTAAGGAGTTGCAATTTGATAAAAACTGAGCAGTTATAAATACCTTTTACAATTACACTTTTAAGACTATTACTGCAGTGTGAGTGCCTTTCTGTTACAGAACAGAAATTAAATATTGTAGATCTATATATATCAGTGAAACTATACTAAGAATTAATTAGGTCTTGTGAGCTAGATTTTTCAAATGGCTTGCTTGGATGGATGTGATGAATCTGCCTTTTAGGGCAAGATCTTCAAATCATTCTAAATAGATCATGTTTTTTCAGTCCAAATCTGGATATGGTTCTAGTGTATACAGCTGAACATTCAAGGGCTGTACAGAAGGAATAATAATTTATTGCTAGTTCTTTTTTTATTTTTTTGTTCAGAATTGTGAGTAGTTTTATGTTCTGTCTTAAAGAAAATGAGAAGTTTTTTTTAGTGGAGAATTAATGTAGTATCTCTTAATATTTCATTGTCTGATTTGTAGATAAAAATAATGAAGCACTATCATAGTAAATAGCTAAAAACTTAGAAATACTCGATAAGTTACAAGTTGAAATGTTTACAAAAGGAAATTTGCTGATCTTGTTACAATATTGACTATAGTACATCAGGCAGTGAAGCTGTCAATGGCCAGGGGGTAAATGAAATTGGAAATAATAATCATTGATAATTTGTCTTTGCAGGGGAAAAAAAGGTTTAAATTCCCTTGTCATGAACTTGAAAAAATAGTACCAAATATTTATCCTATGTCCTTCAGGGGAAAAAAAAAAGGGCACGTTTTTAATTGTTGTCTCAAAGAAGACAACATATTTGTACGAAAAATATTCTGTAAAATATAATAAAACTTAATATGCACTTTTTGCATCTGTCTGTTCATCTGGTTTTTATCTGTTTGCATAAAGTTGGAGAATGCATGAAATTCTGTGAATTAGAAGGTATAGAGAGAATCGGACATGATAGAGGAGTCAACATGGAGAGGTGCTCTGTTGGATCTCCTACTTACCAACAAGGAGGGGCTCGGGCATGCGAAGATCTAAGGCAGCCTTGGCTGAAGTGACCATGAGATAGTGGAGTTCAGGATCCTGAGGGTGGGGAGGTGAATTGAAAACTGGCTGAATGGCCCTGCCCAGAAGATGGTGATCAGTGGTGCAAAGTCTAGTTGGAGGCTACTGACTAGTCGTGTACCCCAGGGGACAATACTGGGTCCAGTCCTGTTTAACATCTTCATTAATGATCTGGATGATGGGGCAGAGTGTACCCTCAGCAAGTTTGCAGATGACACAAAACTGGGAGGAGTGGCTAATAGTCCAGAGGGTCGTATCAGCCATTCAGGGCTCAGGGGAGATCTCATCAATGTTTATAAATACCTGAAGGGAGGGTGTAAAGAAGATGGAGCCAGGCTCTTTTCAGTGGTGCCCCATGACAGGACCAGAGGCAATGGGCACAAACTGAAACACAGGAGGTTCTGTCTGAACATCAGGAAACATTTTTTTTCTGGGAAGGTGACTGAGCACTCAAATAATTTGCCCAGGGAGGTAGTGGACTCTCCCTCCTTAGAGACATTCAAAAACCATCTGGACATGGTCCTGGGCAACTGGGTCTAGGTGGCCCCTCCAGAGGTCCCTTCCAACCTCAACCATTCTATGATTCTTTGATTCTGTATTCTTTAAGATAATAAGTAGTAAGTAGGTAATCAGTAGTTAGATTTTTGGTGCATTATATATATCCATGCTTTCAGGACACAACAACCAGAAAGCTGTGCTTAACTTAAAAAAAAATGTTGGAAAAAGGAGGGTATGAGAATGTAATGAAAATAGACAGTTGGCTTTTGGATTATTTTGCTGTTAATACTCCTATTTTGGTGCATCAGAGACTGATCACAGCTAAACATAATGGCCTCTACTACTCTTCTGTTCCTGTGTTTATTTACAGTTCTTTTAATTTGCATCACTGGCTGTGATGAATTAAGCAATACTGATTTGGAGAGACATTTGATTTTCATATGAACATGTACATTCATCTCAGAGCTTTCAACTGACTAGCAGAGTCTTATTTAAATTTAGTATGAGTTTTAAGCATGGGGTTCAAGGAGATATCTACCAGAAATTAATTATCATCTGCTTTTCCTGCCAACAGTATGCCGTTATCAGTGTTTTAAACTTAGTACTAACAGCAGCTATAGTTTCCCTGTGTTCTCCTTCACATCATTCCTTACATGTCTCTGCTTTTGTCAGTCTTTGTAAAAAGCTTGACAAGATCAAGCCACCACTTGAGTTACTATATCATTCATGTGTACTATTTGATTTTTAATGTAACAGATCAATATCAAGATTGCAACAAATAACAATATAATGATTAATAACAATACATGTATAGAATGTAACATCAGTTACAGTACATTGGTAGCCACTGAGCGCTGCTGTACATGAACTGGAGTTGAAGGTTTCCAAGTGGTATACCACAACTGATATTCCCAATGTGTTCTCAATTCCTTCAGCAGCAAGAGTGCAGGACAGTTTATGTTCATGTGGAGGGGTGTCACAGAAAACAAAGAATCGAAGAATGGTTGAGGTTGGAAGGGACCTCTGGAGGTCATCTGGTCCAACCCCCCTGCTCAAGCATGGGCACCTAGAGCCAGTTGCCCAGGACCATGTCCAGATGGCTTTTGAATATCTCCAAGGTGGGAGACTCCACAACATCCCTGGGCAACCTGTTCCAGTGCTCGGTCACCCTCACAGTAAAACAGGGTTTCCTGATGTTCAGGCAGAACCTCCTGTGTTTCAGTTTGTTCCCAATGCTTCTTGTCCTGTCACTGGGCACCACTGAAGAGAGCCTGGCTCCATCTTCTTTACACCCTTCCATCAAGTATTTATATACATTGAAGAGCTCCCCCCGATCCTTCTCTTCTCCAGGCTAAATAGTCCTAGCTCTCTCAGCCTTTCCTCATAGGAGAGATGCTTCAGTCCCTTCATCATCTTCGTGGCCCTGTGCTGGACTCTCTCCAGTATGTCTATGTCTCTCTTGTACTGGGGAGCCCAGGAACTGGCCACAGGACTCCAGGTGTGGCCTCAACAGTGCTGAGTACAGGGGAAGGATCACCTCCCTTGACCTGTGGCAACACTCCTCCCAGTGCAGCCCAAGATACCATTAGCCTTCTTCGCGGCAAGGTCACATTGCTGGCTCATGTTCAACTTGGTGTCTACCAGGAGCCCCAGATCTTTTTTCCGCCAGGCTGCCTTCCAGCTGGGTGGGTCCCAGCATTTACTGGTGCCTGGGGTTGTTCCTCCCCAGGGGCAGGACTTGGGATTTCCCTCTGTTGAACTTCATGAGGTTCCTGTCAGCCCATTTCTCCACCCTGTCGAGGTCCCTCTGCATGGCAGCACAATCCTCTGGCCTATCAGCCAGTCCTCCCACTTTTGCATCATCAGCAAACTTGCTGAAGCTACACTCTGTCCTGTCATCCAGATCATTGCCCTGGAAGCCAAAAGGGCTAACCATATCCTGGGGTGTATCAAGCACAGCATAGCTAGCCAGTCGACACAGGTGATTGTCCCACTCTACACTGCACTGGTGCGGCCCCACCTCAAGTACTGTGTGCAGTTTTGGGCACCTCAGTATAAAAGAAGGACATCAAACAGAGTGTATCCAGAGGAGCATGACCAAGATGGTGAAAGGTCTCAAGGGCAAGACTTATGAGTAGCAGCTGAGGACACTTGGTTTGTTCAGCTTGCAGAAGAGAAGGCTGAGCGGTGACCTCATCACAGTCTACAAATTCCTCAAGGGGGGCAGCAGAAGGGGAGGTGGTGATCTCCTCTCTCTGGTGACCAATGATGTACTAATGTTTACTAATTTCATAAGTGTCATTAATATTACAATGCAAATGCTCTCCTGCTACTGTATGTACCCATATACTCTCATTAAAGACTCTAGGAATGACAGCAAATCAGCATAAAGGTATTATTTCTGTATGACTGGCCCTCATCTGTCCAGTTCCTAGCAATTGGAATATTAACTCATCTGTAGCTGCATTATAATAAGGGCCCTCAATGATTTTAGGCCATCCTTCTTTGAATTTAACTCTAACCAAGTCAGGGAACATTCATTCCAAGGTTTGTCCTTGACTACTGTTGTGGTTTAAGCCCAGCCGTGTCCTGGTTTCAGCTGGGGTAGAGTTAACTGTCTTCCTAGTAGCTGGTACAGTGCTATGTTTTGAGTTCACTATGAGAAGAATGTTGATAACACTGATGTTTTCAGTTGTCGCTAACTAGTGTTTAGACTAAAGTCAAGGATTTTTCAGCTTCTCATGCCCAGCCAGCAAGAAAGCTGGAGGGGCACAAGAAGTTGGGAGGGGACACAGCCAGGGCAGCTGACCCAAAGTGGCCAACAGGGTATTCCATACCATGGGACGTCATGTCTAGTATAGGAACTGGGAAGTGAGGGCAGGGAATCGCCGCTCAGGGACTAGCTGGGTGTTGGTCAACGGGTGGTGAGCAATTGCCCTGTACATCATTTGTACATTCCAATCCTTTTATTACTACTGTTGTCATTTTATTAGTGTTATCATTATCATTATTAGTTTCTTCTTTTCTGTTCTATTAAACCGTTCTTATCTCAACCCACGAGTTTTACTTCTTTTCCCGATTTTCTCCCCCATCCCAGTGGATGGGGGGGAGTCAGTAAGCGGCTGCGTGGTGCTTAGTTGCTGGCTGTGGTTAAACCATGACAAGCCGGTAACAAAGCACCACGAGGCTGCTTGCTCACTCCTCCCCAGTGGATGAGGAGAAAATATAAAGAAAAGCTCATGGGTTGAGACAAGGACTGGGAGGGATCACTCACCACCTATGGTCACGGGCAAAAGACAGGCTCAACTTGGGGAAGAAAAACCAAAATCCATTTAATTTACTACAAATCAAATCAAAACAAAGATAATGAGAAGCAAAATCAAACCTTAAAACACCTTTCCCCCACCCCTCCCTCCTTCCTGGCTCAACTCCACTCCCGGTTTTCTCTACCTCCTCCCCCCCCCCCCCCCCCCCCCCCCCCGTTGGCGCAGGGGGACAGGGATGGGGGTTGCAGTAAGTTCGCCACACATTGTCTCTGCTGCTCCTTCCTCCTCAGGGGGAGGACTCCTCACCTTCTTCCCCTGCTCCACCGTGGGTTCCCTCCCACGGGAGACAGATCTCCACAAACTTCTCCAGCGTGAGTCCTTCCCACGGGCTACAGTTCTTCACGAGCTGCTACAGTGTGAGTCCCTTCCACAGGCGGCAGTCCTTCAGGAACAAACTGCTCCAGCACAGGCTTTCCCACGGAGTCATGGCCTTCTTTGGGGGCATTCACCTGCTCTGGTGTGGGGTCCTCCACAGGCTGCAGATGGGCATCTGCTCCGCCCTCCGTGGGCTGCAGGGGGACAGCCTGCCATCTCACCAGAGGCTGCAGGGGCATCACCTCCTCCAGTGCACCTCCTTCCCATCCTTCTTCACTGACCTTGGTATCTGCATAGGTGATCCTCTCACATTCCAATCTCCTCCCCCACTGTAGGTTCCCCTTCTTAAATATGTTATCCCAGAGGCGCTACCACCATCACTGATTGGGTCGGCTGGGGCTAGAGGTGGGTCTGACTTGGAGCTGGGGAAGCTTCTAGCAGCTTCTCACAGGAGTCACCTCTGCAGCCCCTCCCCCACTACCAAATACTCTGCCACACAAACCCAAAACAACTACTTTCAATAGCTACTCAAATCTGACATAACATGATATACTATTTAAGTGAAACACAGTATAAGAAAAAGGAGACACAACTTCTTGTGATATATTTTTGGTGGTTAGTAATTGGGATCATAGCAATACATTAGTATGTTGCCAGAGGTGCCAATTGCCTTGCCAGTCTTGTACTGAAGTTTGTAAAGCTGTTGATAGCCAGCATGCAGTCATTCTGGTTACACCAGCTTCAGATTCTCCCAATACTGACAATTTATTTTCTAGGGTTTCAATACTGAATGAATTAAATATTTCTGTTCCCTTACTACTTCCACCCAACAAAGTTTGGATGATATCTCTCAGTTCTGTGCCCAATTAGTCTAGGATTTTGTAGACACCAATCATAGAGAAGGTCACTATAATCAGCACAAGTCTTATTCCATGCACTAGTGCGCACATTGGTGAGGTTCAAATGTATATTCATTGGCGTTAATTTTGGAGCCATAATCATGGGCTCTTGTCCATGATGCAATTGCATTAAGTGGAGGGCACTTTTGTTAAAGGTTGTTTGGGATGTTTTATAAGATACAGAATCAGGAACAAGTGGTATCTTAATTTTGTCCATTCACATTGACTTGCCTATTGGTTATTACTGGTGTTTATGGAAAAATTGCTGTATATTATTTTATTGTTCTTATTGTTTATAGTTAAAGTGTAATTCTTATGAGCCACTAACCTATGATTATTCACCTTACATGTCTGTAATACCCATTTCATTTTATTGTTAAAACCATGTGCAGCTTCCCATCCAGCGTTATCACATATAGTAAAATTCAGGTTAACTTTAGATCTTAGGGTTAGTGTAACATTAACACCTACTATCAATCCTTGACATCATGTTAATACAGATGATATTCATCCTGTAACTGTAGTTTCAAAGATGGGTTCTGACTGGTGTTCAACACGAGTTGTTCCATGGGCAACATGAAAAGGCAGAACCTGTTAGAGACAGGTCTGGTGTATGTTCCAGTTATCAGTATTTCCACAGTGATAAGGTAGTCCCACATTTTCCTGCAAAAGAAGACATCTAGGTCTTGGACATAATCCAAGCCTCATTTTTTGTTAACTTACTCCCTTTATTGTCTACAGCATCCCATACTTCTCTTCCTTTGTAGAGGAAAACAGTGCCCCATATTGATCCCTGAGTTGGGTGTTTAACCACAAACTCATCTCCAAGACTTTGATAGGGTTTTACTTCTGTTTTAACAGGAATTCGTGCAGCTACTGACATGAATCGCTTATCTATGGGACTTCCCATAGGAGTTTGCTGCTTATTTAGCCAACTTACAACTCCCCACAAATGGATTCCCCACTTAGAGGTATTAATAGATTTGCTCTTGTGTAGCTGTTGCTTTAGTAGTCCATTCCATCATTTTACTATCCCATTATTTTGAGGTAGATGCGGTAGGTGAAAAGTCTATTGTACTCCATTTGAAGATCACCAAGATTGCACTTCTTTTTTCTTAAAATGTGATCAATTATCTAATTGTATTTCTCTGTGAAAAGGAAAAGTAGCAAACCACCGGTTTAAACCAGCAATGGTTGCTAGACCAGTTGCAGCTCTGGTGGGGTGCATGTTCCCCATACCACTAACTATTTCTTCTCCTGTGAGGATGTATTTCAAAGCCTTCAGGTGTTTGCTTTAAGGTACTGATATAATCTACTTGCCAAGTTCCCCAGAGTAGTTTACCTTCCTTGAGATTGGCAAACTGTTGTCCTTTTGACATGAGTCTACAATTTGTTTACATAGACTAAAATGAGTGTATTCTCCATGCGTGTGGATTCGGTGGGCTTTAAAGTTTGAGGGAGATAGGGCCCCTTTTATTTTGTACCAGCCTTTCACCACACATACCAGGTTGGGAGTGGGCAACCTGTCCATCACCTCCCTGGGGATTCCTTTCGACATAGCCTCTGTCCACAGTGTATATCTTTTATTGTCAGGAGGCCATATCGGCCTTATTGGAGCAGGGGGGGTGAGAATTGTACGGGGGCTTAACTTTTATTCCCCCATTGTCTTCCACCCTCCTAAGGTCTGCTTTGGATTTTGTCTCTCCCTGAGTCGTGAATCCCATCCGTCTCCCATAATTAATCAATTCCTGTACTACTTCTCCACATGTCATCTCCCAGGGGGGTCTCCCCTTCTTTGGGGTCAGGGTGCTCTCAAGTGTAATTGCACTGCATACAATTTCAAGGCATTGGGCAGTCCCCTTATAAGAGGATGCAACCTTTCGGGGTCTGCCACATATTGCATGGGGGAGGGCTGTTGCGGAACCAGGAATCAATCATGCATCAGCTGGAGACACACAGCTTTTTGTACAGTCTCCAAAATTGACCCACTGTAGGCGTTTTAATTGAAAAGGGGTCTCCCCTCTCCAAAGGATCCAATCCACCTGCCCAATGTGCTACTCTTTGGGTCAGGGACCATGGCTCTCTATTGTTATTTGTAGTTAGGAAAACCCCTGGCCCCCAATATCCCCTTGCCTCATCCTCGCTTAGGAGGATACGGTAGCCCCTAGTAAGGGGGCTACTCTCCACACATACTCGGGTTCTGTTTCTCAGGGTCCCCGGGAATATTTTTCCTGAATTTTGGCCAAATGGGGGGGGGAATAGGGGACGATGCGTGTGGTAACTTGTTGGGCTCCTCCTTGACCACCACCCAGTGTCTCAGTCTTAATCAAGGGTCTCATCATGGCTTCCCCCATCCCAAGAGAATGTATTTCCCTTACCTGTCCTAGGTCTTCAAAAGGGTACGATTTTGATTCCTTTTCCCCGTCAGAGTCTGCACGCACATTTTCTACAGTGATCTGGGAGCGGGTCTCATCTAATTGCTCCCTTAATACCCTTTCCCGCTCCAGAGCCTCCATCAAAGCAGTATGTAGTCTCTGGTTAGCCACTTGCGTGTTGGCGAGTCGGTCAGAGAGGCTCCTTGTCTCATTTTCCAATTGCTCATGCAAAGCCTTCATCAAGTCTTGAAGGGATTTTATCATCTCCCCTTCTGCTTGTTGGGCCACACATTTATCCTGTTGTGCTGCCACCAAAGCGGCTCCTAAAACCGCACAAACCAACGCCTTCCCTTTTCCTTGCTTCAACCTTCGTTCTTTAGCCAAAACAAAAATTCTGTCCACTACAGCTTGCGGATCATGCCAATTGTTATGGGCCCAAGTCATACCAGGGGGAGAGGGCCGGGCATTGTAGCCCTCTAATCTCTCCAGGAGAGAGGTACAGTCTACGGTCCGACCTCCCAGGGAGGCTATAATGAACACGCAATTACAGGGATCAGATGCTTTTAGTAGTCCTCTGAGGACTATCTCTACAGTTGGACCTCCCAGGGAGGCTGTAATGAGATCAGATCCTTTTTATTAGAGTCCTCTGAGGACTAGTTCCCCTTGTGTATGACTCCTCTCAGAGAGGGTCCACAGTAAGGACCTGGTCCCAATGATCACTTTAGCAACACCAAGGGAATCCTGCCGACTACACCAAAAAATGCCGCGACCTGGGCTTGACAGGCCAGGGAGTTGTGTTGAGTTTGGAATACCCTCAGGCTAAATTAAGGTGAAATGGCACCAAACAATCGGTTAAACATTTTATTCATGGCAGAAGCAAACTGAACTTGGAAGGCATTAACAGTAGGTGACATGGTTTCTCTCAGCAGGAAATGGCATGAAACTACCTCAGTCAACCATGTAACCCGTGGTAACCATATACATCAATTCAGGGAATAAGGAGACCCCACCCGTCGAGTCATGAGGTTCAGAGTGGACCCCGTTGCTTTCTAGACTCTTCCTCAGAGAAGAGCCTAGGGGCAGCTGGATCCACTCCTAGTCCCAGGCTTGGTCAATAGTTTTATGTGATGAATCTACCTCAGTAAACCATGTAACCCATGGTAAACATATGTTACAGAGGCACGCACAATGATATCCAACAGGTGTTAAAACTCAGATTTATTCTTCAGTATAAAGGTAATTAGAACTCCAATAACATTAGTGAACCACAGGCTCAATGATGTAAGGGGAATTAGTGCTATGTAGCCGACTTAAGAATTCTTAAGATTTAAAATGATGACTCAAAATGCGCATATCACTCACCTAAAAGATGAGGGGTCTCAACCTCGAGGAGTTACTTAGGGTGGCGTCCCGACCTAAGGGAAGAGACCCCAACTGCAGACCCGCTGCTCCAAGGAGGACTGATATCAAAATGACCTCCAGCGGGACCCCATTTATATCCATGTCGAATCTGATCTGTGGTCATTTTAATCCCCATTGGCCAAAAGGTCACTTCAATGTACCTGGCACATCTCGATTGGTTAGTTCAATTTTCAACCTGTGGCCTCTAGGGTTTGGGGTTTTTTTCCTCTCCTCCCTATCCAGAGAAGTTTTGTTTCCTGTTGTGAGAGACTGAAAGAGTTAATGTCTCAAACATTGTGGTGGGGAAAGTTCTGCTTAAAGACAAACCCTGCACAGCAAGGAACCAAGGTGAAAAACCCATCAGCTCAGACATCAGCAGCAGGAGGGGGAGGGTGTGCTGGAGGGTGCACAGATCCCTGTTCTGATACAAAGATCAAACAATGGCCATGTCTGCAGGGAAGGAGAAGTTACTCCACAAAGGACCCCCAAGCCCAAAGGCTCACAAACTGCTCATTAACCTGATGAGTTCAGGTGCCCACTTGAAGGAGGGGCAAGGATGATAAAAGGACACAAACTGAAGCCCCAGGTGCGCAAGCCCACCGGAACTGGACCCCTCAGCTGACTGCACCAACGCTGGACCCAGGACTGGTGAAATCTTTCTCTCTTCCTTTTTCTCTCTCTGTCTTCCTCTCTCTTTCCTTTTCCTTTTCCACAATCACTACATCTCATCCGTTTCAAGACATAAACCATTGACCAAGTCTGAGACTGAGAGTGGATCCAGCCACCCCTGGGTCCTTGTCTGAGGAGGAGTGTAGAAGGCAAGGGGGTCTGCTCTGGACCTTGTGACTCGACCGGATGGATCTCCTTATTCCCTGAATTGATGTATATGGTTACCTACCCTGGGTTACACAGTTCACAGAAGTAGTCTTATGCCAATTCCTGTTGTGAGAAACCCTGCCACCTTCTACCATGCCTTCCCAGTTCAGTTTGCTTCTGTCATGAATAAAATCTTTAACTGATCGGTTTGGTGTCGTTTCACCTTAATTTAGCCCACGGGAATTTCGAATTAAACACACGGACTCCCTGGTCTGTCCAGTCTGGGTCGTGACACCTGTTGGGGCAGGTGTACTGCCACACAATCCACCCTGTGACCACAGTCACGTTTCGACTGTTTTCCTTGGAGTGGTGGTACAGTCACCTATTGCCTCCAAAGTTAAAAGGGAGCACAGTCTGATGAATTTGATGCTCATTGTGGGTCATCATTCCATTCTGGTCTAGAATTTAAGTGGAATATTGGACACAGGAATATTCAGTGCACGAACAGGTTTTAAGGGAGTATACTTAACTGTTAGTACAGACTTCACTACCACGTGTTTGATAGAACTTATTGCAATATAGATGACAATAATCATAACTACAAGCATTGTTAAAGATTGGAGAAGGCTGGTCATCCACCCCATCAAAGACAATCTGAACACATCAAAACCTTTCCCAGCCAATTAGTCCCTGGTGCAGAAGTAATTGCCTCTGAGTCTCTTGCTACTTTCTTTCTTTTGTTGATTTGATCTTGAAGCTACATTGATGCATTTGGAGTGAACACAGCAGTCGTCCATGGACAGGTTCAAAACTCCACATACACCTTTCTCTTTCAGTAGCATCAAATCCAATATGGCTCAATTATGGATGGTCATCTTACTGGTATGTTGTAACTGATTGTTCAAGGGTCCCAAACTGACAGATATAACATTGGCTAAAGGTTGATAGTTGTAAACTCAGTTCTAGAATGCTCTATAGGTGTTCCCTTGGGTACCATATGCAGTCGCCCCCATGGAATTTCAGGGCATGGTGTACCATTCCAACTCCACCCTGTGATCTCATGGGTTAGTTGGAGGATATAGTCACATCTGGTGTTCCATACCGAACTAGCATTTACTGCACCTGGTGACCAACTATAAACAACATGAGTATAACCTCTTCCCCATCCAATCTGAACCTCCAGCTGTAATTGTTACATTGCTCCCATGTGAGCTCAAGGGCTCACGATATATTGATGTCCATCATTTTTGCCACGACATTGTCATCCAGATCTTCACCATCCATGCCTGCCACTATCATCGCTACCAGTAGAAGCACTGGAATGGCTCATTTCTTCATTGTCCTGTAAGAAAGCAGAAAGCTAGGCCTTGGTCTTAAAACCGGGTCACAGGGTTAGAAGTCCAGGATTATCCACCAGGCACTGATGTGGTGAGACTTTCCACTGCCATCTAAGGCTTCCCAGGCATACAAGCCTCTGGGTTTTGCTAAGGTCATAGGAACAATGCCAATGGAGGGCAGTTTCACCATGACAGGTCGGCCCAAGTATGTCTCCAGTGGGAACTGGCATCTCTGATCCTCTGGTATAGAGTCATTGCCCCTTAATGGTCCCATAGGACAAAATGCTCAAATTTTTGGAGTTCCATAATTTCCCCATTGGTTATTAACAGTAAAAACTACCTGTGGTAATTGTGTGTCCCAGTTATGGTGTGAGACATCAGCATGTCTTTTGATCAAGCCATTGGTTCGCTCAACTATACCATTGGCTTGGGGGTAATATGGGGTGTGAAACACCCATTTGATGCCTTCCTCTGGAGCCCAGTCTTGTACCACTGTGGCTGTGAAATGCGACCCATTATCACTTTGAATACATTCAGGAATAGGTAGAATACCAAACCATTCTCGCAAAACCTGGACTGTCTGGTCTCCAGTAGCTGTGCCAACGGCTGTTGCCATAGACAATCCTGATACTACCTCCACTCCTACCAAAATATATTTCCTCCCATGGGATGGTTTCAGAGGACCAATGTCATCAACCAGCCACATGCTCCAAAGAGCCTTGCCTTGTCTGATATGCTGGGCCAGGGCTTGATTTGGGTGATTAGCCTTAAGCCTTATTCGGCATTGCGGGCAAGCTGTGAGAATTGCCTCACAGGTTTTCATAGACACTGGCCAACCCCAAGATCGGCACTCAGAGATGTGCTTTCCCTGAGTGGCCTCACTTGATATGCAACAATTCTGCTAGTCTATCCCAATCTTCCTTCTCTCTGATGACCATCCTGATTTGGGCCAGGTGGTCCACCTGTTGATTCCATTTCGCAGCTAGGGTTCTATCCTGAGCATGTCCCTTTACCCATCCCACCTTTAAAGGTCGAGATCTCCCTATTGCCAGGAGACATTGCCAGTCCTCTGTCCTCCACACTTTCGCATGACCTACTTCCCACTTACTAGATTCCCACTGACATATCCATTCTGTAGTGCCCTTAAAGGTCACATAAGAGTCAGTATAGACAATGGTAGCACCATTCTCTACAGCTAGTAATAAAGCCTGTAGTCCTCCTACTTGTGCACTACATTCACCCTCTTCCTCGACTGTCTTCCCAGTACTGATATCCAATGCTGCTGCTTTATATTGCCATTTTGATCCCACTCGATGGGCAGATGCATCAGTGAACCACACTCCCTGCATATCTGAGCCTGCCATGAATTCAGGTGCCTCCTCAATTGGAGAAGGTTTATACAGTTGACCCAGCAAGGATGGGTCAGGGTTTACAGGTTGCTGTAGTTTGAAAAACTTAACGAGACCCTCCTTTAGTGGGAGCAATTGGCTTATCCCTTCTAGGTATGCATACCATTTCCTAACTGTGGCCTTTTGGGCTACTCCCTTGGGAGGAGGTGACCCATTGAGGATTGAATTTAAGAGAGGGAAAGGACCCTGTACTATAACATCCTGTGAAGTACACAGCTTTTCAGCCTCTTTAACTGCTCTAGTGAGGGAGAGGACCCACTTTTCCCAATCTGAGTATAATTTTTCAGTCTCCTTAAATGAAGTGGAAGAGAATAATAAAGGCCTAGATGGTCCCTTTTGAAACACGTCACAGTACGAGGCATGTGTGGTAAATACCCATTCCACCTTTAAGGGATCTCGTGGGTGCAACGGGCCTAGTCTCTGATAAGCCTTAGGCTCATCTTTAAGAGTGTTAAGGGCTTCCCTCTGGCAGGACCCCATTTATACCCTTGTCAAATCTGATCTGTGGTCATTTTAATCCCTACTGGCCAAAAGGTCACTTCAATGTACCTGGCACATCTCGATTGGTCAGTTCAATTTTCAACCTGCGGCCCCTAGGGTTTGGGTTTTTTTCCTCTCCTCCCTGCCCAGAAAAGTTTCATTTCCTGTTGTGGGGGGGTGTACTCCCACACCATATACATCAATTCTGGGAAGAAGGAGATCCCTCCCGATGAGTCACGAGGTTCAGAGTGGACCCCCTTGCTTTCTAGACTCCTTCTCAGAGAAGAACTTAGGTGCAGCTGGATCCACTCCTAGTCCCAGACTTGGTCAATGGTTTCATGTCTTAAAGGGATGAGGTGTAGGGATTATGAAAAAAGAAAGAGAAAGAGAGAGCAAGACAGAGAGAGAAAAAGGAAAAGAGAAAGATTTCACTGGTCCTGGATCCAGTGTTGGTCCAGTCAGCCTAGGGTCCAGTCAGCCTACGGGTCCAGTTCCCATGGGCACATGCATGTGGGGCTTCAGTTTGTGTCCTTTTATCATCCTTGCCCCTCCTTCTGGTGGGTACTCAAACTCATTAGGCTAATTAGGTGTCATGCCTGGTTTGTGCTTCCAGAAACTTTGGGAAATTGGCTTGAGGGTCGTTTAGGGAGTAACTTCTCCTTCCCTGCAGGCGTGCCCATTGTTTGATCTTTGGCCATACATGGTGAGCTGCCCTGCTCAGCATATCAGAACATGCCATCAGAACAGGGAGCTGCGCACCCTCTGGCAGACCCTCCCCTCCTCTTGCTGATGTTCTGTGCTGACTGGCTTCTATTCACCTGTAGTTCCTTGTTATGCAGGGTTTGTTGTTAAGCAGAGTTCATCGTTAAGCAGAACTTGTCCCACCACAATGTTTGAGACATGATAACATTTTCCGTCTCTCACACCAATGTACGAATCAACTTGTGGATGGGAATCAGGGAGTCTTGGTGTGATATTACCGCTGGTGCACCATCGTGGTAGCAATTGGCACTTGTTGTTCTTCAGCAACCCCACAATCGAAGGGTCTTGGAAGAGACCAGGCAGGGTAGACAGCTGTTCAGTGCCCTCCATCTCCAAGGCAGCTATACCAAAAGTCCATCGATACCCCTTTGGGTCCTTAAAATACCCTCTCCTGAAGTAGTCTATGCCAAGGATGCTTTCGTGGTTTAACTCCAGCCAGCAACTAAGCACCACGCAGCCACTCACTCACTCCCCCCCATCCAGTGGGATGGGAGAGAAAATCAGGAAAAAGAAGTAAAACTCGTGGGTTGAGATAAGAACGGTTTAATAGAACAGAAAAGAAGAAAGTAATAATGATAATGATAACAAAAGTAATAATGAAAGGATTGGAATGTAAAAATGATGCGCAGGGCAATTGCTCACCACCCGCTGACTGACACCCAGCTAGTCCCCGAGCAGCGATTCCCTGCCCCCAATTCCCAGTTCCTATACAAGATGGGGATGTCATATGGTATAGAATACACTGTTGGCCAGTTTGGGTCAGGTGCCCTGGCTGTGTTCTGTGCCAACTTCTTGTGCCCCCCCAGCTTTCTTGCTGGCTGGGTATGAGAAGCTGAAAAATCCTTGACTTTAGCCTAAACACTACTGAGCAACAACTGAAAACATCAGTGTGTTTTCAACATTCTTCGAATAATGAACTCAAAACACAGCACTGTACCAGCTGATAGGAAGACAGTTAACTCTATCCCAGCTGAAACCAGGACAGATGCTCAGAGCCTCTGGACCACTCACAATGGGGTGTTTCTGCCATTCATTCCCAGTTAGGCTTACTTCAGCTTCCAATACAGTTAACTCTTCGGATCCCCTTGTCACACCAGAAATACAAATGGGTTCTGCCCCCTTATAACTTGATGGTATTAGAGTGCACCGTGTGCCGGTGTCTACTAGAGCCTTATACTCCTGTGGGTCTAACGTGCCAGGCCATGGAATCCACACAGTCCAATAGACCCGGTTATCCCTTTCCTCCCCCTGGCTGGAGGCAGGGCCCCTCTAATTCTGGTTAGAGTATTCGGTATTCACTTCTCGTAAAATTGGCTCAGAATTCCCTTCAAGAGGATCAGAAATAAGATCAGCCCTTCTGCTATGTTTGGAAACTGGAGCAGTATTTTTCCTGGTAGAATCCCCTTTTGTGGTGTTTTTTCCTCGCAGCTCATGTACTTGTGCATTTAGGACCGAGGTAGGTTTTCCATCCCGTTTCCTCATGTCCTCTCCCTGATCACATAGGTAAAACCACAGGGCACCTCGTGGTGTGTACCTTCTATATTCTGTCTCTCAGGCAGAAGAATGCTCACTCCTAATAGCTGAGACATTGGTCCTTACAGGTGGGGAGTAGAACATATCCTCTTTGATTTGCTGCATGTCCTGGGTACAGCTTCTCCACAGCCGAAATGCAAGCTTGTAGGCAGGAGGAGAGATTTTCTTCATATTGACAGAGTTGGCGAGCCACTTCCTCCACTGTTGGTGCCTCTTCGTCTTTCCAGGACATTATTGCCAGTGAGTTGGCACAGGACAATGGTGCGCTCCGTACAAACTTCCGCCACATGGGTCATGTGCATTGGACTTCGTCTGGATCTCTGCGTAATTGTGGGTTGTGCAGGTCATGATGAATCATCTCTAGCACAGCTAATTCCCTCAGATATTGGATACCTCTTTCCATGGTGGTCCACTTGCTTGATTGACAAGTAACATCTTCCTTAGAGGGGTACCTTTCCTTCACTCTTGATAGTAGTCACCTCCAGAGGCTGATGGCTTGTATCCCTTTTCCAATTGCCTTGTCAATGCCACCTTCCCTGGCAAGCGACCCCAGCTGCTTGGCTTCTCTACCTTCTAATTCCAAGCTATTAGCCCCATTGTCCCAGCATCGGAGGAGCCAGGTGATAATATGCTCACCTATACGGCGGCCAAAATCTTTTTGCATATCCCGCAGCTCACTCAAGAATAGGGACTGGGTTATTACCTCTGGTTCTGCCACTTCCTCCTGTTCCCGTGATGACCCTGGTTCACCTTCATCCTTCGCTAAGCGAACTGATTTTTTTGTATATTTCTTCTTCTGTACGGGGACAACTGATACTGGTGCAGGTTGGTCTGCTGGATCAGTTGCAGTACTGCTTGCCGAGGTTTGAGTAGCTGCAGTGCTCGTCGCCGGGGCTGGAGGGACTGGAGTGCCGGTTGCCGTGGTTTGGATAGCCGCAGTGCCTTTTGTCTTGTTATTAGGCCCAGAGACCTTCTCTTCCCCTTGAGGGTACTGAGTGGTGTCGAGCAGGGCTCGATAGGCATGGGCCAGGCCCCAGCACGTTGATTTCTATCTCTCTGGAGCTGTCGGGGTGACAGCATACCTTTTCCAAATATCTTACTAGTTCTTCTGGATTCTGCACTTGTTCAGGGATGAATTTCCAAAACACTGGAGGCGCCCACTTTTCTAGGTACTTGCCTGTTGGGAATTGGCTTGATGAAAAAGGGCATGGGTCTATAGAAAAGTTGTGCGAGCAGAGTTCTGTGTGAAAGAATGTCAGTTTGAGCAGCAAGACTAGGCCTTGGCCGAAAATAGCTGGCTTTACTGATAGCAGGAGAAAAACAGCAGCTGGTCTTGCCGTTATCGGGAGAAAAATGAAAACAGTGTGACCTTGGCATAACTTCACAAGTAACTTTTAAAGAAGTTCTCATGAGAAAGTTACTGAACACGCATAGCTGCCAGCCACAAGTGGGTGTGTTTTAGTAATGAATAAAACATTAGCAATGTACCAATCATATTAGGACTAGTAGGCATAATTATCGCAAACTGTATAAATATGAGCTATCTGTGCAAATAAAGTTGAATCACTTCTATCACTCATATTGGGTCGACTTATGTGCATTCCTCCGCCGCTCCAACACGTGCCCATACTACCCCCCACACCCTGCCACTCATAATTATCCAGCCTTGGGGCACATCTCTGGGTGATCTTCTTAAATAGTTGTTTAACCTTAAACGAGAGCTGAACCACATTCAGAAGCATGCTAATTCCTAGCAGTAGGGCTAGGACCATGCTGGTCTCAACATCCCAAGAGTATTCAAATTTTTCAAAGTTGTCAAACACCATTGTAACTGGACTGAAGGAGAAGGGAAAAGGGTAGAAAGGGACCCCATCCATAGACTGGCTTTCCAAGGAGGAAAGGTAAATGGTGTAATTATTAATAGTTTCCCACATATGGCTCCCGCAGTATAAAGGTGACAATGCTAAGTGCAAATACCAGATTAATCCCACAACTGATAACTTTATCATACCATAAACCAGTGTTATACAATTGTATTGGTTTTGTTTGGCAAGGTTTTGGTAGCGGGGGGGGGGGGGGGGTTACAGGGGTGGCTTCTGTAAAGAAGCTGCTGGAAGCTTCCCCTGTGTTCGAGAGAGAGCGAGCCCATACTAGCCGGCTCTAAGACGGACTCGCCGCCGGCCAAGGCCGAGCCAATCAGTGATAGTGGTAACGCCTCTGTGATAACATTTTTAAGAAGGAAAAAAAAGTGGGGACGGGGGAGAAAACTGCCGCCGGAGTGAGGAGTGAGAACATGTAAGAGAAACAAGCCTGCGGACACCAAGGTCAGTGAAGAAGGAGGGGGAGGAGATGCTCCAGGCGCCGGAGCGAAGATTCCCCTGCAGCCCGTGGTGAAGACCCTGGTGAGGCAGGCTGTCCCCCTGCAGTCCAGGGAGGTCCACGGTGGAGCAGATATCCACCTGTAGCCCGTGGAGGACCCCACGCCGGAGCAGGTGGGTTCCCGAAGGAGGCTGTGACCCCGTGGGAACCCCGCGCTGGAGCAGGCTCCTGGCAGGACCTGCGGATCTGTGGAGAGAGGAGCCCACAGAGCAGGTTTTCCGGCAGGACTTGTGACCCCGTGGGGGACCCGCGCTGGAGCAGTGTGCTCCTGAAGGACTGCACACCGTGGAATGGACCCACGCTGGAGCAGTTAATGAAGAACTGCAGCCCGTGGGAATGGCCCACGTTGGAGGAGTTCGTGGAGGACTGTCTCCCGTGGGTGGGACCCCACGCTGGAGCAGGGGAAGAGTGTGATCAGCCCTCGTCCTGAGGAGGTGAAGCGGCAGAAAATAACGTGTGATGACCATAAACCCCATCCCTGTCCCCCTGTGCTGCTGGGGGGGCTTGGTGGTGAAATCCGGGAGGGTAGTTGTGCCCGGGAAGAAGGGAGGGGTGGTGGGAAGGTGTTCTGAGATTTTATTTTATTTCTCATTACCTTGCTCTGGTTGATTTGTAATAAATTGAGTTAATTTTGCAAACTGAGTCTGTTTTGCCCGTGATGGTAATAGTGAATGATCTCTCCTGTCCTTATCTCGACCCGCGAGCCTTTTGTTATATTTTCTCCCCCCTATCCAGCTGAGGATGGGGGAGTGATAGAACGGCTTTGGTGGGCACCTGGTGTTCAGCCAGGGTCAACCCATCACAACAATACATCAAAGTGAAAAGCTTAATCCACCTCCCATGGATGATAAGCAGTAGAATAGGTACTACATACAGCAAGCAAGGTGATACATAACAGAACATTAAAAACGAGAGCAACAACTCTAAGAACACATAAATCAACATAGTAACCAGCAACTATTAGTCCGATATAATGAATGCTTGTAACAAATTTGTTTTAACATGCTCTGGTCAGGTTTGTTGTTATCTCAACCCTTCATGCCCCACGTTGGGTGCCAAAATGGACTGTCGTGGTTTAACTCCAGCCAGCAACTTACCACCATGCAGCCATTCACTCATTTCCCCCCACCCAGTGGTATGGGGGAGACAATTGGAAGAAAAAAGGTAAACCACGTGGGTCAAGATAAGAACAGTTTAATAGAATAGAAAGGAAGAAACTAATAATTATAATAATAATAATAAAATTACAAAAATATCAAAACAAATGAAATATAGAAATGAAGTGATGTACAATGCAATTGCTTGCCACTTGTTGACCGATGCTGTGGTGGGTTGATCCTGGCTGAGTGCCAGGTGCCCACCAAAGCCGCTCTATCACTCCCCCTCCTCAGGTTGACAGGGGAGAGAAAATATAACAAAAGTCTCATGAGTCAAGATAAGGACAGGGAGAGATCACTCACTAATTACCTTCACAGATAAAAACACCCTCGACTTGGGGAAACAATGTAATTTATTACCAGTGGACCAGAGTAGGGTAATGAGAAATAAAACCAAATCTCAAAACACCTTCCCCCCATGCCTCCCTTCTTCCCGGGCACAGCTTCACTCCCAAATTCACTACCTCCTCCCCACCAGTGGCACAAGGGGATGGGGAATGGGGGTTGCGGTCAGTTCATCACACATTGTTTCTGCCGCTCCTTCCTCCTCAGGGGCAGGACTCCTCACACTCTTCCCCTGCTCCAGCATGGTGTCACTCCCATGGGAGACAGTTCTCCACCAACTTCTCCAGCATGAGCCCTTCCCATGGGCTACATTTTTTCATGAACTGCTCCAGCATGGGTTCCTTCCGCAGCGTGCAGTCCTTCAGTATCAGACTGCTCCAGCGTGGGTCTCCTGCAGAGTCACATGTCCTGCCAGCAAAACCTGCGCCACCATGGGCTCCTCTCTCCATGGATCCACAGGTCCTGCCAGGAGCCTGCTCCAGCATGGGCTTCCCATGGGGTCACAGCCTCCTTCGGGGGCATCCACCTGTTCCAGTGTGGGGTCCTCCACAGGCTGCAGGTGGATATCTGCTCCACCATTAACTTCCATGGCCTGCAGGGGGACAGCCTGCCTCACCATGGTCTTCACCACAGGCTGCAGGGGAATCTCTGCTCTGGCACCTGGAGTACCTCCTCCCCCTCCTTCTTCACTGACCTTGATGTCTGCAGGGTTGTTTCTCTTATATGTTCTCACTCCTCTCTCTGGCTGAAGTTTCTGTTGTTCAGCAACTTTTTTTCCCTTCTTAAATATGTTATCACAGAGGCACTACCATTGTTGCTGATTGGCTCAGCTTTGAGCAGTGGTGGGTCCGTCTTGGAGTTGTCTGGCATTGGCTCTGTCAGACACAGGGGAAGCTTCTAGCAGCTTCTCACAGAAGCCACCCCTGTAGCCCCCCTCGCTACCAATACTTTGCCATGCAAATCCAATATAGATGCCCAGTTAGTTCCTGAGAAGCGATCCACCCCCCAGGCCAACTCCCCCCCAGTTTATATACTAGATGTGACATCACATGGTATGGAATACCCTGATGGCCACTTTGGGTCAGCTGCCCTGGCTGTGTCCCCTCCCAACTTCTTGTGCCCCTCCAGCCTTCTTGCTGGCTGGTCATGAGAAGCTGAAAACTCCTTGACTTTAGACTAAACACTACTTAGCAATAACTGAAAACATCAGTGTGTTATCAACATTCTTCTCACACTGAACCCAAAACATAGCACTATACCAGCTACTAGAAAGAAAATTAACTCTGTCCCAGCCGAAACCAGGACAGTACCCTAACAGAAACATATTGCAGGAAGAAAGACTGCTGTCAATTAAAAGTGACTGAGGTTCCAATACATGACAACTGTAATGATTTGGCTTTCCTTTTTGTGGTATTCTGGTTATAAATTGTCAGAAGCAATATTCTTTATTTGCTTTTTACATATGAAGGATTTACAAAGGTAACTAATTTCATTCTTTGATTCACTTCTTAGAAATACCTTTTTTTTTCCTTTCCAAAAGTATAACCTAAATTCTTCTAATTTATCGTGGTGTTTATTTTGTGGTTTGGTAAAATCATGAATATTACTAGTAGTATTTTGAACATTCCTTCTTGTACTATTTGTAACAGAATCATGTTTTGAAGCTTGATATAATTCTGAAAGAATATTACAGGCTGCTGAAATTATCTTTAAAGTGCTTGGAAATTGCTCATAAAATGCATAAATTAATTTCCTTATGTTACATATATATCTGTATGCATGTGTGGGAATGTTTATACACATAATTAAAAAAAAGTATGCAAGTTACATTCTTGCTTGTGTATATATAGACACACTGAGATCCATTTAAAAAAAAAATAAATCTAGTCAAGATCTATCTTGTCAATATATATTTGTATGCCCATACAATCTCTAGCATCCATCCCCTCAACATACACTTGTCATCTTTAACAAATAGTTCTGCTTGTATAAAGTAAGACTAAATACTATACAATTTTAATTTACCTTTAGATGAAACAATGACATTATGACATATCTGGAGAATTACTTTCTGCATTTTGATCATGGCAGGTTTTTTGGGGATTTTTGTTTTGTTTTTTTATGCCTACCATGCAATGACAAAGGTTTATTTTCCCTTTGTTCTTTTCAGAGTGCTGCAGCAGCTCCCAGTCCAGTGCTAGGAAACATTCCCCCAGGAGATGGCATGCCAGTAGGTCCTGTACCACCTGGTTTTTTTCAGGTATTCAGAAAAATTATGATTACAGGAATTTTAGGATAGGAAGTCCTCCATAATACTGTTTAAAAGTTTGTAGAAAAGGTCCTCTTGAAACTAGATGTCATTATACAGTACAATACTTGAGAGGGGTTTTTTTAACAGAAGTAAATAGATGGAAAGGAAGGGATGTCTCTAACCGACAAATATTCAGTTTGTGAAATAGTACAGCACAACTAATTTCAAAATTTCAGGAATAAGAAATGGTATCAATTGATAGTTGGAGCTTGAAAATGCTTGAATATAATTTTATAACAATTTCTTATGATAAAATATTAGAATTGAAATAAGAACTTTGTTGGTCATGCCACAAGCCAGACATTTAAGGTGTTTAAATTTCAATGAAAGTTAGACCTAGAAAATTAAGAATATCTTACTGAGCATCTCTTTACTTTGAAGATCTCAACCCCAATGCCTAAAAACAAGCCAAGGAATTAGAGCATATGTTGCCTCTCATGAGTTTTTTCATAAATGAAATTAAGTAGCCAGTTACCACTTTGGATACTAGCAGTACAGAATACTAGGTTGGAAAAAATTGCAACTAATAGTGTAAGGCCAAACTACAGTTGTAGTCAAAGATTGGATTGCTCATATGAGTGAGCTTGCATCTCCTGGTCACAAAAGCCCAGTTCTTTTTCTCCTCACTAGCAAAATCACTCTGTGCAGCAGTAGGAACAAATGCTGTTCTGGAACTGAAATAGTCCTTTAAGATGGGGCACAACAGAGATTTCCACTTCACATACTTGAGCTCATAATGTGAAAGGAACAATTCAGATTTCCAGGAGTATAGTTTGGGGAGAAGATAATTATAGAAAGCTTCTGTTCCATAAAAAACAAGTGTTGAAATCCAGGTAGAGATACAGGCTAGCATAATTTTCCTTTTTCCATGAGACGCATAGTCAAAAAAAGCTATTTAATCTGAAAAAAGAGATGTTTTACACTCTTACATCTTTACAACTCTTTATTGTCTTATTAAAATGTAAAAAATGGCAGGATATCAGCAGTCTTTATTTCATGTTTTTCTTCTGTATGTAAGTGACAACGGATTATTTGTGTGGTGTTCCTTTTCCCACAGTCACAGGGGGAAAGAGTGCTTGCTGTGTTGCAGTATTGATACCTACCTAGAGCAATCCAAAACCTGGCATGAACATGTTGTTTCCTTGACTGACTCAGAATCTGAAGTGTGGTTTTTAGAATCATAGAATCATAGAATGGTTTGGGTTGGAAAGGACCTTTAAAGATCATCTAGTCCAACCCCCCTGCCATGGGCAGGGACATCTTTCACTAGACCAGGTTTCTCAAAGCCTGGGCCAACCTGACCTTGAATGTTTCCAGGGATAGGGCATCTACCACCTCTCTGGGCAACCTGTTCCAGTATCTGACCACCCTAATCGTAAAAAATGCCTTCCTTATGTCCAATCTAAATCTACCCTCTTTCAGTTTAAAACCGTTGCCCCTCATCCTGTCACTGCAGGCCCTGGTAAAAAGTCTCTCTCCATCTTTCTTATAAACCCCTTTCATATAGTGAAAGGCTGCAATAAGGTGTCCCTGGAACCTTCTCTTCTCCAGACTGAAAAACCCCAACTCTCTCAGCCTTTCTTCAGAGGAGAGGTGTTCCAGCCCTCTGACCATTTTCGTGGCCCTCCTCTGGACCTGCTCTAACAGGTCCATGTCTTTCCTGTACTGAGGATTCCAGAGCTGGACGCAGTACTCCAGGTGGGGCGTCACCAGAGAGGAGTAGAGGGGCAGAATCACCTCCCTCGACCTGCTGGCCACACTTTTTTTGATGCAGCCCAGGATACCACTGGCTTTCTGGGCTGCCTCCACACATTGCCGGCTCATGTCCAATTTTTCATCCACCGGTATATCCCCAAGTCCTTCTCCACAGGGCTGCTCTCAATCCATTCATCCCTCAGTCTGTACTGGTACCGGGGGTTGCCCCGACCTAGGTGCAGGACCTTGCACTGGGCCCTGTTGAACTTCATGAGGTTCCCATAGGCCCACTCCTCAAGCTTGTCGAGGTCCCTCTGGATGGCATCCCTTCCCTCAAGCAAATCAACTGCACCACTCAGCTTGGTGTCACCTGCAAACTTGCTGAGGGTGCACTCAATCCCACTATCTATGTCATTGATGAAGATATTGAATAGTACTGGTCCCAGTACAGACCCCTGAGGGACACCACTTGTCACTGATCTCCATCCGGACATTGAGCCATTGACCACTACCCTCTGGAAGCTGACCATCCAGCCAATTCCTTAGCCACCAAACAGTCCATCAATCAAATCCATTTATCTCCAATTTAGAGAGAAGGATGTTGTGGGGGACCGTGTCAAAGGCCTTACTGAAGTCCAGATAGACGACATCCATAGCTCTTCCCTTGTCCACTGATGTAGGCACTCCATCAATACATTTAATACATGAGTGAAAAGATACGTGCAAGTTGTCAGTCACATAATCTTCAGGAGCTGGCAGAAGTGAGGCCAGTAGACAGGAAAAATTTTTGTGTTGTTAAGGATTCCTCCATAGGGGAAAGTCTTTCCTTTTCTGTTTCTTGTGGTTTAACCCCAGGCAGCAACTAAGCACCATGCAGCTGCACATTCACTCCCCCCCCACCAAGTGGGATGGGGGAGAAAATCAGGAAAAAAAAGTAAAACTCCTGGGTTGAGATAATAAGGGTTTAATAGAACAGAAAAGAAGAAACTAATAATGATAATGATAACACTAATACAATGACAACAGTAGTAATAAAAGGATTGGAATGTACAAATGATGCGCAGGGCAATAGCTCACCACCCGCCGACTGACACCCAGCTAGTCCCTGAGCAGCGATTCCCCGCCCCCACCCCCAGTTCCTATGTTAGATGGGACGTCACATGGTATGGAATACCCCGTTGGCCACTTTGGGTCAGGTGCCCTGGTTGTGTCCTGTACAAACTTCTTGTGCCCTGGCTGGGCATGAGAAGCTGAAAAATCCTTGACTATAGTCTAAACAATACTGAGCAACAACTGACAACATCAGTGTTATCAACATTCTTTGCATACTGAACTCAAAACATAGCACTGCACCAGCTAATAGGAAGACAGTTAACTCTATCCCAGCTGAAACCAGGACAGTATCCACCCCTTATTCTATACCATTGACATCATGCTCAGTTCCCATACCTTTAGTTACATCCTGATCAATCATCACCACCTTTCCATCCTTTCGAGACATATGAACAATGATATATATATACATGTATAAACACACAGAGATATCATTCCTTTAGTTCATGAGTTATGGTTTTAAAACATTTGTTGAGTTCATTTAGTTTCCGACTCTGGGCTCCATCTGTCATACCAGTCTGTCTGGGCAGGAGGAATGGTGCAAAGTCCTCTCAGGCGGTAGAGCAGAATTGGGCTTCAGTGCGGTGTGACGAGCAGATGACATCTGACGCAGCAGGAGGATGGTGTGCACCGTTGGATTGTTGCATGCTGGAGTCAGTTCTGGTTGCATCACTACTGCGCTTTGCTCAGCTTTATCACAGTTCTTTCTTGCTTGATGCAAGTGATCCTTACTATAGTACTATGGATATAGCATATAGCAATTATAGTAATGATAACATACAGTAGCAGGGTTATATAGCAGCTAATATCATACAGTTTAATTCTGGCTATTTTCACCTAAAATCAAATCCCCTTGAGGCACACATCGGACTTCTCCATCTTTTCGCATCACCCACTGTCGTGGTTTCAGCCCAGCCGGTAACAAAGGACCATGCAGCCGCTCGCTCACTCCTCCGCCCCCCTCCAGTGGAACGCTGAGGAGACGGAGGAGAGAAAAGAAAAAGAAACTGGAACCTCGAGGGTTGAGAAAAAGGCAGTTTACTGGGACAAACACAAAGAAATTACAACAACAACAACAGTACTAATGAAAAAGTATACAAAAAGAGTGATGCACAGTGCAACTGCTCACCACCGGGGACCCGACGCTCCCCCACTTCCCCCACAGAAAACAGAGACCACCCCCCAGCCCGCTCCCCATTTATATACTGAGCATGATGTCACATGGTATGGAATAGCTCCTTGGCTAGTTCAGGTCAGCTGCCCCGGCTATGCCCCCCACCTCCCAGGTTCCTGTAAAAATTAACTCTATCCCAGCTGAACCCAGGACACCCACCAAGTGCACCCAGGCCCTTGAGCAAAAGCAATCCCACAAATGGGTTTACCTTTGCCTGAGGCAGGAGTAACCCAGACTGTTTTCCCTAACATATTTTTCATGTGCACTACAGGGACTTTATCCCCTTCTACAGTATGTAAAAATTCTGATTGGGCAGGGCCACTCCGATTGGCAGATCCTCTGGTGTTGACTAACCAGGTGGCTTTTGCTAAGTGTGTATCCCAGTGTTTGAAAGTTCCACCCCCCATTGCTCTCAGTGTAGTCTTTAACAGTCCATTGTATCGCTTAATTTTCCCAGAGGCTGGTGCATAATAGCGGATATGATACACCCACTCAATGCCATGCTCTTTGGCCCAGGTGTCTATGAGGTTGTTTCGGAAATGAGTCCCGTTGTCTGACTCAATTCTTTCTGGGGTGCCATGTCGCCACAAGACCTGCTTCTCAAAGCCCAGGATAGTGTTCCGGGCAGTGGCATGGGGTACAGAATATATTTCTAGCCATCCGGTGGTTGCTTCCACCATTGTCAGCACATAGCGCTTGCCTTGGCGAGTTTGTGGGAGTGTGATATAGTCAATCTGCCAGGCTTCCCCATATTTATATTTCAGCCATCGCCCTCCATAACACAGGGGCTTTAACCGCTTGGCTTTCTTAATTACAGCACATGTTTCACATTCATGCATAACCTGCGCGATAGTGTCCATGGTCAGGTCCACCCCTCGATCTCGAGCCCATCTATATGTTGCATCTCTTCCCTGATGGCCTGTAGTATCATGGGCCCACTGAGCCATAAATAGCTCACCCTTATGTTGCCAGTCCAGGTCCACCTGAGACACTTCAATCTTGGCAGCCTGATCCACCTTTTTGTTGTTTTGATGTTCTTCAGTGGCCCGACCCTTGGGTACATGAGCATCTACATGACGTACATTTACAACTAGATTCTCTATCCGAACAGCAATATCTTGCCACAGTGTAGCAGCCCAAATTGGTTTACCTCTGTGTTGCCAGTTGCTCTGCTTCCATTGCTGTAGCCACCCCCACAGGGCATTTGCCACCATCCATGAGTCAGTATAGAGATAGAGCACTGGCCACATTTCTCTTTCAGCAATATCTAATGCTAGCTGGATGGCTTTCACTTTTGCAAACTGACTCAATTCACCTTCTCCTTCAGCAGTTTCTGCAACTTGTCGTGTAGGACTCCATACAGCAGCCTTCCACCTCCGATGCTTTCCCACAATGCGACAGGACCCATCAGTGAACAGGGCATATTGCCTCTCATTTTCTGGCAGTTTATTATACAGCGGGGCTTCTTCAGCACATGCCACCTACTCCTCTGGCAACATTCCAAAATCTTTGCCTTCTGGCCAGTCCGTGATCACTTCTAAAATTCCTGGGCGACTGGGGTTTCCTATGCGAGCCCGTTGTCTGATCAGTGCGATCCACGTACTCCACGTGGCATCAGTCGCGTGATGTGTAGAGGAGACCCTCCCTTTCAACATCCAGCCCAGCGCTGGCAGTCGGGGTGCTAAGAGGAGCTGTGTCTCAGTACCAACCACTTATGAGGTGGCTTGAACTCCTTCATACGCTGCCAGTATCTCTTTTTCAGTTGAAGTATAGCGAGCCTCGGATCCTTGATTGCTGCAATTGAGAGACAGGACACAGCTTGATGCAAGCAAAATGTCGATTTTATTATGATTCTTCACATACATTTATACTAGTTCAAGCTAGCGTGTTCTAAGCTGATTGGTTCAAATTCTACGTTAAGCATTTATAGATACATTAAGCATTCACAGATTGGCTAATGCTAAAGGCATTTTTCTAAACATTTATTTCTTCTATCTACAGCAATCTATCTTGAGCAAGAACAATAGTTCCTCTTCTACAGGGTGATTGTTTTCCAGTCTCACCAGCTCACAGTCCTTGTACAAACATAGAGTGAGCAGTCTTTGTCTCTTCTAAACAAAGTTCTTATCTTTCCCAGGGCCTATGGCTGACAAGTTCCAGCACACCTCCTTCTATCAATTTAGCATTGCTGGGGGTTTTACTGAGACCAGACAAATCCTGTCCCACATCTCCCCCTACCTGTTGCACAATAAGAACTCTTTTTGTGGAGGGTGCTATCAATCCTTGTAAGCATTGTAACAAACACGGCAAAAAAAGTAACAAGAGAACAAAGACAGCCAAAGCATACACAATTATTTTCACAAAACTCCTTAACCACCCCGACAATCCCCATCCTTCAAACAGTTTGTATAACCAATCCCAACTGTCGCTTTGTTGAAGCTTAGAGACTCCAGCTTTAAGCTGCTGGATGCTAGCATGAATAGATTCCGAATGGTCTGAGATATTCATACAACACATACCCTCAAAATCCTCACAGCCATGTCCTTGTGCCAAAAGCAAAAAATCTATAGCAGCTCTATTTTGCAAGGTAGCATGGCGCACACTATCTACATCTAATAAAAGACCAGATAGTGCATTACTAGTAGCATTTGTTTGTTTAGCAAGCCAACAGCCAAGCTTATCCAAAGTTGCTAATGCTCTTGCAGCAGCAGCCCCGGGTAATTAGAGAGAGGCAACAAAGCGTTGGCTAAAAGACCAAAACTCCACATTGTCATTACAATTGGGGGTATATGTATGGACGCCATGCCTTGCCGGCATTCAGTCCCTGTTGTCCTGGTCCTCCTCAGGAGATTCACCAGTCTGTTGCTCGAAAGACTGGTCCGGATGGTGATTGGAGTTTTCACCGGATGATTGTGGTAGGGATTCACGGAAAGGTCGTACACTCTTTGCCGGGATCCATTGGGGGCCTTTCTCTGTGGAGACACAAGCATAGCCTCTGCCCCATGTGATAAGGGGATACAGTCCCATGACTTTACCTGTTTCCGGATCACGAACCAACACTGGGACCTTAACTCGCGTCTCAAGTGAAGCATTCGTGTTAAAATGTCGGACTATCGGAGGGTTGCTATCTAACAAAGAGCAATTCAAAAAATTAAAAACATACAAAGCTTTCTGTAGACGTTCCTCAGGAGTGGCAGTCCCTACTCCCCCTTTTTGTTGTTGTAACAAACATTTCAAAGATTGGTGAGAGCGTTCAATCAGGGATTGACCTGTAGGGGAATGAGGGATGCCAGTAATGTGGGTCACCCCCCAAGAGTCAAAAAATGTTTTTGTTGCAGCCGAGACATATGCAGGGCCATTGTCCGTTTTTATTTGAGAGGGTATGCCCAGGGTGGCAAAAGCACGCATCAAATGTTTTTGAACATCACGCAATTTCTCCCCTGTGTGGCAAGAAGCAAAGCGCTTGAAAAGGTGTCAATAGAGGAATGGACATATTTCAATTTACCAAACTCCGGATAATGCGTAATGTCTGTTTGCCACAGTTGCAGGCTCTGCAGTCCTCTGGGATTGACTCCTCCTGCTATTGACGGGAAAGAATGTCTTTGACAGTCAGGACATACAGCAATAATATTAGATGCTTGTTGGGAGGTAAGCCCAAACTGCTGTTTGAGACCTCCAGTATTCTGGTGAAAAAAGGAATGGCTGAGTTTTGCCTGTACTATACGATCCGGCAGTACTTGTACTGGTAACATCAGCAAATCAGCTCGTCGATTCCCTTCTGGAATAAAACCAGGCAAAGAAGTATGTGCCCTGACATGCATGATAAAATAGGGATGTGGGCTCGAATCTAAAAGAAAAATGAGCTCTTGTAATAAAGCAAATAAGTCAGAATGCGAGATATCACACAGTACAGATGTTTCAGCTCGTTCAACAATTCCTGCAACATAAGCAGAATCAGTAATCATATTAAGCGGTATAGACCATCTCTGGAAAGCTTGAACGACCGCAGTCAATTCTACTATCTGAGGAGAATTGGGGATGTTTTTTACGTCTGAGTCCCATTGTCTCTGCTGGTCATCCCACCATAAGATGACTGATTTATGTGATTTCCCGGACCCGTCCATAAATACAGTGAGAGGTTGTAATGGCAAATCATTCCTTTTTGGTTTGGGTATCAGGGAAAAATCACTATTAAACAGCTTATGTGGAGGTGGGTGAGATGTAAGTTGACCCGTATAGCCTGCCAATGCTATACTAAAGGCATCTGATTGCTGATAAAGCCACTGTAAGTATATGTTTGTCACTGGTAAACAAATATATACAAAATCTACTCCTGATAATGTTAACAAGCGTTGCCTAGCTTTAATGATCAAAAAGGAAAACATCTCATGCTGTGTCAAGATAGTTTTCGTAGGTTGGTTTGACAGGAAATCCCATTCGATACTTAACAGTGGGTCTGGTTTCTGAGGGTCCCATTGAAACATTAGGGCATGAGGCTGTCGAGCAGGGTTTAAAATAATTAGATAAAAAGGTAACTCAGGAGCCCAGCGATGTACTTGCCTATGAGCAATTGCTGTGGCAATTTTTTGCAAAGAGTCGATAGCCTCCGGGCCAAGGCTGCGGGGGGAACTCAAGTCAGTGCTTCCTTTTAACAGTTCAAATAGAGGACCCAAGTCCGCATTAGAAATTCCCAACAGCGATCAGACCCAATTGATTGTTCCCAGCAATTTTTGCACATCATGCAAGTTTTTTATATCTGTCTGTATCTGTAAAGGTTGAGGAACTATAGTTTGAGCTCTTATGCACCAGCCCAAATATTTCCACGGTGGTATTTTCTGAATTTTTTCCGGCACGATACAGAGGCCTGCTGAACTAACGGCAGCCGTGACAAGGGCTACAGCTTCCTCCATGACCTCGTGATGTTGTGCAGCCACCAGGATGTCATCCATATAGTGGTACAGTAAGACACTGGACATTGCGGTCCTAACAGGACTAAGCACTTTAGCTACATACCATTGACATATCATGGGGCTATTTTTCATTCCTTGTGGCAGCACAACCCACTGGTATGTTTGCAACGGGGCTTGCATGTTGACGCTTGGAACTGAAAAAGTAAATTAAGGAGCATCATTTGGATGCAGGGGGATATTAAAAAAGCAGTCTTTGAGGTCAATAACAGTCAAATGCCAATCTCAAGGAATCATAGTGGGGGACGGGAGTCCTGGTTGTAGGGTTCCCATGTCTTCCATAGCGTCATTAATTTTTCTAAGGTCATGGAGCAAGCGCCACTTGCCAGTTTGTTTCTTAATAACAAAAATAGGTGAATTCCAGGGGCTAGTAGAAGGCACAATGTGTCCTTTCATTAACTGTTCCGTGACTAATTCTTGGAGGGCACGAAGCTTTTCCAGTGGTAGGGGCCATTGATCTACCCAAATAGGGGTATTGGTTTTCCAGGTTAATCTTAGGGTGTCGCGCACTTCAATGGCCCCACCTAAAAATGGGTCCGAATGGACATTTCCCACCGGGACAGTACATCACGCCCCCATAAAATCATGGGAACAGGCAGCACAAAAGGCTTAACGGAGGCTATATGCCCCTCCGGACCTTGAATTTGGATTAATTCCACACTTTGGTGGCTGCTGCCAGTTCTGCCGATTCCTGCCAATGTTTGGGAAACATTGGCCAGAGGCCACTGTGGGGGCCACTTAGCCAAAGATATTACTGTAACATCAGCCCCGGTATCAATAATCCCATTTAGCACTACTTGCTGTCCCCCACGAATAAGGGTGCATTGACATATAGGTCGTTTCTGAGAGATAGACTGTACCCATAGAATTTGTGGGTTCCCCGTAGATCCGAACCCTCCCTGCCTTTGTTGGGGCTGACTAGGAACCGGGGAGTCCGTTCCCGTGGGAATTAGTATCAATTGCACTATACGGCTACCTTTCGGTACGGTGCAGGGAAGAAACGAGGTCCATGCCATAATTTTAATTTCATCAGTACTATCAGAATCAACAACCCCTGGTAACACAAAAAGCCCCGACAATGTGGTAGATGATCTTCCTAACAACAGCGCTTGTGTTTGGGGGGGCAAGGGTTCCGAAATATTTGTTGACAGCAAGTGAACTGAACAATCAAGTAACGTTACTGTGTGGGCGGTTGCCAGGTCCAATCTGGCACTCCCGGCTGTTGCTGGACAGAGACTTGAGGCACTCATGCTTCCCTCCGTGGGGGTTGAGATGTCGGCTGCGGTATTTGTGTCTGCACGCGTCGCTGCTCCGTGCTCCGTGATCGGTTTCCCTGTATCGGTTGTCCCTGGAAATCATACTTAGACCAACATTG
This sequence comes from Astur gentilis, assembly GCF_929443795.1. Taxonomy (NCBI): domain Eukaryota; kingdom Metazoa; phylum Chordata; class Aves; order Accipitriformes; family Accipitridae; genus Astur; species Astur gentilis. The sequence continues at coordinate 34,783,899 of NC_064918.1, forward strand.
ATTAGCATAATGACGCCCTTTTTGGCATCTAGGGCAAACCCCAGGGGCTTGGTGCCTGGCTCCCATATTCATAGACAGGCAGTTCTTTTTTAAATGCCCTGGTTTACCACAGCCATAGCAATTCCCCAAATGTGACGGACCGCGCATGGCTGCAAAGGCAGCAGCCATGGCCTCAAATTTATGATCCACAGTACCAATTCTATTACAAGCCTCTACCATTTCAACCAATGTAGGATTCGGATTCGGGAGAGACTTTAACAACTTTTTACAATCCACATTAGCATTCTCGATGGCTAATTTTAACAACAAAATTTCCCGTGCCTCCGTATTATCTATTTGGCACTCCAAAGCTTGTTTCAGTCTATTGATAAACTGCATATAAGACTCTCGGGGTTCCTGGGTAATAGTAGTAAAAGCCTTTTGCGGCTTCTGTGAGTCAGGAACCTTAAAAAAGGCCTTTTTTGCTTCTTCACGAGTTGCCTCAAGGGCTTCCCATGGAATTCGAGCCTGATCCACAGGACTGGTGTGCTGACCTGTGCCTGTGAGGTGCTCTATAGTCAGTGCAGCTATAGCTGCATTGCCGTGACCTATGAAAGTTAAGAGGAGTGCTTGGAGTCCCCCCCTCCAATGTGCCTCCCACAAAGTATATTGTGTCGGTGTCAGTAACAATTGCGCTAAGGATTTTAAATCATGCGGAGTCATCACATAGGTATCAAAAACAGAGGATAATAAGCTTGCAAAATACAGGGAGGAAAGTCCATGTTCAGTGACAGTACGGCGCAACTCCTTAATCACTGGAAAAGATAGAGCTTCCCACTGTGCCCCCCGACCTTGATAAATCACGGGGGCTACTATCGTTTTAGCAATTTCCAGCTCTCCTTCCTTTAAGGCTTGGCGCCTTATGATAGCCCACACGTTATGTGGGTTGGGGGGGTTGAGGTCTGGCTCCTTTTCAGAGTCCACTGGTCCCGGATCAAAGGGATCCTCTTCTGGGGGGTACCCCGCGGCACACACCTCTAGTGGCGCAATGGATTTTTGACCCTCTGATGGTAACAGAGGTATCGCAGGAGAGTCTTCCTCTCTCTCTGCTTTGTCCTTGTGACTTTTTTCCTGGGCTTTTAAAGTCTCAAAAATACCTCTCCACCATGGAAGCATGCGCTGTGCTTCGGCATTCCCCGTAGTCGCCGCATCCCATAGTTTCACCCCCACATCATCCCAAAGTTCCCGCGTAAAAATAGTAGATGCAGTTACAGTGGGTATTTTCACTTGTACCCATTTAAGCATTGCTTTAAGATCATGCCCAGAAATATTCTTTCCATGCTTTTGAAGAAGAGCTTTCATAAGCTCATATACGTCTCTTTCCGGGGAAGACGCTTGATTCCCCATATTTCCCACAGCTCACTTCTCTACTCCGGAGGGATTTCAGGCCGGCCGGCTCCTGCTTCCTTTCAGCAGCTCATTCAACGTTCTGTGGGACTCGCAGCATGCCACGCAGATAGGTGGTTCCTAAGCCCTGGTATCACGTCGGGGTCACCAATTTGGCGCGATTGAGAGACGGGACACAGCTTGATGCAAGCAAAATGTTGATTTTATTATGATTCTTCACATACATTTATACTAGTTCAAGCTAGCGTGTTCTAAGCTGATTGGTCCAAATTCTACGTTAAGCATTTACAGATACATTAAGCATTCACAGATTGGCTAATGCTAAAGGCATTTTTCTAAACATTTACTTCTTCTATCTACAGCAATCTATCTTGAGCAAGAACAATAGTTCCTCTTCTACAGGGTGATTGTTTTCCAGTCTCACCAGCTCACAATCCTTGTACAAACATAGAGTGAGCAGTCTTTGTCTCTTCTAATCAAAGTTCTTATCTTTCCCAGGGCTTATGGCTGACAAGTTCCAGCACACCTCCTTCTATCAATTTAGCATTGCTGGGGGTTTTACTGAGACCAGACAAATCCTGTCCCACACTCGATATCCTCGACTCCAAAACCCCAGGGGTCGGCCTCGGGTTTCCCCAGGTGCTTTCTGCCAAAGGCTCCAGGTAGGGCCATTCTCCCCAGCCACAGTGTAGAGCACATTTTTAACATCTTGTCCTGTCCAGACTGGTCCAAGGGCTACTGCATGAACAATCTCCCGTTTAATTTGTTCAAAGGCTTGTTGTTGCGCAGGGCCCCATTTAAAATCATTCTTCTTCCGGGTCACTTGATAGAGAGGGCTTACAATCAAACTGTAATTTGGAATATGCATTCTCCAAAACCCCATGACACCTAAGAAGGCCTGTGTGTCCTTTTAGGTAGTTGGGGGAGACATAGCTGCTATTTTGTTAATCACGTCCATTGGGATCTGATGACGTCCATCTTGCCATTTTATTCCCAAAAACTGGATCTCCTGTACAGGACCCTTGACCTTACTTTCTTTTATGGCAAAACCGGCTTTCAGAAGGATTTGGATGATTTTCTTCCCTTTCTCAAAGACTTCTTCTGCCGTGTTGCCCCATACGATGATGTCATCAATGTATTGCAGGTGCTCCGGAGCTTCACCTTTTTCCAGTGCAGTCTGGATTAGTCCATGGCAAATGGTTGGGCTGTGTTTCCACCCCTGGGGCAATCGATTCCAAGTGTACTGGACACCCCTCCAAGTAAAGGCAAATTGTGGACGACACTCTGCTGCCAGAGGGATTCAGAAAAACGCATTAGCAATGTCAATGGTGGCATACCACTTGGCTGCCTTTGACTCTAGCTCGTATTGAAGTTCTAGCATATCTGGAACGGCAGCACTCAGTGGTGGGGTAACTTCATTCAGGCCGCGATAGTCAACTGTTAATCTCCATTCCCCATTAGACTTCTGCACTGGCCATATGGGACTATTAAAGGGTGAGTGAGTTTTGCTGATCGCTCCTTGGATCTCCAGTTGGCGAATCAATTTGTGGATGGGAATCAGAGAGTCTCGGTTGGTGCGATATTGCCGCCGATGCACCGTCGTGGTAGCAGTTGGCACTTGCTGTTCTTCAACCTTCAGCAACCCCACAATCGAAGGGTCTTGAGAGAGACCAGGCGGGGTAGACAGCTGTCCAGCGCCCTCCGTCTCCAAGGCAGCTATACCGAAAGCCCATCGATACCCCTTCGGGTCCTTGAAATACCCCCTCCTGAGATAGTCTATGCCAAGGATACACGGAGCCTCTGGACCAGTCACAATGGGGTGTTTCTGCCATTCATTTCCAGTTAGGCTTACTTCAGCTTCCAATACAGTTAAGTCTTGAGATCCCCCTGTCACACCAGAAATACAAATGGGTTCTGCCCCTTTATAACTTGATGGCATTAGAGTCCACTGTGCACCGGTGTCTACTAGAGCCTTATACTCCTGTGGGTCTGATATGCCAGGCCATCGAATCCACACAGTCCAATAGACCCGGTTATCCCTTTCCTCCACCTGACTGGAGGCAGGGCCCCTCTAATTCTGGTTAGAGTATTCGGTATTCACTTCTTGTAAAATTGGCTCAGAAGTCCCTTCAAGAGGATCGGAAATAAAATCAGCCCTTCTACTCTGTTTGGAAACTGTAGCGGCATTTTTCCTGGGAGAGTCCCCTTTTGTGGTGGTTTTTCCTCACAGTTCACGTACCCATTCATTTAGGACGGAGGTAGGTTTTCCGTCCCATTTCCTCATGTCCTCTCCCTGATCACATAGGTAAAACCACAGGGCATCTCGCGGTGCGTACCTTCTATATTCTCTCTCTTGGGCAGAAGACCGCTCACTCCTAATAGCTGAGACATTGGTCCTTACAAGTGGGGAGTAGGACATATACTCTTTGATTTGTTGGACATCCTGAGACAGTTTCTCCGCAGCCGAAAATACAAGCTTGTAGGGAGGAGGAGAGATTTTCTTCATATTGACAGAGTTGGCGAGCCACTTCCTCCACTGTTGGTGCCTCTTCATCCTTCCAGGACATTATTGCCAATGCATTGGCATAGGACGATGGTGCGCTCCGTACAAACTTCCGCCACATGGGTCATGTGCATTGGACTTCGTCTGGTTCTTTGGGTAATTGTGGGTTGTCCGGGTCATGATGAATCATCTCTAGCACAGCTAATTCTCTCAGATATTGGATACCTTTTTCCATGGTGGTCCACTTGCTTGATTGACAAGTAACATCTTCCTTAGAGGGGTACCTTTCCTTCACTCTTGACAGTAGTCGCCTCCAGAGGCTGATGGCTTGTGTCCCTCTTCCAATTGCCTTGTCAATGCCACCTTCCCTGGCAAGTGATCCCAGCTGCTTGGCTTCCCTACCTTCCGATTCCAAGCTATTAGCCCCATTGTCCCAGCATCGGAGGAGCCAGGTGATAATATGCTCACCTATACGGCGGCCAAAATCTTTTCGCATATCCCGCAGCTCACTCAAGGATAGGGACCGGGTTATTACCTCTGGTTCTGCCTCTTCCTCCTGTTCCTGTGATGACCCTAGTTCACCTTCATCCTTTGTTAAGTGAACTGATTTTTTTGTATATTTCTTTTTCTGTACGGGGGCAACTCATACTGGTGCAGGTTGGTCTGCTGGTTCAGTTGCAGTATCGCTCGCCGGGTTTTGGATAACCGCAGTGTCTGTCGCCGAGGTTTGGGTAGCATCAGTGCTTGTCAGTGGGGCTGGAGGGACCGCAGTGCCTGTCGTGAAAATCTGCGTGCCTACAATACTCCTTGCTGGACCTGGAGGGGTGCAGCACCCGTTGCTAAGGTTTGGGTGGCCGCAGTGCTCATTGTTTTGTTGTTAGGTCTAGAGACTTTCTCTTCCCCTTGAGGGTACTGAGTGGTGTCGAACAGGGCTCGATAGGCATGGGCCAGGCCCCAGCACTTTGCAGTGATTTGTATCTCTCTGGAGCTGCCAGGTGACAGCATACCTTTTCCAAATATTTTACTAGTTCTTCTGGATCCTGCACTTGTTCAGGGGTGAATTTCCAAAACATTGGAGGTGCCCACTTTTCTAGGTACTTGCCCATACTACCCCACACACCCTGCCATTCATAATTATCCAGCCTTGGGGCACATCTCTGGGTGATCTTCTTAAATAGCTGTTTAACCTTAAACGAGAGCTGAACCACATTCAGAAGCATGCTAATTCCTAGCAGTAGGGCTAGGACCATGCTAGTCCCAACACCCCAGGAGTATTGAAATTTTTCAAAGTTGTCAAACACCATTGTAACTGGACTGAAGGAGAAAGGAGAGGGGAAGAAAGGTACCCCATCCATAGACTTGCTTTCCAAGGAGGAAAGGTAAATTGTGTAATTATTAATAGTTTCCCACATATGGCTCCCGCAGTATAAAGGTGACAATGCTAAGTGCAAATACCGGATTAATCCCACAGCCGATGACTCTATCATACCATAAACCAGTGTTATACCATACATCAAAGCGAAAACCTTAATCCACCTCCCACGGATGATAAGCAGTAGAAGAGGAACTACATACAGCAAGCGAGGTGATACATAACAGAGCTTTAAAGGCCAGAGCAACAACTCTAAGAACACATAAATCAACATAATGAACGCTTAGAACAACTTTGTTTTAACAAGCTTTGGTCAGGTTTGTCATTATCTCAACCCTTCGTTCCCCACGTTGGGCGCCAAAATGGACTGTCGTGGTTTAACCCCAGCCAGCAACTAAGCACCATGCAGCCGCTCACTCACTCCCCCCCATCCAGTGGGATGGGGAGAAAATTGGGAAAAGAAGTAAACCTCCTGGGTTGAGATAAGAACGGTTTAATAGAACAGAAAAGAAGAAACTAATAATGATAATGATAACACTAATAAAATGACAACAGTAGTAATAAAAGGATTGGAATGTACAAATGATGCGCGGGGCAATAGCTCACCACCCGCCAACTGACACCCAGCTAGTTCCCGAGCGGCGATTTCCCGCCCCCACCCCCAGTTCCTATACTAGATGGGACGTCTCATGTTATGGAATACCCCATTGGCCACTTTGGGTCAGGTGCCCTGGTTGTGTCCTGTGCCAACTTCTTGTGCCCTGGCTGGGCATGAGAAGCTGAAAAATCCTTGACTATAGTCTAAACAATACTGAGCAACAACTTACAACATCAGTGTTATCAACATTCTTTGCATACTGAACTCAAAACATAGCACTGTACCAGCTACTAGGAAGACAGTTAACTCTATCCCAGCTGAAACCAGGACACTGTTCCACTAAAGCTTCCATTCTGTTCCCCAAAAAGCCTCCGTACTGGCTTCATATCTCAGAAGAAAAAGATTCTTGTTTGTCAGTATCTGAATTCAGTCTTATTTGAAGCCCCACAGAGAGCTTGCTCTTTTTCCAAGGCCTGGGAGTGAAAATAAACTGAGAAAAATCTATTTTCACTAACATTTTGTAACATTAATTAGAGCTATAATGAACTAAAGAATATGTCTGATGAATCTTTTGCAAGGCAGGTTTCAAGAACTGATCTATGCAGTCCAATTAGTTTGGACTGCTCCAGAGATTACCGTTCACCTATTCTTAAAATTCCCAAGTTCTTGTCATCATGTATCTCTGTAACATGCAAGACCTGAAATGAGTCCTTTATAGTTTTAGTTGCAAGAATCCTACTTTCTTCAGTTGAATGGCCTAGTTAACAAAACAAACATTTTTCAAGAGACTATTATGTTTCTCTGTAGTTAAATGTTTAACAATATATAAAGAATTAACATTTTAGTTAGCAAATCCAATGTAAGTTAGATACTAAATATATTAATATGTTTGGGAGCAATCCTGCCAAAAGTAATTTAAGCCAAAATTAAGTCAGTTACATATCAATGTACGGAAACTGTAAGGTGTGTATAAAGCAAATATGTACAGATAGTCCATGATAATGTGTTGTGGTGTTGGGATGAGTGTCTATTGTCAAGAAGCAGTTAATATCTGGTTGTAATGCCTTCAGAGCTGAATCTTACCGATATCAATTTATCTGAGGACAAGAAAATATATTGGCAGACATCAGCCCTGTAATGTAGACCTTGAAAATTGAGAGGCATCATTTGTTTCGTAAAAAGTAGGTGAAAAGACAAATAAAGACAAACTCATAGGCAAAACATCCTAATTTCTTAATAGATGCTGTCTTTCTAGTACATCTTTAGTACATCAGTTTCCATATACTGTTCCGCAACTCCACTGATCCTGACTGATCACAAGAGTAAACCAAACCACATAAAATATGTTCACCTGTCTTAGCCTGTATACTGAGGAACTCCAGTCCCTTTCCTATAAATTACCAGTCTTCTTTCACTGAGGGATGAGAATTTACACTTGGACCTGCAATTGTCTCCTAGATTATGAAAGTGAAAAATTCTGGGTTTTAAAGAGTGGGAAGATTATAGAAATAGTGGTAGAATGGTTCACTAAGACTATATTTAGTTTACTAAGACTTTCAATTACAAAAACATTGTAACAGTTCAATGTTTTGCAAACTACAATTAATTTGGAAGATCATCCTGGAATGATAAAGCTGCTTTTTGTTGCATTCATGAAAAAGTTTGGATTGGTCTAAGTTACAGCTGTCAACAAGCACTATCTTCTAGCTCTACTTGGCTAACTCTGAATTGCTAGGTGAATTAAATTAATTTCATTTTTCATCAGTACTGGCTCTTAGTTTTGCACTGGAACTTGATTTCAGTGTGTGGTGCAAACTACTAACTAGGACACAAGCAAAATGGATCCTCTTGCTACAGCAGTTGCTTCTCGTCAGACAATTCAGAGGAAGGTGGAAATTAGGTAGGGACTGTGCTAGGAACCAAGAAATCTTACACGAGTTCCAGTTTCGCTGGAACTGCTGCCCACTGCTGTTAATTCTGTCCTTTATTTTTTATAAAAGAAAGAGAATCCAGTACACTAGTATGACACAGTAATCGCTCCTATAGTCAAACACTGGAAGCTTTGCTAAATGTAGTGAGTTGACCATGGCCAACAGCCAAACAACCACACAGCCTCTCACTCAGTCCCCTCTCCTGTGGGACAGGGAAAAAATAGAAGGAAGACAAGATGACTCATGGTTGAGATAATGACAGTTTATTAGGGAAAGTAAAAGCTGTGCGTTTAAGGAAAGGAAAAAAAGGAATTCATTCACTGTTTCCCATTGGCAATCAGATGTTTAGCCATGGCCAGGAAATCAGAGCCTCAGCACACGTTAAGTTACTTGGGATAACAAATGCCATAACCACAAACATCTCTGCTTCCTCCTCTTTTGCCTGAGCTTTTATTGCTGAGCACAACATCATATGCTGTGCAAACACCGTTCATCAACAGCTAAAACACTGGTGTGCTGTCAACGCTGTTTTAGTCACAAATCCAATACCCTACAGGCTGCTATGAAGAAAATTAACTCCATTGCAGCCAGACCCAGTACACAGCTATAGTGTGCTTAAATCAAAACTGTTGTTATCTTGGGTCTCACGTTGAGTGACAAATTGACTGTGGTGGGTTGACCCCAGCCAACAACCAAACTCCCAGCCAGCCACTCTAGATCCTCTTCTGCAGGATGGGGAGAAAATCAAAGGGAGAAGACTCATGGATTGGGATAATGACAGTTTAATAAGGAAAGCAAAACCTGCACGTGCCAGCAAAGGAAAAAGAGGAATTAATTTACTACTTCCCATCGGCAGGCAGATATTTAGCCACTTCCTGGAAAGCAGGGCCTCAGCATGCATAATGGTTACTTAGAAGACAAATGCTATAATCACAAACATCCTCACTTCCTCCTCCTTTCCCTGACCATTTATTACTGAGCATGACATCATATGGTATGGAATATCTCTTTGGTCAATCTGGGTCAGCTGTCCAGGTTGTGTTCCCTCCCAGCTTCTTACATACCACTGTTTTGCACCAGGACGTGCTGGTCCGTGATGATCCCAGCAAGAAAGGCACTCAGACTCTGTAAGGTAACATTTAAAATGCTATTTATTAGAGTTAACACTATAAGAAGAGAAAAGCATAGATAATCTTATGTCCCTTTAGATGCTGGGAACTCCAAGTGGTGTAGCATCGAACAGGACTCTGACCCACATGCAGCATGCTGTGCAGACCCTGTCCATAGAGGAGACTCACACATTTAGGTCATTCAAGCTATTATAGGCTTTTCTTACAAGGAAACAACTCTATTCATCATTTCTGCTGGCAAACAGAAAGGATGGTCTCATGAGAAATTCTTGCTGCACTGTTAGATAAAGGCAAGGCCAGGCAGATGGCGTAATCGCAGCAAGCGGAGCTGCCTGAAAGCTCTTCTGTTACACTGAGCCGGTTGAGTTTATCCTGCAGCCAAAGGATTTGTGCAGCACAGCACAGGCCTAGGCCTACCCAGGTTAACTGTTATGTGGATCACTAAGTCCTCGATGTACAGTGGTCTCCCGGTCAGTATCACTACATTCCACCCCTTGATCCACATGCAATTTACCTTTCTTAAATATATTATAAGTTACAGATTATATTAGTAAGCAGTTCAGCTAATAGAAAGTTTCTTATATATAAGCTAGTCATTATGAATAATAATAGTACAAGGATAATGACAAGTAAAACAAATACTGGTTGTGAAAAATAACTGTAGAACAACAATGATATTAGGGCCAGCATAGTGCAGCACAGGCCTGGGCCTGCTCAGGTTAACTTATGTGCATCCCTAACTCCTTGATGTAAAATGGTCTTCTGGTCAAGACCACTACAACCCCCAGCCTACTCACTGAGGGGGCAAAGTGAGAAACAGAGAGCCTTGATGCTGTGCAAGCAATGTTCAGCACTAGCCAAAACGTTATCAATGCTGTTTTAGCCACAAATGCAAAGCACAGCAACATACCAGCTGCTATGAAGGAAGTTAACTCCATCCCAGCCAGACCCAGTAAAGTATGTATTTTAATATAATTTTTAATTTCAGAGCTACATATTTTTTTATCCACAGGACCTTGTCTTCCTTCAGTACATAGGATAGGTTATACTCTGGAAATAAATTGGTGTTAAACAGTAACTGAATCTGCTTCTGCTTCATTTGCTGCAAAACTCAATGTCTGGGACTACTGGAAAAGAGAACAGTTTTGTGATATGAAGCTCTTAAATCCCAAATAGGAGAACCTAAACAAATTTTAGAGTTGACTTTGTATCTGGCTGCAATGGTGGGTCAAATGCAGTTCAATGACTGGGATTTCTGAAGAGTCAGCACATCTGAAAGTTCCTTTCTTAGATAAGAAGCCTCAGAGAAAGCTAATGGTTGGTAATCAGAATGCTAGACTGAATCTTAAAACCATGTGTGCAGTTCATTCCTAAGTTATATACATTTCTCCTGGGTGATACAAGTAATTTCATTTCTCTTTTTTCTTGTTTTTCCACAAACAAAAAGGAATGTCATAAAAGAAAATCCTTTTTAAAGATTATGAATTGCTTTGGCAATAGAAATGATAAAACTCTTAGATTCCATAAGGATGACTATATACATGTCTGAAATTCTTGTCTAAAATAATCTTGCTTCCAGGTCACAGGAAAAATCTGTTCCAGCGTGGGCTCTTTCATGGGCTGCAGGGAATATCTGCTCCAGTGCCATGGAGCACCTCCTCCTCCTCCTTCTCTGACCTTGGTGTCCCCTCTGCTGTTTCTCATACTTTTTTTCCCTACTTCTCTCTCTGTCCAGCATTTTTGCCCTTTCTTAAATATGTTTTCACAGAGGCACCACCAACTCCACTGAAGAGCTCAGCTGTGGCCTGAAGTGGGACTGTTGCAGAGCCAGCTACAACTGGCCATGTCTGGCACAGGGCAGCCCCTGACCTCTTCCCACAGAGGCCACCCCTGCAGCCCCCCTGCTACCAAAACCTTGCTATCTGCACTCATTACAACCACGTTCATTTCATTGATGATCTGTGCTGTATATGGAGTTACAATGTGAGGAAAGCACTTAGCTACTATGTTAATAAAATAGTTCAGGACATTTTCTGCACCATTTTTAAGCATCAGAGTTAGTAATTTGTAAATGTCTTGGTATGCCTGTTGTGATGGGTTGACCCTGGCTGAATGCCAGGTGCCCACCAAAGCCATTCTATCACTCCCCCATCCTCAGCTGAACAGGGGAGAGAAAAATATAACAAAAAACTTGTGGGTCGAGATAAGGACAGGAGAGATCATTCACTAATTACCGTCATGGGCAAAACAGACTCAGTTTGGGAAAATTAACTCAATTTATTACAAATCAACCAGAGTAAGGTAATGAGAAATAAAACAAAATCTCAGAACACCTTCCCACCACCCCTCCCTTCTTCCTGGGCACAACTTCACTCCCGGATTTCTCCACCAAGCCCCCCCCCCAGCGGCACAGGGGGACAGGGATGGGGTTTACGGTCATCACATGTTATTTTCTGCTGCTTCACCTCCTCAGGGCGAGGGCTCATCACACTCTTCCCCTGCTCCAGCGTGGGGTCCCACCCACGGGAGACAGTCCTCCACGAACCTCTCCAACGTGAGCCCTTCCCACGGGCTGCAGTTCTTCATTAACTGCTCCAGCATGGGTCCATTCCACGGTGTGCAGTCCTTCAGGAGCACACTGCTCCAGCATGGGTCCCCCACGGGGTCACAAGTCCTGGCAGAAAACCTGCTCCGTGGGCTCCTCTCTCCACGGGTCCGCAGGTCCTGCCAGGAACCTGCTCCAGCGCGGGGTTCCCACGGGGTCACAGCCTCCTTCGGGAACCCACCTGCTCCGGCGTGGGGTCCTCCACAGGCTGCAGGTGGATATCTACTCCACCGTGGACCTCCCTGGACTGCAGGGGGATAGCCTGCCTCACCAGGGTCTTCACCACGGGCTGCAGGGGAATCTTCGCTCCAGCGCCTGGAGCATCTCCTCCCCCTCCTTCTTCACTGACCTTGGTGTCCGCAGGCTTGTTTCTCTTACATGTTCTCACTCCTCACTCCGGCAGCTGTTTCTCTCTGTCCCAACTTCTTTTTCCTTCTCAAAAATGTTATCACAGAGGCGTTACCACTATCACTGATTGGCTCGGCCTTGGCTGGTGGCAGGTCTGTCTTAGAGCTGTCTGGTATGGGCTTGCTCTCTCTCGAACACAGGGGAAGCTTCCAGCAGCTTCTTACAGAAACCACCCCTGTAACCCCCCCTGCTACCCAAACCTTGCCACACAAAACCAATACACCTGTCCACAGAGATCAACATGACCTAGTCTTCATCTCTGTTTTTGCAGCCCTATCTGATACTGAAATAGTAGGAGTTCAGTAGGAGTGAAATAAGAATGTAGCAATTATTTACCTTCAGGTCTGGATATTAGAGGATGCATATAATAACTGCACACAAAGTTTTACACAAGGTTCTAATAGAACAGCGGCAGCAGTTGTTGCCGAGTGCTGAGAAGAGTGAGAGGCTTGTGAGGTCCCCCGGAGGAGTCTGAGGGGGTTTCTGGGCACCCGGCACCCTTGGGCTCTATGTGTGGAGGGACCGGCCGGCAGGTGACACGTCTCGCTAGAGGGATGGAAGACAGTTAGGCGGTTCTGGCGGTCTCCGCGGTTAGTTCAAACCGCTAGAGAGCGTCAGCGACTAGGGCATAGCGTGGTAGTTCGCTTCTGCAAACAGGGAGCAGTGCAGCAGTTTGCGCAGAAGGGCGGCGCACTCTACCAGTTGTCGGGCTGCTGCCTGCTCTGCTCACCTGCAGCACCGATGGTCTCCCCAGATAGCTAGCTGCTAGCTGTACATGCCTGCCCAGCAGCTTGAGGCCTCCAGGGAATTAAAAAGGTATATTAAGCAGTGCTTTGAAATCATTGGAAGCATGGTGGCAGAGATTAGGTGAGGTCTGTGCTCTGCAGCAGCTGGGAACCATCTACCTAGCCAGGCTAGCCTGGGATGAGTGGAGGCAGCCACCCAGACAGAGATACCTATCAGGGAAGCTGCTGTCCAGGTGGAGGGCTGTAAAGTCTGTACCCCACACTCCTGGGTGGAGGAGGGTGGAAGCTCCACCTGAGCAAGGTGTGCTCTGGTGGATTCACTGAGGCAGTGGGTGGAGGAGCTGCAAGAGGAAGTCAGCAGGTTATGCTGTATTAGGGATGGGGAACAAGAAATAGAATACTATTTGAGGCATTGCAAGATGAAATATTAGGGCCCTGTGGCACTGATCTCCAAGGACTACCAGACAAAGAGCATCAACAGCAAACAGACAGCACCTTGGAGAAGGAGGCACCATGGTCTCTGGTGACCCATGGGAAAAGGATATCACTTCATCCCATTTCCTCATATGTACCAACCAGCAACAGGTGCAAAATCTTAGCAGTGGATGAAGCCAACGAGCAAGACACACAGGGAGAAACTGCACCAGTTGCACACACTAAAAGCTGCAAAAGGAAGTGGCGAGTGCTAGTAGTGGGTGACTCTCTGCTGAGATGAACCGAGACATCCATCTGCAGGCCTGATATACAGTCAAGGGAAGATTTTGCTGCTTGCCAGGAGCCAAGATCCAGGATGTCACAGAGAGACTGCCACAAGTGGTAAAAAGCACAGACTACTATCCCCTACTTTTCCATGTGGACACCAATGACATGGTAAAGCATAACCTGGGCAAGATCAAGCAGGACTTCAGAGCCCTGGGGGCACAAGTGAAGGGGACAGAAGCCCAAGTGATCTTGTCCTCTATCTTGCCAGTAAGGGATAGGGGTGTGGGCAGAAGTCGATGCATCATGCAGATCAACACCTGGCTTTGTGGCTGGTATCATCTCCAGGGCTTTGGTTTCTACAATCATGGGATGTCCTTCAATGAATACAGGTTATTGGGGAGACATGGGATCCACCTATCTAGAAGAGGAAGGAGAATCTTTGCTGGTAGATTGGCTGACTTAGTGAATCACATTTTAAACTAATGAACTTGGGAGATGGTGTCCAAAGCTTTGACACTTGTGTACTCACAAGCAACAGGGTGGATAAACACACCTAGCGGATTAGCAAGGAATGCCCCCCAACCCTCCAAAAAGGTTCCACCAAAATGGTGAGACAGTCAATGGTACCACTGAAGTGTCTCTATACCAGTGCATGCAGCATGGGTAACAAGCGGGAGGAGCTAGAAGCCGCTGTGCAGCTGGAAAGCTATGATCCGATTGCTATCACTGAAACTTGGTGGGATGAATCACATGACTGGAGCACTGCAATAGATGGCTATAAACTGTTCAGGAGGGACAGGCAAGGAAGTAGAGGTGGGGGAGTGAGGGTTGCCCTCTGCATAAAAAAATGGATTGATTGCACAAAGCTGTCCTTGAAAACCAGCAGTGCACAGGTTGAGAGCTTATGGGTGAAAATTAGTGACTAAGCCAACAAAAGAAACCTTGTAGTTGCTGTTTACTACAGGCTGCCCGATCAAGGGGAGCCTGTTGATGAAGAATTTTAACTTCAACTACAGGAAGCATCATGCCTGCAGGCCCTGATCCTGCTGGGGGACTTCAATCACCCTGGCATCTGCTGGAAAAGCAGTACAGCAAGCTGCAAGCAGTCCAGGAGACTCTTGGAGAACATAGAGGATAACTTCCTAATCCAGGTGATAGACAGCCCAACCAGAGGAGAAGCGTTACTGGACCTGTTGCTTACTAATGCAGAGGAACTTACTGTAGAGGACAAGACTGGCTGTAGCATGCCCTGGTGGAATTAATAGTCTTGAGGGATATAGGCTGGGTGAGAAGTATAGTCAGGACCCTAAAACTTAGGAAAGTGAACTTTCAGTTGTTTAAGGAATTAGTGGGTGGAAACCCCTGGTAAACTGCCCTCAGGGATAAAGGAGCAGAACAGAGCTGGCAGCTCTTTAAGGACATTTTTCTTGGAGCACAAGAGCTCTTGATTCCCACATGTAAGAAATCAGGTAAGGAAGGCAGGAGACCAGCATGGCTGAGTAAGGACATCCTGGTCAAACTAAAGTGTAAGAAGGAAATGCACAGGCAGTGGAACCAGGGACATGCATCCTGGGAAGAATATAGGGACGCTGCCCAGATGTGTAGGGGTGGGCTCAGGAAAGCTAAGGCACAGCTGGAGCTGAATTTGGCAAGGGATGTGAAGAATCATAAGAAGGGTTTCTACAGGTACATTGGTCAGAAAAGGAAGACAAAAAAATTTGTAAGACCCCCCCAATAAATGAGACAGGGGATCTGGTGACAATAGACATGGAGAAGGCTGAGGTACTCAACAATTTTTTTGCTTCCATTTTCACTGGCAATCTCTCTTCCCACATCTCTCAAGCCCCTGAACCTCAGTGCAGGGACTGGGGGAATGAAGTCCCTCCCATCATAGGAGAAGATCAGGTTCGAGACCACCTGAGGAACCTGAACATACACAAGTCCATGGAACCCAACAAGATACATCCCAGGGTCCTGAGTAAATTGGCTGATATAGTTTCCAAGCCACTCTCCATGATATCTGAAAAGTCATGGCAGTCAGGCAAAGTCTCCAGTAACTGGAAAGATGGAAACATCACACCCATTTTTTTAAAAAGGGTAAAAAGGAGGACCCTGGGAACAACTGACCATTCATCCTTACCTCTGTACCTGGTAAGATCATGGAAGACATGTCAAAGCATATGGAAGACGGGGAGGTGATGAGAGACAGCCAACATGGCTTCCCGAAGGGCAAATCATGCCTCACTAGTCTAGTGGCCTTCTACAATGGAGTGACTGTGTTGGATAAGGGAAGAGCTAAGGATGTCATCTACCTGGACTTCTGTAAGGCCTTTGATACGGTGCAGTTGACATGCCTGAGGGATGGAATGCCATCCAGAGGGACCTTGTGTCATGACCCAGGCTGGACAGACCAGTCGTGGTGAATTCAGAATTCCCTCGGGCTAAATTAAGGTGAAACAACACCAAACGATCAGTTAAAGATTTTATTCATGGCAGAAGCAAACTGAACTTGGAAGGCGTTAACAGTAGGTGGCGTGGTTTCTCTCAACAGGAATTGGCATGAAATTAGCTCAGTAAACCATGTAATCCAGGGTAACCATATACATCAATTCTGGGAAGAAGGAGATCCCTCCCGATGAGTCACGAGGCTCAGAGTGGACCCCCTTGCTTTCTAGACTCCTTCTCAGACAAGGGCCCAGGGGTGGCTGGATCCACGCCTAGTCTCAGATTTGGTCAGTGGTTTTATGTCGTAAAGGGATGAGGTGTAGGGATTATGAAAAAAGAAAGAGAGAGCAAGACAGAGAGAGAAAAAGGAAAAGAGGAAGATTTCACTGGTCCTGGATCCAGTGTTGGTTCAGTCAGCCTAGGGGTCCAGTCAGCCTAAGGGTCTAGTTCCAGTAGGCACGCACACCTGGGGCTTCAGTTTGTGTCCTTTTATCATCCTTGCCCCTCCTTCAGGCAAGCACTCGAACTCATTAGGCTAATTAGGTGCATGCACGGTTTGTGCTTCCAGAACCTTCAGGAAATGGATTGGTGGGCTTGGGGGTCATTTGGGGAGTAGCTTCTCCTTCCCTGCAGGCGTGACCATTGTTTGATCTTTAGCCATACATGGTGAGTTGCCCTGCTCACCATATCAGAGCACGGAGCTGCCGTACCCTCTGGCAGGCCCTCCCTGTCCTGTTGCTGATGTACTGTGCTGATTGGCTTCTTTTCACCTGTGATTCGTTGTTATGCAGAGTACGTCATTATACACAACTTGCCCCACCACAGTATTCAGTTGGGGTCAGCTGTCCCAGCTGTGTCCCCTCCCAACTTCTTGTGCATCCCCAGCCTACTCGCTGGTGGGGCGGTATGAGGAGCAGAAAAGGCCGTGACTCTGTGTAAGCACTGCTCAGCAATAACGAAACCATCCTATACTAGATGGGACGTCACATGGTATGGAATACCCCGTTGGCCACTTTGGGTCAGGTGCCCTGGCTGTGCCCTGTGCCAACTTCTTGTGCCCCTCCAGCTTTCTCACTGGCTGGGCATGAGAAGCTGAAAAATCCTTGACTTTAGACTAAACATTACCTAGCACCAACTGAAAACATCAGTGTTATCAACATTCTTCTCATACTGAACTCAAAACATAGCACTGCACCAGCTACTAGGAAGACAATTAACTCTATCCCAGCTGAAACCAGTATAGAAGTGAAAGTATTTGCTAACTATTTTACTGTTATTTACCTCTTGAGTCTTCCCAGAACATTTTTCTTTTTATTCCCCCTTATCCAGTCAAAAAATTGGATGTGTGATTATATGATCTAAATGGTTTCTTATTCTTCATAGTTGATTAAGTCCATTAAGTTGTTTATCTCTGCGTTCGCATAGCTGTAGAAAAATTTTATATTTAAAATAATGTATCTTAGTAGATAGATACACTAAGAATCTGTTAATTTATTTAGTTATAGCTAAATATTGCAGAATAATGTACTGGATGCTCTGTGGAAGCATGTAAGCTGGATTCCTGAGGTTTGAGCATGAAACAAGCCATATGCCCAATGACTCAACACAGTATTTACAAGCTAACTTGAATTATTCAGCACTACTTTTTTTTTCCATAGCCTTTCATGTCCCCTCGATACCCTGGAGGTCCAAGGCCACCTTTAAGAATACCAAATCAGGTAAGAATTTATCACTGATGCACATTTGTGTTCCAGGGGCATGGTACAGTACTGAGAACAGGGAATGTTCTCTTGTTGGCTAACAATTTCTCTGACATACAAAACTCACTTAGTTTGTCTCTACCCCATTTTGTCTTACCATTAAATGGTTATTTTGATATGGTGTGTGATAAGACACACCACTCTCAGCTCACTTTCCGATGCTTAGTGTCTACACCTCAAAATTTATTGTGTATTAAGCCTGTCTACAAAGGGAGTATATAGTTGTCTTGTGCAGTGCTTCATTAACCTTAGCCAATCGGTGCTGTCTTCTCTGAGAAGGCAGCAGAATGTCTCCATGGTTATTATATTCTGTAAACTTTCCTAACCACATGAAGCAGTTAGCACCGAGATTTTTTTGAATAAATTATGCATAAAATGCATCACTCCCTTCTATTCCTTGTTAGATGTGTAAAGTATTTTTATTTTGCAGTTATGGAAATTATTGGTGAGGTAAAGATATCATAAAGTACACTATGCCTCTTACAGAATGAGTAATGAGCTGCTGTTTGTCAGCAGAGACCTTTATTGGCCTATCTGTGAAAAGATGGTTCTAGAAGCAGATAACTTTTGCATTTTTACAAATTTTTATATTTTTGTTCTCCTTAGTGTAGATAGATGAGGAGAACACAGCAGTTAGCAAATAAAAAGTTAGAAATAAGCAGATGGAAATTATCAGCTGAGCTCTGAAAGTGAAACTGAGTCAATTAAAAGATTGGGAAAGGTTAATAGGAGAGCTGGAAGAGGGTTTTTTTGTGCAGCTTAGACTTCCAGGACTGCTTTTCTTGTGGTCACACCTTGATGAGGAGACTCTTTTGCTCCAACCTCAGTTCTGGCTATTGTTTATGTCTATATGGCACAATGTCAACAAAATGATCTTGAGCACTGGCACAACATTGACAAAAAGTTGAAGTTTAAATTTTAGTGAACTTGACACATCAGGTTGCAAGACTTCTTCAAATGTTCCTCTTGATGTTTGAGAGCAGGTTAAGTTATCTATAGCATAGCTACTTTCTCACAAGGCAAATAGGTGACTTAACATTCCTGAAGTGATCATCAATGGACATTATAAGAATGCAATATTAGGGCTTTAGTTCAATATTTGTTATAGATATACTGTAGCTAAGTATCAGATATCTTCCTTCTTTTTGCACTTTTCAATAATGCTAGCCAAAGATACGCAAGCGTTTGGCTTTCACTTTTTTTATTTCTCTTTCTACGTTTCTGAATTGTATAAATACTGGCAGGTAAAAACTGGATGTGGTAAATGCTATAAAAGCGCTACCAACCTGCTGTCGTGGTTTAACCCCAGCCAGCAACTAAGCACCACGCACCCGCTCACTCACTCACTCCCCTCCCCCCCACACCCAGTGGGATGGGGGAGAAAATCAGGAAAAGAAGTAAAACTCATGGGTTGAGATAAGAACGGTTTAATAGAATATAAAAAGAAGAAACCAATAATGATAACACTAATAAAGTGACAGCAGTAATGATAAAAGGATTGGAATATACAAATGATGCACAGTGCAATTGCTCACCACCCACCAATCGACGCCCAGCTAGTCCCCGAGCGGTGATCCCCCCGGCCCCACTCCCCCTAGTTTATATACTAAATGTGACGTCACATAGTATGGAATATCCCATTGGCCAGTTTGGGTCAGCTGCCCTGGCTGTGTCCCCTCCCAACTTCTTGTGCCCCTCCAGCTTTCTCACTGGCTGGGCATCAGAAGCTGAAAAATCCTTGACTTAGTCAAACATTACTCAGCGACAACTGAAAACATCAGTGTTATCAACATTCTTCTCATACTGAACTCAAAACATAGCACTGTACCAGCTACTAGGAAGGCAATTAACTCTTTCCCAGCTGAAACCAGGACACCTGCATTTTTAGTTTCAGAACTATTTTTCAGCTATTTTTGTCTATACATTAAATTATTTTCAGATTACAGCTGTAACATAATCTTAGTGAATTACAGCTCTTGCAATTCATTTACATTGTACTGCATTCATGAATTATTGCTTTTGGCAATGCTGCCATACTGTAAGTTACAGTATATATGGGCAGTGTGTGAAAGTAATAAACTATTGTAATGCAGCTTTAATGTTGACATTTTGATTACATGAAAGTCAGCAAAAATCAGAGTTAAAGTTCCCACTGTAATATAATTCTATCCCTTAATTCATTGCAGTAGGGATTATATTACTTATGCAAGGAAGTGTAACAAAGGGCATGTGTACATAGCACAGTGCAGTGCTGTGTAAGGATATCTGAGATGATAGTTTTAAGCTTTTTAGCAAAGGAAGTTAGCATATACTGAGTATCACACTAATGCACCTAAAGTGCCTCTAGTACTCAGTCATCTAGTCCTACAAGAGCATCTGCTCTTGGCAATGCATTGTGCTGTGCAGTTTTCTTGAAAAGTAATATGATACATTGGAAAGGAACTGCAGTCTCTTATGTAACTATCCACACTAATTACTACATGAGTTAAGTCTTCAGTCAAATAGGCTTCAGCAGTTCCTCCCTCCTTGCCCTTATTTATCACCTGTCATCTCTGACAGAAATGAACACTTCTTGCTTCACTAGAATTTGGAACTTCTCCGAGTATTTCATGCGTTGTTCTTGCATATTGTCCTGACTTAGAGCCACTGAAGTAAATATAAAACTCTGATTTAAATTATGTAGTCTCAGATTAATATATATTCCACAAATACTACAATAGAATACCTTTTGAGTAGATGTTAAAATGAGGTAACAATGTAGATCTTAATTTTGAATTTCCTACCTCTTGTGGAAATAAACCTTGGAATATTTGCAGATGGTTCCCCTTTGTATATGTCCCAAAATACAACAGTATTTCCAAGCCAAGAGTAAATGAACTGTTCCCTCAGTAAGCAATAACTGTATTGCCCGAGTAGATTACTTTCATAATACCAGATATATTTACTCCAGTGTCGTGGTTTCACCCCAGCCAGCAACTAAGCACCATGCAGCCGCTCACTCACTCCCCCCCCACCCAGTGGGATGGGGGAGAAAATTGGGAAAAGAAGTAAAACTCGTGGGTTGAGATAAGAACGGTTTAATAGAACAGAAAAGAAGAAACTAATAATGATAATGATAACACTAATAAAGTGACAGCAGTAATAATAAAAGGATTGGAATATACAAATGATGCACAGTGCAATTGTTCACCACCTGCCGATCGACACCAGTTAGTCCCCGAGCAGCGATGCCCCCACCCCCACTACCCCCAGTTTATATACTAGATGGGACGTCACATGGTATGGAATACCCCGTTGGCCACTTGGGGTCAGCTACCTGTCATGACCCAGACTGGACAGACCAGGGAGTCCGTGTGTTTAATTCAAAATTCCCGTGGGCTAAATTATGGTGAAACGACACCAAACCGATCAGTTAAAGATTTTATTCATGGCAGAAGCAAACTGAACTGGGGAGGCATGGGAGAAGGTGTCAGGGTTTCTTACAACAGGAATTGGCATAAGACTACTTCTGTGAACTGTGTAACCCAGGGTAACCATATACATCAATTCAGGGAAAAAGGAGATCCCTCCCGTCGAGTCACAAGGTCCAGAGCAGACCCCCTTGCCTTCTAGACTCCTTCTCAGACAAGGGCCCAGGGGTGGCTGGATCCACGCCTAGTCTCAGATTTGGTCAGTGGTTTTATGTCGTAAAGGGACGAGGTATAGGGATTATGAAAAAAGAAAGAGAAAGAGAGAGCAAGACAGAGAGAGAAAAAGGAAAAGAGGAAGATTTCACTGGTCCTGGATCCAGTGTTGGTTCAGTCAGCCTAGGGGTCCAGTCAGCCTAAGGGTCTAGTTCCAGTAGGCACGCACACCTGGGGCTTCAGTTTGTGTCCTTTTATCATCCTTGCCCCTCCTTCTGGAAGGGCACCTGAACTCATTAGGCTAATGAGCAGTTTGTGAGCCTTTGGGCTTGGGGGTCCTTTGTGGAGTAACTTCACCTTCCCTGTAGACATGGCCATTGTTTGATCTTTGTATCAGAACAGGGATCTGTGCACCCTCCAGCACACCCTCCCCCTCCTGTTGCTGATGTCTGAGCTGATGGGTTTTGCACCTTAGTTCCTTGCTGTGCAGGGTTTGTCTTTAAGCAGAACTTGCCCCACCAAAACGTTTGAGACATTAACTCTTTCAGTCTCTCACACTGCCCTGGCTGTGTCCTGTCCCAACTTCTTGTGTCCCTCCAGCTTTCTCACTGGCTGGGCATCAGAAGCTGAAAAATCCTTGACTATAGTCTAAACATTACTTAGCAACAACTGAAAACATCAGTGTTATCAACATTCTTCTCATACCTAACTCAAAAACATAGCACTATACCAGCTACTAGGAAGACAATTAACTCTATCCCAGCTGAAACCAGGATATCCAGACACATTTTTACTGAAAATGTGGTGTTGTTCTGAAATGTTATATAGCAATTTATGGATCAGCTTCAAAGATCCATTTATAAGAACATTTTTCTAGTTGACTAAACTATAGGTAAGAGACTGTAGAAATTAGCCTTAGACCTAAAGGTTACTATAAACTCAAAGGGCAAATAAAAAACTGGGGATTTTAAAAAAAATATGTCTGATTTGGACCAGAGGTGAGGTAACAACATGATAGATCTTCATGCTTGAAGGCAAGATTTAGGATCAAGTTTTGTGACTCTTGTACTACTCTTCTATAGATTGATAATAAGCTTATTTTAGCGTTGATGTCCTTCAAGAGTAAGGCAGAGTGGCAACTAAAATAAGGATAAATTACCAAGTAACCAAGAAATAGGTAATGTTCTGAGGTTAAAAAAATAGGTAAGGTAAATTAAAGGAAGAATTGGGGGAAAAAGAAAGAAAATTTGTCAGGAGTATATTTTGGAGATTATTTATACATGATTCCATGAAAGCCCATGATTTTTTTTTGTGCAAATCCATAATCAGGGTCTTAGGCATTTAGGAGAGTTAACTCTTCCAGATTGCTCCTGATTCGGAAGAAACATCTGAGAATTAAAAACGAAATGCCTGTATTATGTGTTTAACACAAATTATAGTGTATTATCTCCTTTTAATACTCTTTCTATGTCTGCAGGCACTTGGAGGTGTCCCAGGAAGTCAGCCATTATTGCCTAGTGGGATGGACCCAACACGGCAGCAAGGTGAAGCATGAAATAATTATTTGGAATGTTGAAAAGGACTGTGATCTCAAACTTGTGTCTTTATGTTTCAAAGCTTACTGCAACTTTGTAAGCTCTTTGTTAAACTAAAGGATTATTTGTTAAAGTTGTTTTAGAAGGTGCTTGTATATTGCATAGCTGTTCAAGTTGCATAATTTTCTTTCCAGGGCATCCAAACATGGGTGGGCCAATGCAGAGAATGACTCCTCCAAGAGGAATGGTTCCTTTAGGACCACAGGTACCTTTCATGGATATATATCTCTTTTTATTGACAGGATCTGTACTTATACTATATTACTCTGGCTTTCTGCGAGTTGAAGATAGAATGTGCCAGGACCTGTTCTTCTAATCCCATTTAAAAATAAATTTTATCTCTTTTATAGAATTAATTCTGAGTTGCAGCTGTACAAAGTCTCAAATTCAAGAATAAATTATTTTAAATAACAGTTGACATTAAAACTTTCTTAAGTAAGTTGCTTGTTTCAGAAAAGTTATGTTTGTCCCCCAGACAGTGTATGTTATAACTAAAGGCTAAGAGGAGCTCAAGGCTAAAGGAGCTCAAGGACTGAGTAGGTGTTTCCTTATCCTCCCAACCTAATTGATTGCACTGTTTAGGAGGGAAGAATTAATCTAATACAATTAAGTTAGTCAAACTCTTTGTAGTAAAAAATCCCAAAAATATTCTTTAAAGATTTTTCTTCATCCACTATTGATCTAGATTTTTGTTGAGTGACAGAGAGATTTTAATGTAAAATTTGAAGTTCACGCTGCCATTTCTCCTCCTTATCAATCATAAGCATCTCTCTAGCTCTGTTTTCAAGGAGCGAAGCAACCTTGAATTGCAATAATCAGCCTGCTGCCTTGCTGCACAGGCAGTAAATGGGAAACCCTTAATGTGCTGGTATAGAAATGCTTCTTCAAATATAGCATTTATATGTTTGTTTCCCAACTGATATAAACTATTACCAGTAGAAATACTTTGATGCCTATATGATTGTGTCATATAATTATGTCAATATAAACCATGACTGTAAACAATTTTATTCAGTGTAAAGACATACATAGTGTGACTTAAGTCCTCCAAACCCAGAAAAGTTACCTCAGTTTTATATTTTGTGATTCTAGACTGTTTCAAACTAAATAACTTGAAGGAAGAAGTGGTATACAGTTGTAAATGCCTGAGTCTTTGAAAAGCTCCAAAGGCTTTGGTTCAGGCTCTTTCAAGCTGCAGTTATGCCAGCTGAACAGGCTGCTACCTACAATCTGTGACTGGCTACTTATTCCAAGTCCCCTCTGCTGGTGAGCTTCTCACATGCTCCCTAATGCATTCTAGTCAAAAACAATTGGGTTATCTTAAATATTTAAAAAATAAGTCTTGGCTAATCTGGCTCATTTTGACCACCAGAAGTTAGGGAGCACTCTTATGAACAACTCAACCACCAGATAAACAGTGGAGATGGTGACTTGGATTAAAAAGTTGTAAGCAAAAAATTAGGGCAATAACTTCTGCAGAGAGCATAGCTGCAGCTGAAGGAACCTATGTATCAGTAGCCTTAATGAAAATACTTTATGACCAAGAAGTACATTTGAGTAGAATTCTTCTAGCCCTGCAGGATTCCATAAAGATCTTTAACCCAGGTCCTCACAAATGATTCTTGAACTAAAGTAAAGAGGGGAGATACCAGACAGACCAAATAAGGAGAATGGGTCAGCCCTCCAAATCAAGATGTGAAAATGAAATAAAATAGATACAGAACTACTGTTTTGTTACAGTAAGACTGTCCTCTTCCAGATCCAGTAGTGCCAACTGAAGATGTTACTATGCCTAGCTGCTTTGGCTACCCACCAGTTACTGCCCTACAGTTCTGACAGAGGAGTTGCTACTGTGAGCATCCTCTAATCTATACCAGGCAAAATTATCTAGGATAACTCAGGTTAAACAGGTGGTTTGAGTTAATCTGGCTGACTTTTGCCTGAGCATGCACACCAATCAGTCTGCCAGCACTACAAAAAAAGGCAGGAATGAGTAGTGCTTGATGAATAGCTGCTATGAATCTTCAGATGGCACAGCTGGATCTAGAAGATGACATCAGTTTGCAGCCTTTGGACGTATTATTGCAAACCACCTATCTATGGGACACCTTTGGGAGTTTCTAATAATGAAAGAAATTATAAGTGTGGGGGCTTTGTTTGCAGCAACAGAACATCCTCTCATAGTTCTAGATCAGTTCTAGGTAACTGATATGTCTCGTATCACTCAATGTATATACAGCATCAGACCAATACTTTGAATCTTGTTGGAGTTCTCCCAGGTCTTCATGATTTCATTTTGACATGGGTTTGTGAATTTGACCAATATAGAGAACACCCATACCCATAAACTTGAGTCATAGTTTATAGTATAAGTAGTTTATAGTATAAGTAGAGTGTATTAGTTCTAGTATTGGAAAATAGCAACAATAATTTAGGATTTTTTTTAAAGTAAATAATTCCCCCCCCCAAAGTGCACAGCTGTTCATTTTAGAGAATATGCTATTATCCATTCCTTTGGAATATCAGAAAAATTTAGCAGGATTAACAGACATTACAGAGTAAATTATGTTTGTGAGGTGAGATAAATTGCTCTGCATTCATTTAAATTAAAATAGATATAATTTAATTTTTCATATAAATAGTACAGTTGCTAGGGTTTTGCCATAATATTATCAAAGCACAAACTGATTTTATAGGCCTTGGGCAATATGTTTATTACCATTGTTATGACATTCATTATCATATTAAATAATTTTCATATTAGTTACCTTAGATTTATTAGAATAGACTGATTAGAAGATAAATGTAATGGCTATTTTATATTTTATAAAAGTGATATCACGTGGTGTAATTTCATGCAAGCATTTATTGATACACTGTTCATTAACAAAATCTAATTTAAAATAATTTTATTTACATTTTTATAATGTAGAAATCTCAGAACAGTCCAGATTTCTTATTTTGATTGAGCTTCCTTGGTTTAAAAGTTGAATACATTATAAAACCTGCCCCTCACTGGCCATTGACTTGATCTCTATATGTGTAAATAATTCCTCCTGAAACAACTGACATTTTAAGTATTCTTAGCGTGTTTATATTGTTTGAGTAGTACATGTAGTTCTTTTTCCTTGGGAATAACATTATTATTTTTTTAAGTCAACAATGGAAACTCCTGAGAGAATTAATTACATTGGCCTATCTAGTTGGCAATTATGTAGGGATATCACTAACCTGCTGTCCTTTCTTTCCCCCTCCTCTTTGGTTTTGTTTTTTTGTTTTGTGGTAGTCTGACCCTTGGTTATCATTGCAGAACTATGGAGGTGCAATGAGACCCCCGCTGAATGCTTTAGGTGGCCCAGGGATGCCTGGAATGAACATGTAAGCGTAATAATAAAATCTTATATTTAGAAAAAAACATTATTTCAATTGAAAAAGTAACATTTGATAAACATAAGACAAGGGAGAACATGCTTTGGTTAGTAAACATGCTTTGATGGATAATAACTGCAATTAAAAGAAGTGAACCAACAGCGATTCTTCTGCACACATCTCTTACAGGCTCTTTTGTTTTCCTTCCAAGTCTGTACAAATACTGAGTTTCTTTTACAGATCAAAATTCAAATATTGGTAATATTTTGTCAGTATAGTCACTGATATTTCCTTGTATGTGTTTTTTAATGACATTGTTTTCCTTTTTTTTTTCTGATTATTTTGCCAAGAATAGTACAAGTATGCTTCTTTTCTGCAAAATAAATACATTATTTTAGCAAAATAAAACCATTGTCTATATTTATAAAAAGGACACGTATTTGAAAAAAAGAGTGTGGATGATTTCCCCTCTGTTGCTGTTTTTATTTCTGTAACTACATTTCCACTCTAACTGGATAGAACAGTATTACAGATATAAGTTCTTCAGTATTTCTGTGTACTTCTCAGGCTGGTTTGTCAATTAGTGTAAATTGGCTGAGTTCAGTTAAGCTATATGAATTTATTCCAGGTGCGGTCATTGGAATGCATTATTCCTTTTATACCTGTAGAGACACACACCCTTCCTAAGCATGTAGAAAAATTTCAGATGTAAAATTACTGTATCTACAGTAGACTAGATTTAAACTAAGGATTCTAGGATAGCAAATAGCCCAAAATGAGGAATCTTCTGCAGTTATGATAAATCCTTTGCTCACTAAGAGATATTTCTATGATTAGCAAGCCTGGGAAAAAAATAAGGTGCTCCTTGCATTATTTAGATTTCTCTCTTAAGCGATTCAGAAATTTTAAGGGGCTGTTATAATTACATTCAACATAACACAGGCCAGAGGTTATCAAGTGATTCTTATATCTTGGCCCTGCCTCCACATAAATTACTACACTGGTTTTTAACCAGCATTTTGCAATCCCTGGCTGGTCACAGAAGGCAGCATGTCAGTCAGGATATCAAGACACAGAAATGATATTACAGTTTAAAGCAGAGAACATTTTATTTTCTTACTCCTTTTACAACTTTGTCTTTCAAGAATGAGTTTGCAGCAGATCAACACAGAAAACAGTCAAGATTTATATATGCTTGTTATCACTATATTATTGATATTAATTTTTACTCTTATTTTTCAATTTTACTTTATGTTTATAGGCTCATATACATAAGCAGGAGAGGATAATTTTCATTTCAAATAAAGTTACCAACCTGAAAAAGTAAAAGAGGTACTGAGTTTTAGAAAAATATCTAATCCAACATATCCTTACTTTATTCTGATTTCCAGATAAAACTTGAATTCTTGAAGCAAATAAAATCTAAAGTTGGTTGTTACTCTATCATAGACAGCATATATTGGATTCAAGACAATTCTAGGAGCCTTCCCAAGGGTAGGCATTTCTTCTTTTAAATAGAATCAATGTAGAAAAAATATTTAAATATTTGACATTCAGTGCGAGTATATAAGCAGTACATAGATTGTCCTCAGAAGGAGATTTTATGATAGAAAAAGGAAATACAACTTCCTAAAATAAAATGTTGTATAAGTAAAAATCAAGATAGGTAAGATATTTTGAGGATAGTTATCCACATAAATCGGTATTTACATAAAATGTTGGCAAATGGGTTCCTGGATGAAAAAAAGAACTCCTTCTCTGCCAGAAAGAAGAATATGGTTATGGGTTGAAATACTAATATTTCATTATTGCAGAATTTAAGCAGCACATTTCATCTTGCATTGAATCAGTAAATGTACATGTTCTTTTAATTCAGTAATGTGGGAAAGTGCATTATTCTTTGAACTTGTGTGTTCTGTTGAAGGGGATACCATGAACTGCAGTCTTTTACTCAGGAAATTCATGAGCTTTGAGACAGTGTATGATTTCTTCTGAGAGCAATATTAAATAAAGTAGTAATTATGAAGTAGGTAACCATAGCTATCTCTATGTCTATCAATCAGGCATATGCTGCACTCCTTTACATTTCTTACAAACTCATCTTTACTCCAGTTCAGCTGGAAGTGGGAACAGAATACTGTTTCTTGTTTTCGAACAGGACTTCACACTGTCCCTTGCCATATAATGCACATTAAAGGCTTAAGAGAGTCCAAGGTGCTAATGTTGGAATATTATGCTGGAGCATATATTGATCTGTGTTATATGCTGAATTACAGACCTTTGTAAGGAGTTCCATTATTGCATGCCTTCTATGTGAATAATTTTTTAGAACTTTTTTTTTACTGTCAAAAAATATTTTTTCCTCTTTCAAATGGAGTAACATACACTGTGGTTTGGGTTTCTTTTAACTGTATTTCCAGGACATCAGTTTGATTTCTTACTGTAAAGTTATTGCTGTCAAATTTGTCTGAAATCTGATAATACTGAAGTCCTTATACTGTGAAATCTTAGTAAAGACTTGTCTGATCAATTCCAATATTCAAAATCAGTCAGAGTGCATCTAAGGATAACCCATGGGCAATAAATGGACTCAAATATGTTAGAATTCATACTTTGTACATCAAATAAATTGTAAGGGATAATATAATGCTAAGAAATATCAGTCACATAGTACTTGCATTTCTATAAAAGATAACTTCCTTATTGCCTTATGTATTGTGCATATTCATTTACATTTGTCTTCACATAGACGTATCTTTTTCTTACATTAAAATTTTCCTGTGTTTTATTCAATGATTTTGGATTTTTGGCTATGTTAAAATATAAAAATATGTGTACTCTACAAAAACAGTTGTCATGTTAAAATCCAGCTTTTTCTCCCATGAAAGATCTAAAGGAAGCCATTCTGGTTAAGAGCAAAATATCTGCCAAATATAATTTTACATTTTTCTGGATGAAAAAGTATCCTTTATTGTTAAAAATGGCAACAACCAGCCTGAGAGGTCATAGACGGTATTTCAATCCAGGAGCATATACATAATAAATTTAGTTGTATTAGGTGTATGTGGCAAGGTTTCAGTAGCAGGAGGGGAGCTGTGGGAGGGGGGCTGCAGGGGTGGCCTCTGTGGGAAGAGGTCAGGGGCTGCCCTGTGCCAGACATGGCCAGTTCCAGCTGGCTCCGCAACAGCCCCACATCAGGCCACAGCTGAGCTCTTCAGTGGAGTTGGTGGTGCCTTTGTGAAAACATATTTAAGAAAGGGCAAAACCACCACACAGTTGGGGGGGGGGGGGGGGGGGGGAAGAGGAGGAGGAGAAGAAGAAGAAGAAGAAGGAGAAGAAGAAGAAGGAGAAGGAGAAGAAGGAGAAGAAGGAGAAGAAGGAGAAGGAGAAGAAGGAGAAGAAGAAGAAGGAGAAGAAGGAGAAGAAGAAGAAGAAGAAGAAGAAGAAGAAGAAGAAGAAGAAGAAGAAGAAGAAAGACTGAGAAACAGCAGAGGGAACACTGAGGTAAGAGAAGAAGGAGGGGGAGGAGGTGCTCCATGGCACCAGAGCAAATATCCACCCTGCAGCCCATAGAGGACCCCACACCAGAGCAGGTGGGAAGTTAGCAGGAGGACTCAGGAAGAAAGGAGTGAAGTTTGAGCCTGGGAAAGGGGAGGAGGTGTTGTTTTAATTTTTGTCTTTGTTTCTCACTACCCGAATCTATTTTGATTGGCAAAAAAAAAAAATTAATTTTTCCAAGTTGAATCTGTTTTTCCCATGACAGTAACTGGTAAGCAATCTCCCTATCTTTATCTCAACCCAAGAGCTTTTGCATACTATTTGAAGCAAATACAAAAGCAAATTGATGACTGGCCAGTTTTTATTGCTGAGCATGACATTATATGACATGGAACATCCCCTTTGACCAATTTGGGTCAGCTGTCCTGGCTATGTCCCCCCTCAACTGCTTGCCCACCCCCAGCCTACTCACTGGGGGGCAGAGTGAGAAGAAAAAGAGAAAGCCTTGATGCTGTGTAAGCAGTGTTCAGCAATAACCAGAACATTGGTGTGTTATCAACACTGTTTTATCCACAAATGCAAAGCACGGCATAATACGGGTTGCTATGAAGAAAGTTAACTCCATCCTGGCCAGACCCAGTACACAAAAAGATCTTCTCCAACACTTTTGCATTTCCAACCTTCCAAAAATAATGCCAGCAGCTGTATTGGGTGTATACGGCAAGGGTGGGTTTTTTTTGGGGGGGGGGGTGCTGCAGTGGTGAATCACCCCACTGCAGGCTAAAGCTGATTTAATCAGCAAAGCCTGTGGCACCTCTGTGAAAACATCTTTAAGAAAGGGCAAAAATGCCACAGAAAGAGCAGAAGATGGAACAAAAAGAGTGAGAAACAGCAAAGGGAACACCAATGTCAGAGCTCTATGGTGGAGCAGATATCCACACCGCAACCCATAGAGGACCCACACCAGAGCAGACGGATATTCCTAAAGAAACTGCAGCCTGTGGAGAACCCATGCTGGAGCAGATTTTTCTAAAAGAGTTCACCCTGTGGAGGACCCACACAGGACCAGAGGAAATGTGAGAAGGAAGGAATGGCAGAGAGTAATCATTATGTACTGAGCATAACCCCCAATCCCCCCATCCCGCCTGTGCCACTTGGGTGGGGCAGGTAGAGGAGTCTGGAGTGAAGGATTGAAGTTAAGCCTGGGAAAGGGGGGGAAGAAAGGTGGTGTTTTAATGTTTGTCTTTTTGTTTCTCACTACCCAAATCAGTATCTATTTTAATTGACAATAAATTAAATTTCCCCAAGTAAAGTCTGCTTTGCTCACTACAGTAATTGGTAAGCAATCTCCCTGTCTTTATCTCGACCCATGATCTTTCTCTTTCCTGTTCTTCCTATTTTCTCCCCTGTCCCACTGAGGAGGGGTGTGAGTGAGTGAGCAGCTGGGTAGGAGCTTGGCTGTTAGTCAAGGCTAACCCACCACAGCGGCATAAAATGAAATTATTCACTTAATTTTCACTTTATTTCAGTTGATTGTTTTAGCCAACTTCTTTATAGTTTTATCAACAATGTAATAAAAAATAACAGAGTTTCAATACTAAAACCCTGAGGCAACATATATACTTGAAAGTTTTTATTTCTGCAAAACTTTAAAATAGATAGAAAACTTCCTTAACTCATTTATAAAGCCTACTTTTTATGCTGTATTTAAATAATTTTCCCATGTCTAGCAATCTGTGGTGGCTAATGTAGCTTTTCTAAAGCCCAGGAGACCAGAGTGCCATTTTAAATGCAGAAATTTTGTCATCTGCTCTGCCTTTATGTTTTCAGGACCTTCAAAAAGTCATTTTATTTTCATTTTGAATAAACAGGAGTGCTAATGCTACCAGGAATAATTGTAGTTATTCATATGTTATGACTGTAAACACTGAGATTTTTACCTTCCATATGGTTTAGTTCCCTCAAGACTTTTAAAGTAAGAACCCTAACCACCAAACTTCTCTGAGCTCAGATAAGATTAAGAAAGTTAATATAACAGCAAGAGCTGTGAGAAAAACCTGCTGTGTCAGGAAAGGAGTTTTTTCCTTTTTCCTTTCCCTCATTTTGCTTTTAGTATCTGTCTGATGTTTAGTCTGAGTTAGCTTTTCAAAGACTTCTTTTGCCTGTTGTATTCTTCTCCCACCTGCTAGGAAATTGCCACTTAATCATAAATACACCATTTGGGCAAAGTGCAACAAAAGAATGTCTGAAAAGTCTGAAATTTCCATTTTGCCTGCTGTATGGTAAATTTCATGTTTATGTGATTTCTGTGGAGATAATGTAGCCTAAGTCAGTCAAGTAGCAAACTAATTTTAGATACTGTCCTGGTTTCCGCTGGAAAAAGTTAATTTTCTTCTTAGTAGCTGGTATAGTGCTGTGTTTTGGATTTAGGATGAGAATACTGTTGATAACACCCTGATGTTTTAGTTGTTGCTAAGCAGTGTTTATACTAAGTCAAGGATTTTTCAGCTTTTCATACTGCCCTGCCAGTGGAGGTTGGGAGTGCACAAGAAACTGGGAGGGGACACAGCAAGGACAGCTGACCCAAATGAGCCAAAGCAGTATTCCATACCATATTATGTCATACCCAGTATATAAACTGGGGGGAGTTGGCCAGAGGAAACTGCAGCTTGGGGACTGGCTGGGCATCGGTCAGTGGGTGGTGAGCAATTGTATTGTGCATCACTTGGTTTGTATATTCTAGTAGTAGTAGTAGGATTTTCCCTTACTTTTCTGTCCTACTAAACTGTCTTAATCTCAACCCACGAGTTTTACTTTTTTTTTCCTGATTCTCTCCCCCATCCCACTGGGTGGGGGGGAGTAAGCGAGTGGCTGTGTGGTGCTTAGTTGCTGGCTGGGGTTAAACCACGACAGATAGGTGTCTAAATATATGCTTAAAATGTATGTATAAAATGGCATGGTTTCAATTTTTTATATATAAAATACATAAATATATCCCTATAGAAATATAGTTGTTATTCTTAGATACGTATTATAGCAAATGGCTTGTTTTTCTAAAAAATAATTTTAATCAAAAGATTAATAAGGAACTAGCATTACTTTTACTAATGAAACCTTACTATACTTGCAGTATTCTAGACCCATACTCAATAAATGTTTGCTACAGTCTTTCAGGAAGGTATTTAATTATGTAAGCAAGAGTATATTTCTATAGCTGAAATTGCACTTACAGTATAGTAATTTCTGCTTTGGTCTATATTGTAAATAAACTTTTGCGGAATATGTGATACTTCCTCCAAATATTTTTTAAAATGTGAACAAAGTACAAAGAAATACACTCCTCATGATAACTTTAAAGAATTTTGCAACTTGTATTTTACTCTCTTTAAAACTTCTGTGCCACAATAAAACATCATCTCTATGTAACATAGAGTTAAATTCTCCCTGAACAAGAAGAAAACACTGTAAGAGGCGCAAATTTGCAGCGTCTTTCAAATTGTTCCATTGAGAATATGGTAGGGGAATATCTGACACTTCCTAAATCTGCAAGTGTTCTGACACTGATGCAAAACTAGATCATCTCTGGCAGTGTGGCTACTGATGAAAGACTTGTTATGATGCAGTTCTAGCAGGTAGTGTCCTAAAAAGGCCATAGAATGAGTTAAGAACTGAAATGTCTTAAATGAAAATGGCAAGGTTCTAATAACAAATAAATTATCTTTAATCATCTCATAAACTGATTAAATGAAGAAGGTAGTGCAACAATGATAAGTTTGCTATACCATTATAACTTGGTATAGTTACGGTTTATAATCACACTTTATTACAATTTAAAAAGCTATATCTTAACTTAATCTGGGAACAGATTTCTTGAAAACATTTGCTTCCTCATAATTGATCAGAAGCTAGGGGGATTGTTCTGTTTCTCATCTTTCATCTTCTATTACAGGGGTCCAGGCAGTGGTAGACCTTGGCCAAACCCAACCAGTGCCAATTCTGTAAGTAAATATTTAAATATATTAGACATCATCTTATATTAAGGGAGTTGTTTTTCATCAATACACCGAACCATAGGAAACAAAATCTACTTTATTCAACAGATAGAACATTGCATGCTTTATATTTTTTCCCCATTATATTATGTTCCTTTTAACCCTAATGCAGAGAAGGTACAGTGAGGACCATGTCTTAACAGAGAACTCATTGACCATTTTTTACTGCAAATATCCAGCTCTGTTCATAAACACACAGCTCTACATCAGTTATAGAACTTCCTTAACAAAAAAGTTTTCCTGGAGCATATTTAAAATATATTTTAGCTTCCTTTAGTGCAAGTAAGAAGAGTTAGGTCAATACTATCTGGCTAGCAAGCTCTACAGAAATCATAGCTTGAGAAGATTTATCCTAACATGCACTTATATATTTTACATAACAAAAGCATATTTACTCCTGTTAACTAGGGAACACAGAATCATAGAGCAAATGTTTGCAAGACATCAGCATTTGCATTTGGATAAGATGGGTCTGGCTGGCCAGATGGTATTGGTTCTTTTTGTTGTCCTCAGTTTTGTTTTTTTATTTCTACTGAATTACAATTAGGAAAAAAAAGAGCTGAAACTCTATCTCTCTTTATTTTTGCATGCACTCAACTAAAATGGGCATTAGGGCATTTTTTGACTGAAAGTTGAAACATTTTCACTCTATGAAATTAATTGAGAAGTCCAGTACTACATACATTTGTAAAAATTTGTTGGCTGGCAAGTGGTCTACAACCATGGAAAATGCTTATTCTACAAAATAATTTTGTCATTTCTCAACCGAGTTTCTTAATCTTACCCCATCCTCCTATAATGGTATCACTCCCTGCTCCTTGAGACAATTATCACAAAGACTATTTCATAAAGAATAAAAATGGATTGATTATTTGCAGACAACTGTTTTTCTCCAAATATCCTTTGTAACAAATACCAAAATTGAAATTAAATTAGGAAACTGTCCTTTTTTTAAAAAAAAAGAAAGAATAATGCAAAGACATAAAATGAGTATCTTCGCAGCTGAAAGAAATGGAGAGATGCTTTTCCTTTTATGGTCTGGATTTTAATCAAGATTCAGTACATATAAGAACATAGAAAATTAGTCCCTGTTCAGTATGACTCCGAAGTCCTGTCGACTTAAATGCAAGTATGTGCTACTTGAGCTTAGATCTTTATAAAGCATATTACATTAACAGTCTTACAGCTGAACCTTTTACAAGATCATTACAGAGCTTATTGTGCCTCCCACACTATGAATGAGAAGATTCTTGTGATAGACACAAGGACTGGCATTGGTACTAGAGTTTGTAACTTGGTGTCTTACAAGAGTGATGTTGGCTGTTCAACATGCATGCATCACTTAGTATGAAATAATAGAGAATAGATATCAGACCTCAACTTGCATACATTTATGTATATGAATTATGTTATTCCTGTTGATTTCAGTAAAGTGGATTCCAGGACACAGTAATCTTAAACAGAAATATTTTGATTTGAAATATTTGGTATTAAATTCTGTTTATGACTCTATTGCAAGTTTTAGTCTTGAACATACAATAAACTCTTAGTTAGAAAAGGTTCTGTGTGTTTGTTAACAATAGCATTTTCCCATAATCTTTAACTTTGTCTTTAAAATTAATTATACAAATATGCTTTAACATATGACTGTCAATAAATGTAGGCATGGATACCATCTCTCTGCAGAAGAAATTACTGTTTTGTTTCTGTTGATATTACAGATACCTTATTCTTCAGCATCTCCTGGGAACTATGTAGTAAGTACACTGTTATATATTTGCTCATTAAAATAGATGTTACATTTTATTTCAGCAAAGAAGTCATTGTCCACATGAAGAACCCTTGTGTGTTGGTTAAGAACTGAACATCTGAACTGCAATTAGCTGTTTTGTCTGCCATCTGTGGTGCATATGTTGATATTCATTACTAGAATCATTATCAGTGTTCTAAATTGCTCTAAGTACTATCTTTTATTTCAGCATATGTTTCCATAACCAACAAAATATATTGTCTTCAATAATAAAGGACGAAAAAACCCAGCTGCTTTGGTGATACGATATTGTGCATGAATTTCTGAACTTCTTCAGGAAAAAAAGCATTTGAAGACTTAGAATAGGATTTTATCTCCCCAAAGATGTATAAATGGGTCCCTATAGCTAACATTTTAAAGGATATTTTTATTCTTAAAATTGCCTTCTAGAGACTTGAAAACTTTTTTCCCTCCATATTTTGTTTTGGTTTTATTTCACAAATGTTGTCTTAATTTATTATGGATTAGTTGGTATTCTTTTTTCTAGTATTAACTGTCATTCAACCCCAGGTGACAATACAGACCTGAAGGCCATGCTGTATGTGCAGCACAGCGCAGCACAGTGCAGCACAATGCAGGCCTAGGCCTACTCAGGTTAACTGTTGTGTGGATCACTAAGTCCTCTACGTACAGTGGTCTCCTGGTCAGGATCACTTTATTCCACCCTTTAATCCACATGCAGTTTACCTTTCTTAAATATATTATAAGTTACAGATTATATTAGTAAGCGGTTCAGCTAATAGAAAGTTTCTTATATATAAGCTAGTCACTATGAATAATAATAGTACAAGGATAATGACAAGTAAAACAAATACTGGTTGTGAAAATAAGTGCAGAACAGTAATATTACAGCTAGGACTACTGAAGATGTCCTGCCATTGGGCTCCACCCCTCCTCCGATGTCCTGTAAGACAATGGTGGTGCAAATTTCACCAAACAGTCCAGTTACTTGTGTAGTAGACAGGAAGGAGCTTTAGTGCAGCCAGTGGGCAGGGGCATCCAACACTTCATGTTTGTTGATACATAGCATGCAGCAAACAAAAGCAGCAGTGTGAGGCTCCACATAGAAGTTCTGCATGAGATAAATCAAAGGCATTATTTTATGTACAGCATATGTCGAGGCACATAATGAGGTGTGTTTGACTGTTCCTCTAGGATTAGGTACATGGCCTCTGGTCCCTTTGCCAGGATCTCTGCAGGGATGAATATCCCTTGAGGAGTCTAGTACACACAGTACACTTGCAGTGAGTCATGAGACTATCAGCATCTCAGATTGTACCTCATAGGGCTGGTGACCTAATAGAAGCTGGTAGGAGGTATAGCCTTGAAAGTATGCTTTATTATTCAAATTCATTACAGCTTGTTGTAGCACTGTTGGCCAGTAACGCAGTGTGAGAGGAACAGCATGTGTAACTGTTCCTTCAGTAAGGCATTGGTCTGCTTGAGTAGGCCAGCTCCCCTGGGATGATGAGGTACATGGTATATCCAGTGTACTTTGTGCTCGGCAGCCCAATGTTGAACCTTTTGGCCTGTAAAATAAGACCCATTGTCCGACTGGATACAGGTGGGTGGGCCTATCCACTAGCTAAGTAATCACAGGCCTTTCAGTGTCCCTTTCTGGTCAGCATGTGTAGCTGGGGACAACAGCAACATAGATAGTATATGTGTCAACCATTATCAATATGTACTATAACTGCTGTGCTTTTGGTAAGGGCCTGATGTAATCTATTTGCCAGGTATAGCCAAGGACAGGGCCTTGTTGAATCTGCCCATAAGACTGCTGAGGCAACTTTTTATCTTTCAATACCTTAGAGACTGCACACTGGTGCACTAGCTCCCGAATGGCTTCCCAGGTACATGGGAGGCCCCAACTTTGGGTCCATCTGTATGTACCATCGACACCCAGGTGCCCAGATTTTTTGTGGGTCCATTTACCAAGGGCTTACTCATCAGATAATAGAGCATCAGGGGATGGGATATCAGGAGGTAAAGTAGCACTATTAATTCGAGCTAATCGATCAACTGTGGCATTGTGCTCCCAACCCTCCCTGACACCCCAGGTGACATGGACATCAACATGTTGAACCCACAGGTTCAAATTCACACATTTCTGGGCTGTTTCCATAAGTCCTGACCCCACAGTGTTTTCCTGTTTATTGTCCAATTGTCTGCTTGCTGCTTACTAACCCATGCAGTTAATCCCTTATATGCCACCCAGGAGTTGAGATATATATATGCATAGCTTGGGACTAGAGGTCTCTTCTAATATCATGAGCACAGCCATTAGTTCCGCATACTGACTGCTGCCCCCTTTGCCTTGCTGAGTCAGAGATTTGCTTGGCAGAATTAAAGGTGGCAGTCTTCCACCACCTCTCCCCCTTAAGATATCTTGCTGACCCATCCATGAACCAGGCACACTGTCGCTGCTCAGGAGTGAGGTGTTTGTATGGTGGGGCTTCCTGAGCCCAGGCAGGGGTTAATGGCTCCAAACTAGGTTGAGATACAGTTGTCAATTCTAGTTGGGCTATTTTTTTCTTGCAAGGCACTGATTTTGTGGGGACCTAGCTTTGCCTGCATGGGAATATACCATTTCCCTTTTACAGTGCTGTAATGTTGTGCATTTCCAATTCTATAGTTGGTATTATTAGACAAAACCCAGTGCAATATAGGCAAGCCCACATTCAGAGTAATGGTCTCTCCCCCAATGACTCAATCAGTTTCTACTAAAGCACAATATGCAGCCAGTAGTTGTTTTTCAAAAGGCATGTAGTTCTGTGCAGGGGGCATGGGGGGAGCCGACATGACCAGAAGCTAAGCAGGATTCACCTCCCTTCACCTTTTTACCACAAGCTCCAATGTGCTAGCAATATCATCTCCTGAAACTAGGATTTCCAGCTCAAAAGGTTTGTGAGATTGCTTAGGACCCAGTGCAACAGCATAGGGCACAGCATGCTTAGTTGGTTTGAAAGCTCTTTTTTCATTTCCCCCCCCCCCCATACAAACTGGTTCCTCTTTCTTGCTACATTATGCAGGGGTCTTAAAATCTGTGCTGTGTGGGATAAACTGTCCAGTACCCCAATAATCCTACAAAGCACTACACATCAACCTTGCTTTGGGGCTCAGCTATATGAAGTACTGTTTGTTTTGCAGCTTCAGGCATAATCCAGCAAGGTCCTTGCCAGATGAAGCCTAAAAATTTTACTTCAGCTGCTGGTCCTTGTGCTTTTTGTGGATTGACTTCCCAACCATGCCCCCTCACGGTGTCCACGACAGTGCTCAGTGCCTCTCCAACATCCTGCTCCGTAGATCCAGTCAGCAGGATGTCATCAGTATAAAGGAACAGTTGACGCTGGGGGCAGGCTGTGCTCCTCCAAGTGCTGAGCCACAATCCCGTGACAAATTGTGGGGCTATGTAGGTATCCCTGAGGCAGCACTGTAAATGTGTACTGCTGGCCTTCCCAGGAAAAGGCAAGGTGTTCCTGTGACTCTTCAGCAATAGGAATATTGCATTCACCAAGTCAATAACAGCATGTCAGGCGCTTGCCTCAGCTTCCAGCGGCTCAAACAAGGTGAAGATGTCTGGCACAACCGCAGCCATGGGAGGGGTGGCTTTGTTCAAAAGCTGGTAATCTACAGTCATATGCCAGGACCCATCTGGTTTCTTTGCAGGCCAAATAGGGCTATTAAATGGTGAATATGTCTGTCTGATAACTGGCTTCTAGCAACTATTTAATAGTTTGAGAAATTTCAGCATGCTCCCCAGGCAACCAGTATAGTTTTAAGGCTACAGGATTGGGGGGGGGGGGGGGGGGGGGATGTCAGCACAATGGGTCATAATCCTCCCTACCATAAGTTTCCAGATCTGAGCTGATTGGATACTGTCATGGTTTAGCCCCAGCCAGCAACTAAGCACCACGCAGCTGCTCACTCACTCACCCCCACCCAGGGGGATGGGGGAGAGAATTGGAAAAAAAAAGCTAAAACTCGTGGGTTGAGATAGGAACAGTTTAATAGAACAGAAAGGAAGAAACTAATAATGATAATAATAACAATAATAAAATGACAATAATAATAATAAAAGGATTGGAATATACAAAACAAGTGATGCACAATGCAATTGCTCACCACTTGCCAACCAATGCCCAGTTAGTTCCTGAGCAGTGATCCCCCCCAGGACAACTCTCCCCAGTTTATATACTAGACATGATGTCACATGGTATGGGATACCCCGTTGGCCGCTTTGGGTCAGCTGCCCTGGCTATGTCCCCTCCCAACTTCTTGTGCCCCTCCAGCCTTCTTGCTGGCTGGGCATGAGAAGCTGAAAAAATCCTTGACTTAGTCTAAACATTACTTAGCAGCAACTGAAAACATCAGTGTTATCAACATTCTTCTCATACTGAATGCAAGACATAACACTATACCAACTACTAGGAAGAAAGTTAACTCTATCCCAGCTGAAACCAGGACAGATACCAAAAGAATATCTTCCCCTAGTGGTATAAAAGGTCTTGCCTGCTAACAGATTGTGCCCTATGATATATTCAGGCACTCTTGTAATCCATATTTGAGCCAAAAATGGTGGTTATCTTTCTAATTGTAAGATCAGAGAAACTCATTGAGCTGGCTCTTGTCCCCTCTCCCCAAATACATTAATATTCATCAGTTTATTCTTGGGGTAATGGGGTGGATTTCCACGAATTAGGGTTACTTCTGCCCTAGTATACAGCAGGGCCATAACCCATTGCTTATCATGCCAGCTCCAATGTATTACAAGCAGAATGTGTGGGCAATGGTCCTCCCAGCTAGCTCCTTTTATTATCCATACTGGAGAGGGATCACACATTTCCTATTCTTGTTTCCAAGGAGAAAGGTCAGGGTAGAGGCAGCTGGGGAGGATGCATCTTCACTGTCGACAGAGGGTGATGGGATGGGACTGATGTCCTGGTGCTCCACACTTCCCTTCACCCCTTCCTCTTTTCTTTTGCTTTCATATGCAAACTACAAAAATAAGGAGTTGATTTGCCATCTATCTGCTCCCTAGGCACTCATGCCCGCATTAGTGCAAGAAACATCTCTTTCTGCATAACTTTTCCCTTCAGCTGTTGCATTTGAAATGTGTCAGGCTTCATCTCCTCTTTTTCAGTCTGATAATCACCAAGCTGTCCTAGTGATAGGATAACATCCCCCACTGCTCTTCCCACAGCATCCCCTAGCAAGGAAATTATTGGTCCTTTCAAGGCAAATGGGCACCCTCTAACATGCAGGTTTTCATGCTGGGAGCAAAAGGTTCCATATCAGGATTTTACAAGTTATGCAAATACATGCCTTGCCATGTGGCCGATTCCCATAAATACTGATCAGCCTCAGCTATACTTTTCCAGGATTCTGCTTTATCGTCCCAAATGGTAGGTGAGGGGTACTCTACTTTTAAAGCTTCCTGGAGCCATTCTCACAGGGAATGGGATACATTACCTCTCAGCACTCCTCTCAGCTGCTGGGTAATCATAGGGTTTTGTGAGATGACACCAAACCACTTTAATTCTTTGGGATTTAAATTTATACTATCACCTCCAAAGTCCCATACTCGCAATAGTCAGTGCAAAAGCCTTTCTCCCTGCTTTTGCCAATATGCTTTTGCTAAATCTTGCAACTTAGGCTGTGTAAAATCACACACTGAGACAGCCTGCTGGGATGCCCCATGGAGGCCCTTTGCTTTGTGACTCACTAATGGCCAGATGAAATGCAGTTGCTGCACTCATCCTCTGACCCCTATGTCCATTCGTCCTCATAAGAGAACCAGGGTACCTCATCCTACCATTCATCCCTCTGGGGAATAGCTGGTACCTCAGCACTGCTCTTCCTGGGCTGCTCCATGCACCCCTCCCTGCACTGCATGCACCTGCACCACCACTTGCTGCCTGGGGGCTGCCATGAGGAGCTGTGCCTTCAGCTCACGCACTTCGTTTTGCATCAACTCTAAATGCCCCCATGTCTGTATCAAGCATGTTAGTAACAACCAAAGACAGCGCAAATATTCCTTGCCTTTTCCTTTCCCCAGCCCCTGCTTTCTAAGACAAGATAAT
The DNA here is from genome assembly GCF_929443795.1 of Astur gentilis. NCBI lineage: Eukaryota > Metazoa > Chordata > Aves > Accipitriformes > Accipitridae > Astur > Astur gentilis. Next base: position 34,825,515 of record NC_064918.1, read on the forward strand.
ACTTCAGCTGAGGTGGGGTATTCAGACAATTCCTCCTCACTTTCCCAACATATTGGTGAAGCTACCTGGGCTAAATACCTTGCAAATTCCCCTCCCCCCCCCCCCCCCCCCCGGCTGCTTGCAGGGCCAGCCAGCCAGGCACCCAGTTTCCCTCTTCTTCACTATTCTTTCTCCTGAAAGGCATTTCTCACTGGATCCTGCTGACTATGCCAAATGTTTTGCACCAGGAGGTGCTGGTCTGTTATAATCCCATTAAGAAAGGCACTCAAGACTCTGTAAAGTATCATTTAAAATGCTGTTTATTAGAGCTAACACTGTAAAGAAAGAGAATAATATAGATAAATTTATGTCACTTTAGATGTTGGGAACCCCAAGTCGTGTAGCATCAAACGGCCCTCCAATCCATGAACAGCACACCATGCTGCATACAAGTGAGGATGCTCTTGGCCTTCTTGGCCACCTGGGCACACTGCTGGCTCATATTCAGCTGGCTGTTGACTAACACCCCCCAGGTCCTTTTCTGCCGGGCAGCTTTCCAGCCACTCTTCCCCAAGTCTGTAGCGTTGCATGGGGTTGCCGTGACCCAAGTGCAGGACCTGGCACTCAGCCTTATTGAATCTCATACAATTAGCCTTGGCCCATGGATCCAGCCTGTCCATATATATATATATATATATACACACAGGTGCTATTAAAAAAGAATTGTGGAATGTTATACAGACTGAATTAAGATTGACATGATACTGAGGTACCAAGTCTGCCTCAGAAAGAAAGCTTTCTTCAGGTGATTAGCCTCTTCTGTCCCCACAAAGCATCCCCATATTTTGTGCTTAGCAAACATTAGTTACTCTGCCATTGACTATGTACTGAGAGCAATGAAAGAGAAATGACAATTGGAAAACTGGTATTAACAAAAGTAGGTTGAGGGAATTAAATATAATTGTCTTAGGCCTTGATCTAAGTATCCTTCTTGTCTGACTCATAGCATGGTTCAGAGCTTTTGACTAATGGATCTTCTTGGATCCATAGATCTACATATATCAGAACTCTGTGCCAGAGCCTGCTGATCAATGATGCTGTCTTAATGAGCTGTTTTGCTAGCTTACCAGAAAATATGCATGTTTTTACCAGAGTAACTCATGACATTCATGATACTTTTTTTTGTACCATATTCATTCTTGACTGTGGTATTTTTTTCCTTTCATGCTAACTGTTATTTTCTACCCTCTCTAGGGTCCTCCAGGAGGTGGAGGGCCACCAGGAACACCTATCATGCCAAGTCCAGCAGGTATTGAAATCTACTCAGAAAAAAATGAAAGAAAATTATAAGGGATTTTAGGAAGTACTCAAATTATTTTTTTTCAGATTTTTCTGTGCTATTAATGCAGACAAACTGCTAGATCCAATTGATACATTTTTCATGAAGGATCAGCTAATGAGAAGGCATTAGTTTTGTACTTTCTGTATCAGGGGTTTTTTTCTGCTCTTTCCCTTTCTTTCTCTCCCTGCTGTGTTGCAGAGATACAAAGCCTTGTATCTGTGCAGTTCAAAGCAATTCATTACTCTGGCTCTTGAGCCCATCTTTCTTGCATGATTTTAGAAATATCAAGAAAAAAAAGAAAGAAAACAGAATGTGTATTTGGTTTTGCTAATGTTGTTCAGGACAGTTCTTCCAGTTCTGAAATCAGGAGATTTTTGAATCCTGTGAAACTTCCTCTATAGTACCCTATGTGATAGACCTTACCGATATATGGCTCTTTAGCTATGCATGACTCAGAAGCATGGCTGCATCACATGGCTATGTCATCTGACTGGCAGCATGGTTATGCTGGGCAGACTGCTCTCCTCTATCCTGCAATGGAGGAGTAAGGCCCCAGAGGAACCACTGTCATGTCCTATTTGTGATCTGTTCCCAGAACTTTGCTGTCCTATTGTTTCTCCAAGTTACATGATCTGTATCTTGGAATTCTGACCACATGGAGATTTTGGCCATACAGATTGGCCACCATTCCTATTAAGGTTTAAAGAATCGAGAAGGAGGATGGGAGCATTCAGGACAGCTAGCTAGCTTCTCAAGGCTTAAAGTTGGTCAACTAGATCTAAGTAGTTCTCTCCATGGATGTTCAGCAAAGTATCTGACATGAAGGAGGAACTGCAAGATATGGAGGATGCTTTTCTCCCATGGATATTATGAGACATCTGCTAAAAAGAAGCTAATTAATTTTTGTGTAACTCAATATTCAGCAGATATTCAGACTCCTTTTGGCCAACATCTTTTGGCCCACTTTGACCAGCTAAGAGGGACCTGTTCACCTCAATGATGCAATAGCATCCTCAGTCCTCACGTACTACATATTCTTGCTGTCTTCTACAGCATGAGGGTAGGGAAGTTTTCTGACTTCCCATGAAAACTAACTGCACTGATGTAAAATCTTAATTAAATACAATTCCAGGGCTTTAAAATGTGACCTGAAATAAAAAGTAGGGCTTCCTTGTTCATATCATTAGTGAAAAAGATAATTAATGTGAGCTGGCAGTTAAAAGGTAGAAACTCTTTGTATTGGTTTTGTTTGGCAAGGTTTTGGTAGCGGGGGGGGGGGTTACAGGGGTGGCTTCTGTAAGAAGCTGCTGGAAGCTTCCCCTGTGTTCGAGAGAAAGCGAGCCCATACTAGCTGGCTCTAAGACGGACCCGCCGCTGGCCAAGGCCGAGCCAATCAGTGATAGTGGTAACGCCTCTGTGATAACATTTTTAAGAAGGAAAAAAAGTTGGGACGGGGAGAAACTGCCACCGGAGTGAGGAGTGAGAACATGTAAGAGAAACAAGCCTGCAGACACCAAGGTCAGTGAAGAAGGAGGGGGAGGAGATGCTCCAGGCGCCGGAGCGAAGATTCCCCTGCAGCCCGTGGTGAAGACCCTGGTGAGGCAGGCTGTCCCCCTGCAGTCCAGGGAGGTCCATGGTGGAGCAGATATCCACCTGTAGCCCGTGGAGGACCCCACGCCGGAGCAGGTGGGTTCCCGAAGGAGGCTGTGACCCCGTGGGAACCCCGCACTGGAGCAGGCTCCTGGCAGGACCTGCGGATCTGTGGAGAGAGGAGCCCACGGAGCAGGTTTTCTGGCAGGACTTGTGACCCCGTGGGGGACCCGCGCTGGAGCAGTGTGCTCCTGAAGGACTGCACACCGTGGAATGGACCCATGCTGGAGCAGTTCGTGAAGAACTGCAGCCCGTGGGAATGGCCCACGTTGGAGGAGTTCGTGGAGGACTGTCTCCCGTGGGTGGGACCCCACGCTGGAGCAGGGGAAGTGTGTGATCAGCCCTCGTCCTGAGGAGGTGAAGCGGCAGAAAATAACGTGTGATGACCATAAACCCCATCCCTGTCCCCCTGTGCCGCTGGGGGGGCTTGGTGGTGAAATCCGGGAGGGTAGTTGTGCCCGGGAAGAACGGAGGGGTGGTGGGAAGGTGTTCTGAGATTTCATTTTACTTCTCATTACCTTGCTCTGGTTGATTTGTAATAAATTGAGTTAATTTTGCAAATTGAGTCTGTTTTGCCCGTGACGGTAATAGTGAATGATCTCTCCTGTCCTTATCTCGACCCGCGAGCCTTTTGTTATATTTTCTCTCCCCTATCCAGCTGAGGATGGGGGAGTGATAGAACAGCTTTGGTGGGCACCTGGTGTTCAGCCAGGGTTAACCCATCACACTCTTTTAACATAAAAACAAACACACAGACAGCCTGCACTTTTAAAAGTAGTCAGCACTGTAGCTATGGCATGTGTTAAGCTGTCTGTGTGTGCTTAAAATAAAGCACCTATTGAGGAATTGTTTCTATTTTCAATTAAAGAGACTCTAAGGTGTTTTAAGGCCTCTGCTTTCCAAAGTATAAAAACACTTAGACATTGGCCACCTGAGAATTTTGCAAAGCTACTCACTCACCTCTGAAAACCCTTCCAGCTCTGAATGTTCCCATGGCCCAATGAATCTTTATGTGTTTTTACAAGAGGCAGTAGAACTTAGGGTGAGCCAGGGTTGTATGTTTCAAAAGGATCTGGTGGTTAAAGAACTTATTGCCTACCTGCTTGAACATTAAAAATAACTTTTTATATGCTAATTTTACTTTTGCTAACTTTAGGCTAAAAGCTTTTAGTTTCCCTCTTTTTAAAACAATATATTTGAATGTCCTAGTGATGCATAGTTCTTTGCATATAATGCAATTATTTACTCACCAAGGTTACATTAATTAATGCTTGGAAAACTGTATCAGAAAGATAAAGGAATAGACAAAGACATTGATTTTAACTGCCCCATGTATGTACAAATATATTTTTGCATGAGGTCAGGCTGCATTCCCAGTTCCAACACATATCAGTCTGGTCTAGGCTTTCTTGCTTTCACTACTTCTGACTCAGAAGTCCCTTGTTTTGGAAAAAGATTTACAGCTCAGCAGTGTTTTTTTGTGTCTGCTGTTAAGCTCAAAACTCACAGTTCAAAGAGATGGAATAGTGTTTTGGAAGAACTAGGTATAGAGCTACTTAGCTATTCTTCTACTCTTTTTGTAGGTACTATAGAGGGTAGTGTTTTTCCAGAGTTGCCTATATTTTTTAAAGATATGCTGTCCCCTTAGGGATTTATTTAGACTTTTCTGAGGTCATTCTCGTCTCAATAAACTTTTTTGTTACATGGCCTATCTCTTGTCAAGTTCCCTTATGAAAGTTTTTTTCCTAATTTGTGTACCTATCTGCTGCATTTTTTGCCTTCTCCTTCTTACAAATATTGATGAAGGGTATTAAGACTTTGTGTGTGTTAGCAGTAGGGATAAGTCGGAGCTAGGAATGAATAATTTGTATCTACTAGTACGTTTCAGGCATTGATTTCCTAAGTTTAACCAGAAGAGTTATGTGGGTTGTATTGCATATGTCATTATTTAAATCTTGCATTTCAGTTCTGGAGGTGCACCAGTCTGAAAATTCACGTACATTGATTGGCGGGAAAGGGCATATCTGTCCTCTTGTTCTATGTGAAGTAATCCCAGACTGAGAAGCAGTATAGCTGTGTCAACTTCTTGCAAGGCCCAATGAAGCTCTTGGCAGAACTTATAGCTTAGGCATCACACTGTGCCAACATGGGTTTGTTGTTTTTGGATTCAGGTTGGTTTTGAAGCATTGCACCACACTGTACCATGAATCATAGAATTGTTTAGGTTGGAAAAGACCTTTAAGATCATCGAGTCCAACCGTCAACCCAACACCACCATGTCTACTAAACCATGTCCTGAAGTGCCACATCTACGTGTTTTTTGAACACCTCCAGGGATGGTGACACCACCACTTCCCTGGGCAGCCTGTTCCAATGCCTGACAATGCTTTCAGTAAAGAAATTTTTTTCTAATATCCAATCTAAACCTCCCCTGGTTCAACTTGAGGTCATTTCCTCTAGCCCTATCACTAGTTACTTGATAGAAGAGACCAGTACCCACCTCACCACAACCTCCTTTCAGGTAGTTGTAGAGAGCGATAAGGTCTCCCCTCAGCCTCCTTTCCTCCAGACTAAACAACCCCAGTTCCCTCAGCTGCTCCTCATAAGACACATGCTCCAGGTCCCTCACCAGTTCTGTTGCCCTTCTCTGGACATTCTCCAGCACCTCAATGTCTTTCCTTTAGTGAGGGACCCAAAACTGAACACAATACTCAAGGTGCAGCCTCACCAGTGCCAAATACAGGGGAAACAATCACCTCCCTGCTCCTGCTGGCCACACTATTTCTGATACAGGCTAGGATGCTGTTGGGCACAGTGCTGGCTCATATTCAGCCGGGTGTCAACCAGCACCCCCAGGTCTTTTTCTGCTGGGCAGCTTTTCAGCCACTCTTCCCCAAGCCTGTAGCGCTGCATGGGGTTGTTGTGACCCAAGTGCAGGACCCGGCACTTGGCCTTGTTGAACCTCATACAATTGACCTCAGCCCATTGATCCAGCCGGTCCAGATCCCTCTGTAGAGCCTTCCTACCCTTGAGCAGATCAACCCTCCCTCCCAACTTGGTGTTGTCTGCAAAGATTCATTAGCTAAAGCTGTCCTTAGAGAGGGGATCTTTACACAATATTCCACTGAATAGTTAGATACATTCAAAATCTAATAGACTGACACAGATGTGAAGAAAAGATTTTCATTCACTACACTAACCTGAAGGCTATATAAAAGAAGCTATTTATTGGTTGTTACAGATGAAAAACAAATTACAGGAAGTGTTGATAAGAGAGAAACTCCTTTTTTATAGAGTATTGAAGATGAGTGAAGTAATTTGGAACTCCAGGAAAAAGGGTTTAAGGAATTAAATAGTTACAGATACTTGGTGATTGATAAACCTTTTAACAGTCATGTATAAAAGTAGAGTCTAGAAATAGTCACGTAGGGACAACTTCAATTATTTCCGATAGCTCTGTTGTGTGGTAGAAATAGGTAAAAAGGGAATGAAATCTTCCATTATATTCCACTGTGTATCAGTGATTCAGGAACAGAAATAATATGAACTAAATGACAAGAAATGTATTAGATGAGTAGTTTTATTGAAAGGTATATATTAGCACTTAAAATAATCTCTTATTACAGATTCAACCAACTCTGGAGACAACATGTACACTTTAATGAATGCAGTACCACCTGGACCCAACAGACCTAATGTAAATATGAATCTAGTTATATTTTTTTCTAATTATACAGCCTTTTTTTATCCAAATCACTGCATTTCCATCACACCGTGTCCATTTTAGTTTTTTTAATGTTTCGCAAATCGATCATGCCAGTAGGTGCAAAATAATGACTGGGGCCTATTTTTCTACACAGAAAAGACCTGAGAAGCATGTGCATGTGGATATTCGGGATGACTTAGTTTGTCATACTACAGTGCAAAAGATTTCTGTACCATATGACACCATCCTAGGAACTGCCACCAAGCATTAGTTTCTGCTAACTTTAAACTTTCATTATTAAAAAGTCTCTATGACTGAAGAGGGAGAAGAAAACTGTTGATAGTGGCTCAGTATTATATTTCCCTGCTATTCTGTAAAAAAGGATAAAACCAATACCTTTAAGAAGAAACAAACTTCCCTGTTTATCTAAATAAGGTGTCAAGAATGGAAGCTAATGATAACATTTAGGTATTTGTCTCATTAACTACCACACTAGTGACTATTTTAGCCCAAACTTCAGTAGTTCTAGAACTGACAAAAATCAGAATTATTAGATAGAACTTGTTTCTTTTCTGATCTCTATCTATGCCTTCAATTTTGTCGTATTTATCGGATTACAACCATATTTCATCTAATTACAGTCCATATTGTGGGCCTTTTGAAAAAAAGGACAATAAAACTTTAAGAATATATATATTTAGATATTGCTAAATCGGTATGCAGTGAATTTTAGAAAATGTTCTGTAATGCTAAAGCCTTTAAGTTTCTGAAGAACTGGATTTAAGGTTAATATCTTAAATCTGTAAGTAACTGATCATATTGCAAAGGTAATGCAGAGTAGTCTGACTGTCAGTATAGATAGGGTGGGGTTTGAAAACTGTTAATTATTCACCTACTAAATGAAGTGAATAGTAAAATTCTCTGTAACTTCAGTGGGAGTAGAGATAAGTCAGCACTTGCAGGTTTGAAAATCATGTACAAAGTATTAAAGTAGATTAGCCAGCCTACAGAAATGAATTTCTCAAAAAATAATGAAGGAAGCATTGGAAAAAGGAAAAAAAAAATAAATTACACTTTTTGCAGTCATCACGTGGAAGACTTTCACTTGACTTTCACATTCGGAGATGGGACTGTGCATTTTTCCTTTACCATTTTTTTTTTCTGAGGAATTTCTTTTTCATTATATAATCTTAAAAAATTGTGCAATAATATTTTTTAATGTCTGATCCTTTTATAGTTTCCAATGGGACCAGGGTCAGATGGACCTATGAGTGGACTGGGTGGAATGGATTCACATCATATGAATGGATCATTAGGTAATAATAGTAAATATTATGAACATTGCAAATTTACAATGACCAGTGCCATTTTCTATGACTAGTTCTCTAAGTTATGTGAGACACTATATGTTAAAATATTTTAAAAAGTAAAAAAGCTGTATATACATTAATAAGAAATATTAAGATACTTTTTAAGTATATGAATTGGATTATATAATGCACCTCTGGAAGAAAAGTACTGTATGTTATTTATATAACAGTATAATTTTAATCCAGTTGTTTCAAACCACTCTATAAGCATACCATCATAGTAATGTAGAACTGATGGCATAAGACCCATTTTTCTTTACCTCTCTTCCTCTTCCAAAAACTTTAGAAGGTGTCATTATGACATGCTGGTCTGAGTTCTTATCAAGTACATGGAAGTAAGTTATTACATATATTGATGTATGTGTTAAGCTGGTTTTATCTTATATTTTGATATCCTTATTTGTTCTATAATTAGCTTTCTGTCTGTTAAGTATTATTTTTATTATTCCATCCCCATAAACAGTTGCCATTTTAGTGCACCAAGAAAGAACATGCATTCTTGTCAGGGCATGCAGAGGCAGGAAGAATAGTGTACTTCCTGTCTTTCAACACTGGGTTTCGAAAGACTCTTATCTAAGGGAGAAGCCTTACACAATTCTACAAAACATGCACTGCTTTATCCCCTGACTATCCTAGCAAACTCTGCTCTCTTTGCTGGATGCATGCTAGACACTTGAAAGGGATTTAAGCAACAATCTGCAGATAAATAAATTGCATGTATGCCTTCCTCTTCTGTACCCACAAGGTAAATAAATACCTTGTATTTATTTGTACTCATACCATAACACCAAGCCAGTAACTCTGAATACAGTTTCTATATTCTGTTCTTCACTTCTATCTGCACCAAGGAGTGTCATTCATACGGGCAACAACAGGGGGGAACCTCAGTCTGCAAAGACTTCATATCTCTTTCCTCTTCTGTCCCCACTGTTGACCAGCAAGGTTCTCTTTTACATCTGGGAGTTGGCCCTATAACACAGGGCACCTGCAACACTGCTGAATAGCATTTTTCTTTATGTGGAAAAACCCAAGCAAGCTAAATACGTGATGGGCAAGCAGAAGCCAAGCTGTCACTGTTCCCCCTGCTTCTATCCATACTACCATGGTGGATGGAAAATTAGTAGTTATAGCCTAGAAGCTGGAGACTGTGAGAGAGGAAGTACAGACAGGTAAGAAGAAGGGAGAAATTGGAAAAGGCTATGCCAAGATGAGAAAAAACTAAACCATCAAAACTCACTTAGGAGATATATTCTGAGCAATTAAAATTCAACAAAATGCATGTAACTCCCAATAGGATTGTCCTCTTTTCTTGTGAAGCAGGTCTGAAATTCCTATATTACTTTGCATAAGGCCATCTTGTGAGTTTATAGCTTTTCTTTACATATTACAATCCTAAAATGGATTGTTGTTTTAATTAATAATGATGCACATTATGTTCAAGTAAATGAAAACCTGTAAATGATAATTGCATCTTTTTCTGTCACTTATTATAGCCCAGGAATTATTTCTCAGCTAAAAGAAAAATTACAATTGAAACAGTTAAAGATGGATTTTATATGTACCTAGTTGGTTAGTTAGTTTCTCTAGTGAAAATTATGTCATGTTTAGTCAAATTAACAACAACTTCTTTTCTGAGGTTAATTTAATTTCTAAAATGGAACCTGAGTTATTTTAGGAATGTAAGACAGTTCCATGCTGTAGTAGGCAGTTATGTCTCATAATCACAGGCATAAATTGGTCAAGCTCCATCTTGAACTTCTCTAGCTTCTCTGACTACAACCCTTCTACTGGCTATCTGTTCTGATGGTTAGAAAGAAAATTTTTTCTGATTTCCAACAAAATTTTTCCATTTGTCCATGACAAAATGACTTTTCCTCTTCCTAATGTTTATGTATCTGGTGTATTTATAGTGAGAAATCATATTCCTTCTCAGCCTTAATTTGCCTAGTTAAGTATACAAAGCTATTTCAGTCTCCTCCCATAACTCCATTTTCTTGATTGTTTTTCTCTGACACTATTCCAGTTTGAATTTGTCTTTCCTGAAAATAGGTGACTAGAATTGTTTACTGTCTGTTGCTGCTAAAAATGCTTTTCGTGATACATCCATCCTTAAATTATATTTCATTTATACTTGGCTTCAACCAAGTGAGAGCTACAGCATATGAGAAAAATTCTTTTTGTTAGACTTGCACTCATTATACTTAATATTTTTGGTTTCTATTACTCCAGTCCTCAGGATCACCTACTTTCTTCTGAAAGATATTATCATCATCAGTATTTGTAATGCATCCAAAATTGATGTCATTTTAGCAAATTTCAGTAGTAGGCTTCTGCTTCTGGGGGCAAAGACATTGACGAAACACCCCCCAGCTGACCCTAGAGATATTTCATTAACAGTCTTCTATGGACTTTTGGGTAGCTGAAGTTCAGTAAAAATGGTGATCATTTTTGTCACCAACATTAACTTTTACTAGTTATACATGATTTTGCTTCCCCCCCCCCCCCCCTTAAGCTGAAGCAACATCTTTCTCAGGTGTATGTACCCAAAATGAATTGCAGTACCTGGCTAAAAGGACAGGGAGGTTGGACATATCCTTTCCTGAGTTGTTTCAGGCTGTCTCATCCTAACAGATGCCATTCAAGGAACTGGTACATATCAGATATGTGTCCTTTATTCTTTTCTCCTTTTTTTTTTTTTTGCATTAGGTGTGTACACAGAGAAAGGACTAACATTATTCACTACTGACTGTAAACTTTTATTCAGAGACACAGTGGGAAGGAAGGGAGATCAAGCACAGTTATGTTTTGACATACTGCTGTTACACTATATATTTTAGTATGAAAAAAAGCTCTTAGATTAATTTCAGCTCAAAACTAATTGAATAATTATCTATTTTAATTTAAGGCTCAGGAGACATGGACAGTATTTCCAAAGTGAGTATCTAGTAAAATATTTGGAACTTTTAGAATAATATTTCACTCTAAACATATTTTCATTGTCTCTATTAAACTTTTTATTATGTATGTACATTTTCTGCTTGTGAACTCTTTGGAGGCTGTGCAGACAGAATTAGCATCAATTGAAAGTTTAAAAACAATATCTATAATCAATAGGGAGTATAAGTAGACTCATTTCTTACTGCATAACAATGTGTATTAATGAATGTGATTAACATATATCCAGTTCATAATCTGATTGATCATGTTATAATCTTCCATACTGTTAAGACAAATGAATATAGTTCTAATAATAAATTCTAATTGAATGCAAATTTGGAAAAATGTCATTAGGGTGTTACATTTATGCACTGCATGATTCCTTTTGTTACCTCTGTAAGGCAACATTAATATCTTAATCACTAGTCTAAGTCCCTAAAAGCTAGATTAAAAAGTAGTTGCAAAAAAAAGCACTGTTTTGATACAACTGTTAAACAAACATTAAATAGTAAACACAACCATAAAACAGTATATGCAAAATGAATGTGAGTTTAACCCATAGGGGTTTTGCAGCTTCAAAAATAATATTGTGCTTGAATGTGTCATTTTTTCCATAAAAATAAAAATCTGCTACATCTGTAATCATTACTAATTTAGGGACTTATTCAAATAAGGAATTAATGAGCTTATTCAGTGTTGATGAAGTGGTAGAAGCTTGTCCTTGTAAAATACTGTGGTTTGTACTCAGCATCTTCAGATGTAACTAACTAAAATTAATAAAAATATCACTAAAATTGTCTTCCTGTATGTTTGTGGGTTTGATCTATAAATATGGAACTGATGAAGGGATTGTTTCAGTTAAAATTTTATAACTCATTAATTTGAAATTTCTGTAACAAAATTCTTATTGATCTTCAAAAAAAAAAAAGGAATGAGAGTTTGAATGAATTAATTGCCTACATCTTTTGGTTGACACAGGACTAAGTGCTACAGCGTTGTAGCTAGATCGATCTCAGTACAGACTTTGCCACTTTGAATCTGGCTAAGGCTTGTCTGCACATGTTCTGGTTATACTAAGGATGTCACTGTAGATGCTCTCTCAGGCTAGCGCTGAGATATGATGAGATGTAAACACATGTCAAAAGGAAAGAAAATATTGGCCTAAATTCATGTGTGTTAAAATAGAAGCTTCTAGTATGAATTCATTTAAAATACACTTTCAAATGTTCAAAAAACAGGAAGCATTCTTCAGTTAGTGATACAGTCCTTTTAATATTACATAGGTGATTATAGCCTCAGAATAACCTTCCATGGCCTTTCATGGAGAGTAGGACCACAGCAGTATGCCTCTTAGGCCATTTTGGGGCTATGAGGGAAAAATATCTATAGCAGTGCTACATTTTTGTAAGTTTTGAAGATCTATATCATGTTCAGGCCCTGTGAAGAACACAAAAGTGGATTGAAATGACCATGTTGCCTTAGCTGCACTGTGCTCAGGTGTACAGTGGTAGACTCAATATACACCTCCAATGAGATAATAAGCATACAGCACATTTTTAATCAGTGTCTATAATTTTTCTTCCGATTTTTTTTTTTAATGCAGCATTTTTGAAGTAGAAAACATTTCTATTAGCTTGCCACTAAAATTATTTTTTAAAACCTGTATTCAACCCACTGGTATTAAGTATCAGCATATGTGCTAATATGATTATTAGAAAAACCTTGATCCAAAAACTTACCTAGAAGTCTTGTAATTTGTTAAACTTAAAAAATACATCATGGAAATTATATTTGATGCAAGTCTTTTTCAAATAGCTAAAAGAAAAATGAAGTTTACTTGGGAATTAAGTGTTCTATTGTTATACCATTATATATAATAGCTTTTAAATATCTTTTTCTGAGTAGCACTGTGCCCAATATGCAGCCTTAATTGATACTAGTAAAAGTGTGTGGGCAGTCTTGTATATAGCATTAGCGATTTCAGGTAGATGATAGCATATAATACCTTTGGAACTTGATTGGAAAAGTTTTGCATGCAAGGAATAGGAAATTTCTGGGGTTTGATGCATGCAAAATTAATATGTGGCTGCCTTCCAATTTTGCACATAGTTTGCCAGGATTCTTCTTGATAAGGCAACAGTCTCCCTTTATACATCACCAGCTAGTTGTTCAACTGGCTTTTTCACAAGTAGATTTCCAGATTACTAATTAACGTGACAGAAATTGTTCATTGAAATTAACACAGTTTGGGGTACACATTGCTAGATGCTCAAGGCCAGGCACAGGATTTCAATGGAGTAAAATGCATTAATCCAGTCTTGGTAGAATCATTACAGCTGACAGAATTCATAGCTACATTTTCCAGAGATTTTAATTTAATTTGGCTGAATGACAAAACGTGACTTTTTTTAAAACTATAAATATGAATTGATGAATCGACATGAAATAGACTGAGACGGGGAAAGTAAATGAACTGAAATGATGCATATTAAATAAACATTAATAACCAGTGTTTCTTGCAGTGCCTGTGGAATTTCTGCAGTCGTCAAAGAAATATTTGCTTTGGAAAAACTCAGCTAGTGCTACAATGCTAGACTCCGTACTGGCAATAAAAGCAGTCGAGAAAGTTTCTATAAAAGCATTTATGTCAGGAATTTGAATCTTTGGGCCTGATGCACTGTAGCAATTGCAGAATTTCAAAGCTTAGTACTACACAGAGAAAGAGAAAGTAGGAGTAAATCCCCAAGGAATGAACAAAAGTCTGGAAGCATCATATAAAATAAATGTGACAAGGCCTTAGTGGGTTTTAAACTATATATTCATAGATTTTAAGGGCAGAAGGGACTGATGTGATTATCTAGTATGACCTCCTGCATAACACATGCAACAGGACTTCCCTGAATTAATTCCTGCTTCAGGTACAATAGCTGTGGTTGAACTAAATCAATAGTTTTCAACTTTTTTCAAGCTGTAGATTCCTAAATATTTGGTATAATGACTTTACTAAATAGAAAACTTAATTGTCTGATGTTAATTAGCTAGTTAATTTTTAGTTGCCTTTTATGGACCCTTCACCTGCTGTCCAGTGATTCCTGGAGATCTGAGGATCACAGTTTGAAAACCAGTGAACTAGATTGTGAAGAAAACAGGGCTAAGGCAGGGGTCTTGACCCTACTCTATAAGATGCATTTCAGATGCCAATGAAAAAGTTATGTCTTCATGGCAGTTATGTAATTAATTTTACATTTCATCTATAACTGAAAATAAATACACCAGGCTGAACCCACAAACATATTTGCCTATTCAGGTGGAAATGGTAATCTTCCTTCAGGGGAATATGGTTGAAACTTAACAGCAGCCTTTCAATAAGGAGACTTTCTCTTAATTTAATATTTCCTATTTTTCACTCAAAGTTTGCCCCATTGCAGCCTTAGTTATACTAAATGAAGACTGCAGGCAGGTATTTTCAAAGTATGATATATTTTGATTTTTTTAAGAAGCTTCATAAATCTGTAAGCTAACAGAAATGCTGTATTAGGATTGTAATTGAGAATTAACAGGAGAAATTAATTTATGATCCTTACAGATGTTATCATTTGGTCACTTTGATCAAATGCACTACTTTGAGTTGCATTTTGTTAGCCTACCCATTGACTATACTAGGTTTGTGTTAAGCCTGCTCAAACTTTAAGTCTGATGCATTTGTATATGTACAGATATGTCCATATGTATATCCTGTATTTGTAATTCTTGTGGGGTTTTTTTCTAGATTAAAAAAATTCAAGGGAAGAACCGTGATAGACATAGTAAATATTTTATGATGAAGTTCATAGTTTCACTCCCCCTTTTCCCTCACTGTTCCTTTTCTATCACAAAGCCCGTATTAATAGGAGTCTAACTGTGATGGAAAGAGAATCATCCATGCCCCAAGCATGGTAGGGTACCATAAATCAACTTTGTAAACACAGCTAACTACTTTTAGTATTACAATAATCATGTATTGATTATTGATGCTGAATAATGTCTGTGACAATTATCTGGTTTTATTCTTTCTGTGACTAAATGAATCTTGAAAGCATTTTCTGAACATTATAGAGGTGGTTGTGCAGGAGCACTTCCATAAGAAAAAAATTTACCTTCAGGAATCTTTGTATTGTTATTATTTATTAGCATTTCACTTGCACCTAGACATTCAAAAAGTAGGTGAAGACCCTACTGCATTATGCTCTGTGCAAGCAAATAGCAAAAGTACAGCTCCTCCTGAAAATGTTTGCAAGGCCAATCCTGTCGCTGGCTGTTATTCATGAGTCTTTAATCTAATACTCTTGTTAACTCATTTATCTATAAACTCTGTATATAACTGCTCTTGGTGAAGTGGTTTAGCAACTCAACATTAGAACTAGAAGTTATTTCAACAGACTAAACACTATGAACAAATACTTCAAATACAGGCCTTGATTTGCGAAGGTCTGTGTAGACCAGATCTGTCCACATCTTCCTTTATGTATTCTGAACTCGCATATTTCAAGGCACATGCTCATATACCACTGATTTGACCATACTGATTTAATGTAGTTTTAGAGCTAATACTTATTCCTACCATTTATACTTTTTCCCAACTTTAGTAAGAGAACATGCTGGCTATAGCCTGAAAACAAGAATTACAGGTAGTTGTTACTTCAGAGGAGAAAATACTTGCAGGTTAAAACTTTGCAGGTTAAAATTAGTAATTGAAACATACAGAACTCTACAGAGACTTATCTTTCAAGTTCAGAAATTCCAGTGCATTGTATAGATACTCTTTTAACATGCTAGGTGAAGCTGGGAAAGGAACTGAAATCTTCAACGTTTCATCAGTATTTTGAAATCTTGTTTAACAGAACTCTCCCAGTAATATGAGCATGAGTAATCAGCCTGGCACTCCCAGGGATGATGGTGAGATGGGTGGAAACTTCCTAAACCCTTTTCAGAGTGAGAGCGTAAGTATTTAAGTAGTTTTTTACTTGGCAAAACTTTATTCCTGATCTTTTATTTTAAAAAAGAAAAATAACAGCCAGAACAAAGTTTTGTATTGTACCTATAATACAGTACTATGCCTTATGTAGATTTTTACTAGCTTATAAAATTATAGTATTGATTCACTAACAAATTGTGCCAAATACTGTTAGAAGTTGAGCTGAAACTGAAAAATGTGGAAGGTGTAGATTTACTGCAGAAGTTCTTTTTCTAGATCAAGAGGTCAATTGTCAATGAAAGATAAATCTGTCAAGCAGCAATAATTACACCATACATATTAAGTAATGCACAATGGGCATTTGTCAGGCAATATCTGAACAGCCTAGATACACATAGTAGGCAGATCTTTACATTTGAGTGTTTCAATTTTTGGTTTTTCAAACTTTGATTCCTGAACCATGTATTTTGCAGGGCAGTAATGTCTTTTAGATCAGGATTCACACTGAAGTATATAATTAGAGCACCAAGAGATCACAATGAAAAGATGTAGCATCCTTTTAGAGCAGAGAAAGCCAAGATGCCCTCTAGTGTTCATTCTGGGAAAAATGATATTTTTTAAAATTGAGAATGTTTGAGGCAGCAAAACATGGTATAAAATACATTACAAAGCAAGACTATTATTTTAATACTCATGTGCCTGAAGTTGGGTTTCTAAATCCATGTTTAGGTTCCTATATAGAAGTGGCCTGATTTTTCAGAAGTGCTGAGTGACTTCATCACTTCTATTCTTACTGGAAATCACTGCTGTTCAGAAGTGAGTGCAACTCCATTAACTATGCCAGTGGTGTTATTTAGCTCAGAAATTATAAAGACTAAACAATTTCTTTTAGTTCACACAACAGTCAAAGTTCATGGCAAATTTCATTAAAATCAGATGGGGGGGGCTGTTGCTTCTTAAACTAGTGAAAAGGAAGAGGGAGTATTTTCTGCATGTTAGCTGTTTGTGTCTTCATAAAGTGGGCACACGTTCAGATTGTTTGGAGTATTGGAGAAAATTGATTTGTACAAAGTAAAAAGACTGATGTTTCAAAATCTGCAAAAAAAGCAGTAACCACAAAATCTCCATTAAATGTGATCCTTGTTAGGTCTCAACTCAGCATGCTTTACTTGTGCTGAGGACAAACAATCTGATTCAGCAGGCAGACCAGCTCACCAAAACAAACTCATTAAAAGAAGGACATCAGTTGTACTCAAAAGAAAATTAGTTTTCTCAGACACTTACTACTTACTGGATTCTAGATACTCCTAGTTTTCCTACCTGAATGAATTTGGGACCCAACTAGTAAGATAAGCTTTGCTGGGCCCACTGAGAGGCCTCAGCACATGACAGGAGTAAGCCCTAAAGCAGACAAACCATCAGAGACATGATATGGGACAAAATGGATTTTACCCAAGTGGTCCATTCTATGCAGTTTATATGACAGAGAAGGCTCATCCAAAATGCTTTTTCTGAATATGTTTTGACACTTAGAAATGGCCACCTCAAAAATCTAGCTGTGGTAGGTTTTTTTTTATTACATATCTGTTTTTGCCAAGGCAAATGAATATCTTTCTGTTCCTTGTGTCAGTTTTCATAACACTAATATTTCTTGCATTTGAACATTTTCCTCTGCTTAGAAGATTTTAAGCCAATTAAGTATTTCTGCAGTCTATAAGTTTCAATTGAAATACAATTTAAAATAAGCATATAAATGTGCATTTGTATTAGGCATTGTGGTGTCCCATTGATTATTTGTAATGAAGTATTGCTAACGAGGGCAACTATAGCTTGTATAAGGGCTGCAGTTCAATTTGTGTTACAATAATAATGTAATATGGTGATTGAATTTTCAGTTCACATGAAGAATAACCACTGATACTTGATTCAGCTTGCCTCATAAAATCTATAATACAGACTTTAAAAATAAGCCAAAAACCTAGTTTAATTCCAGTCAGATGTATCTTTACCTTTTTCCCATCAAGTAGTAAAAAGCCCTTCAAAATAGTTATGTGGTTCAAGTGACCAAAAATGTAGCTGGTCTGTTTGAGACTAGGTATCTTGCCCAGCTAAATCCCTCCAGTAGCCAACATTGACCAGTAAAAGGCATGAAAAGCATCAGTGAAATACTGATTCATCACACTACCCAGGTAGCAGTGCCCAATACTGAAAGTGTCAAGTGAATTGATTTCATCAGCAATAGCTATATTTTTACATAATGATAGAAGTATAACAGAAGTTATGATACCACAAAATGAACTACAGCCTTCACATGTGCTATAGTACAAATTTAGGAGAAAATTCAAATAGCATGTTGACATTTAAACTCATTGCTCTTGTCCAAAAGTGGTTTTAGTTGCCTGGGAAAGAACTATTGTTAAAATGTGGATTCCTCTTTTTTCAGTACTCCCCTGGTTTGACAATGAGTGTGTGACCTGTTACCAAGTCTCCTCATGAAGAAGACCACAGTGAGTTGGCTCTCTTCAAAGAGCTACTACAGAAGAAAATTATTTGTCCCAGTGTACAGTTTAACAAAAGGATATCAGACACAATCAGAACCACCATTTTTTTCCTACCATCTCCCCAGTTTTGTCAAGAAATTAGGTCCCAAACATGATTGAGACAACAGTAGTGACGTAACAGAGTTGCCTAAGATGGAATTGCAAACAATTATCTGTCTATGGAAATATATGGGTTAACGTATATGTACGTGTGTGTGTGATATAGACATACACACATACATATATAAACCTGCAAGACATTGTAAAATACTGTCACATGACATCTTAAGTAGAAATGAGTAGGGACTTTTATTCCATCTTTTTTTTCATGCTTACATTTTAATTATTAGTTTGCTTTCCTTCTTCCCTCCTGAACTGTTTTATGTTGCATATATCTCTGCTTTATAAGTTATTTTTTAAGGTGAACTCAAATGATAAATTCTTCTGATTTTGTAAATGTCTGCCATTATTGATAGAAATAAAATTGCTTATAAGAGCTCTCATTAATTTGTGTTTGATACCAGTTACCCTGTGAACCACAAACTGTATTGTCTCAAGAAATAGAAGCATAATTTTTGGAGAAATTTAATAATTTTCACCTAGTTTCGTGATTTTCTTTTTATACTTTGCCTTTAGAAAAAGAAGCACTGAAGGTTATTTTTCTTCTTTAATTGAAGTCTAATATCTGCAATATCTATTTTAAATGGAAGCCTGAATTTGATACAAGCTTCTCAGCTTATACAGAGTACTATAAATTTATTGTAAGTGAGCTCAAATTGCTATAGAATCGACAAATAATGTCTCAGGGCTTCTTCTGCCCTTGGAAATGAGTTTTCTATTTAGCATGATCTTCCATAGGGTTGGTAGTAGAAATACAGTAGAGTCCTTATTACTGAAATATTTTCTAACAGTTTACCATTATGTTTCCCCTTTTCAAAGATTCTCAACTGAATCATAACAATCCATAAGCCTGATTATAAACAGCATCTCCCAAGCCTATTTAGAAAATCAGATCAACCTGGTACGTCACTGTTTTACTAGTTTTATCAGGCTGAAACACCCTACCCCCACAACTTTCCAGTAAGCAGTCATTTTTGTGAACCAAAATATTTGGGTGATCTTTTTATGACTACTAGCCTTGTGAGGGGTCCTATCTTTTGCTGTAAACATAAGAGGAACAAAGGTCTGAGCCATTTCATAAAGAGGTTGGTGTATTGGACATGAAAGCCTGGGACAGAATGGAGAAAAGGTATATGGCCTTAAAGGAAAATATTCTAGAAGCAGTCCCCTGTCTCCTCAAGCAAAGTTCTAAAACCAAGATTATAGTAAATTTAGTTCCTAATGACTTCCAGCTCCCCCACGGAAATGAAAGCTCACAATTGTGTAGTGGCCAAAAGGTTGATGGTCAGCAATGCAGACACAAAGTGGCTGATCTAAAATTCATGCCAAAGACAAAGCAAAGATCTTACCTTGGATTTTGCATACAGAAGAGCCACTTACATAGAGGAAACAGTTCTGAGATATGATATGTCTATGCAGTCTTGTAAGGAGACTTTTTTTTCATGAAATCATGATGAAGAGGTGTATGTAATGGGCTCATTGTGAAGGTAGATACACATAACCGGATGTGTAAGGTGAACTACAATCTCCTAACTAATTTTTATTTTTATATATAATGTATATATGAAAATAAAAAGATGTAATACATTTTATTCTTATTAGGACTATTCGAAAATTAAACTCTTGGAGACAGGGTCTTAAAATTCTGTTAAAATGTCAAAGATTTTGGTGGCATTACTTTTTGTTAATGATAACTAATTTGATCAGTTGTAATCATAAACTAGATAGTCATTATATGATTTTGTTGATTTTATTCCCAGTGATTGTGAAGGCTGAATTCATTTGTTTGTCCTTGGAAAACGGTTTTTTGCTGTCTCAAAAGATGCCAGAAGCCCCTACTATTGATTTGATTTATAAAAAGATAAAATGAGATTTCAGTACCTGAGATCCTGAACTTGACTGTTGTCACTAATACCT